>NC_072789.1:18222325-18522325 GCF_022539595.1 Amphiprion ocellaris | reverse complement strand
GAACATCAGGAAATATCGAGGGATGTTCAGGGAACATCCATGGGACATTCCTCAAATGTTGCTTGAAGAGTTATTTAAGGGTACAATTTGATAAACCTCCATAGAACCTCTAGGAAACGTCCAGAAAAAATTCCATCAACATTCTCAAGGTTACAATTTTGGAAACCTCCAGAAAACGTCTTGGAAAACTTCCGGGAACGTCCATGGAATGTCCCTCAAACATTCCCTGAAGGTTCCATTTGGGTTAAAGTTTGGGAAAACTTTAGGGAACGTCAGGGAATATCAAGAGAACATTTCGCAAATATTCCCAAAGTTCACTGTCCGCTGAAACTTCAGAGAACATTCCCAAAACATCCCTGGAAGGTCCTTTTAAGGTCACAGTTTGCTAAACCTTCATAGAACCTCCAGACAACATTTCCTGAATGTTTCCAAAAGGTTACTGTTTAGGAAAACTTCAGGGAACTTAAGGGAATTCTAGGGAACATTTCAGAAATATTCTCCAAAGGTTACTGTTCACTGAACCTTCAGAGGATGTCCATGGAACGTTCCCTGAAGGTTACTGTGCTTTCTGGGGAGATTCCCTGACGTTTTTCTCAACCGTAACCTTCAGGGAACGTCCATGGAACATTCCCAAAACATTCCTTGACAGTTTAAGATTACAGTTTGTGAAACCTCCAGAATACGTCAAGAAATGTTCCCTGAACATTCCCTGAAGGCTTCTGTTTAGGAAAACACCAGGGAACCTCTGCAGAACGTTCCGCAAACATCCTCTGAAGGTTCCATTAAAGTTACAGTTCGGGAAAACTTAAGGGAACTTCAGGGAACATCCAAGGAATGTTTCGGAAATATTCCTAAAGGATGATGTCCACTGAACCTCCAGGGAACGTTCCCCAAACATTCCTTGAAGGTTCTTTTATGGTTACTATCGACTGACCCTCCAGGGAATGTTCTCCAAACATTGCTTAAAGGTTTACTTAAATTACACTTTGCTGAACCTTTTGAAAATGTCCAGGAAACGTTCCCTGAACATTCCCTGAAGGTTACTGTGAGCTGGATTCACATCATTTAAGTCTTTAAACACGTTTCTGGTTCAGGATTTAATAACTGTGTTTATACTTCAAACGGATTTATTCGAGAAGAATCATTTAAAATTTCTCTGACAATCTGTGAAGGTTTAAAGTATCTATGATTCACTGCATACAATTTTAATGTTCTGACCTGTGGACTTCTGTATTAACTGTCAGCTAGAACTCACTGTTTTCTAAATAGATTCGGTATTAACTATCAGCTAGAATTCACTGTTTTCTCTGCAGACTTCTGTATTAAGTATCAGCTAGAATTCACTGTTTTCTCTGCAGATTTCTGTATTAACTATCAGCTAGAATTCACTGTTTTCTCTGCAGAATTCTGTATTAACTATCAGCTAGAATTCACTGTTTTCTCTACGGACTTTTGTATGAAGTATCAGCTAGAATTCACTGTTTTCTCTGCAGACTTCTGCAGCGGCCTCGGTTCGTCTCGGCTTGGCTCGGCTCGCTTCGGTTCGGCTCGCCCCGCTGACGGAGGTCAAAGGTCACCGCCTGGTTCAGGTGAGTCCTTACCTGCAGCGCCATGGTGACGTCACAGCAGCAGATCTTTATCCCGGTTCTGATCAAAGTTTCATCCTGTCAGCGCGAGACCAACCTGCGGAGCAGCCGCACCAAGGCAGGGAGCATGCGCACAGCACTTCCTCCGGGGTCCTTCACAATAAAAGCACCGCGACGGTTCATCCGAGGAATAATACGGGACTTTATGACAGCGATTTTATTTTGGAAGACAGCTTCCGGTAGTTTCCTATTTATCACAAAAACCTTGATGGACAGTGACGTCACACACCCGGAAGAACAGCGTAGTTTACACATTATTGGGCGTTTCCTGAAAAGTGTCGGGTTGCACACAGATATACACTGTAAATAATACTACAGATGTGCACTGTAAAAAATAAAAGGAAAAATATTACAGTACAGCACTGCATTGTAAAAAATAAAATGAAAATTTACAGTACTGTGAAAAATATTACAGTACTGGAAAAATATTATAGTTACACATTGTAAAAAAAAGAGTAAAAATACTACAGTACTGTAACGCATGGCTAAGAATACTAGAGAACTACACTGTAAAAATACTACAATACCGTACACCATGACTAAAAAATATTTCAGAAATACACTGTAAAAATACTGTAGTTCTGTAAAACATAGCTAAAAATACTACAATACAGCACTCTAAAAATACAGTACGGTAAAGCATATAAAATACTATTACACTGTAAATACTGTAGTACTGTAAAACATGGCTATAAATACTACAATACAGGACTGTAAAAATACTACTGTACTGTAAAACATGTGAAAAATACAACAGTACTTTAAAAATACTACAACACTATAAAAATACTACAGCACTACACTGTTAAACATGACTAAAATATTACAGTATTGTAAAACATGGCAAAAAATATGACAGTACAGCACTACAAAAATACTACAGCACTGTAAAAAAAATACTACAGCACTGTAAAACATAACTGTAAATCTGTAAAGATGATGTGAGAAAATACTACACTACTGCACTGTAAAACATGAATATAAAAATACTACACTGCTGCACTGTAAAACACGACCATAAAAATACTACACAACTGCTCCGTAAAACATGAATATGAAAAATACTACATGACTGCACTGTAAAACATGACTATAAAATACTACACTGCTGCACTGTAAAACATGATTGTAGAAAATGCAAAACTGGTGCACTGTAAAACATGACTGTAGCAAATACTGCGATATTGCACTGTAAAATATGAATATTAAAAATGCTATACTACTGCACTGTAAAACATGATTGTAGAAAAAACTATACTACTGCACTGTAAAATATGAATATGAAAAATACTACATGACCGCACTGTAAAACATGACTATAAGAATATTACAATACTACACTGTAAAACATGACTGTAGAAAATGCTACACTACTGCACTGTAAAACATGAATATGAAAAATACTACACTACTGCACTGTAAAAATGATTGTAGAAAATACGACACTGCTGCACTGTAAAATATGTCTATAGAAAATATGACAGTACTGCACTGTAAAATATTAATGTAAAAATTCTACACTACAGCACTGTAAAATGGGATTGTAGAAAATACTACACTACTGCATTACAAAGCATGAATCTAAAATTCATGAATGTAAAAAATACTACACTACTAGACTGTAAAATATGAATATAAAAATACTACCGCACTGCACTGTAAAACATAGTTGTAGAAAACTCTATCAGGACATATTTACCAGTTTTAAGTAATCATTTATTTGTGTTACAGATACAGTGAGTGGACTTGGGTTCCGTTTTGACAGTTTTATTTATTGAAAGTCATTTACAGGCAGTGAAGCTGGTTTCAGGTCAGCGGTCGGTTCAGTTAAAGAGCGATGGACGTTTTACCGTCCAGGTTTCTGCAGTTAAAGCTGCTGATCTGTAATTCATAAATAAACTTAGTGTTCCTGTGCTTCTCAGTAAACAACAAACACACAACAGGACAAACTCTAACAGAAATAACAAATATTTATGGAATATTTGACTTCAGTTACATTTTAGCTGGAAATTCTTCCTCTGAAAACAATCATTCAAATACAGGAATATCTCCACATTATTAAAGCTTCATCTTTTTCCTCCGCCAGACTGAAAAAAGAAAGAAAAGTTTTCCTGGATCAATAATGAGATTAAATATTCATCAGATCGATCAATCAGAGCCTTTATTGCTGTGTATGTATGTGATCAGAGTGATTGATGGGTGATCAGTTAGCTGTGGTGTGATCCATAACTCTGTTAGAGTAGCTGCTGCTGTTATAGGTGAACACCGGGGGGCGCCGCCGGGCCCTCAGTGGACGCACCACCACATGACCAGCACTGAGGCCAGCAGACCAATCACAGAGCTGGCTGCAGAGGAGGGGGCGGAGTTACACAGGTCGGAGTTGCAGCACTTGAAGGTGAAGCTGGACACCTGGAAACGATCGATAACGTCAGAATCCATCAGCGATCAATACAGCAGAATCAGCACAAACGGAACCGTCGGAACCAAGGACTGATCGGTTCACCAAACAGGACGGAGAACCGAAGAGTTCTAAACATCTAGAACCTGAAAAACAGCTAAAGGTTCAGGAAATTTTAGAGGAAACAAGATTTCTGTCAAACTGAAGATAAACTGGAGATAAACTGGAAATAAAGTAGAGATAAACCAGAGCTGGATGCTTTAGATCTAATCTCCATCATATCCACTGTGGGATAAATTTGAGATAAACTGAATAGAAACTGGAGATAAACTGGTGATAAACTACAGATAAATTGGCGATAAACTAGAGATAAACTGGAGATAAACTGAAGATTAACTGGAGATAAACTACAGATAAACTGGAGATAAACTGGAGATAAACTGAAGATAAACTAGAGATAAACTGAAGATAAACTGGAGATTACCCGAGAATAAACTGGAGATAAACTGTAAATAAACTGAACATAAATTGAAGATAAAGTAGAGATTAACTGGAAATAAACTAGAGATAAACTAGAGACAAACTGGAGAGACAAACTGAGGATAAACAGAGGATAAACTGGAGATAAGCTGGAGATAAACTAGAGATACATTAGAGATGAATTGGAAATAAACTAGAGATAACCTGTAGATAAACTAGAGATAAACTGGAGATACATTAGAAATAAATTGGAAATAAACAGGATAAACTGGAGATTAACTGGAGATAAACGGAAGATTAACTAGAGATAAACTGGAGATAAACTGGAGATAAACTGAGGATAACTGGAGATTAACTGGAGATAAACTGGAGATAAACTGAGGATAAACTGAGGATAAACTGAGGATAAACTGGAGATTAACTGGAGATAAACTAGAGATAAACTGGAGATAAACTGGAGATAAACTGAGAATAAACTAGAGATAAACTG
Source organism: Amphiprion ocellaris (assembly GCF_022539595.1). Classification (NCBI taxonomy): domain Eukaryota; kingdom Metazoa; phylum Chordata; class Actinopteri; family Pomacentridae; genus Amphiprion; species Amphiprion ocellaris. Next base: position 18,517,311 of record NC_072789.1, on the reverse strand, counting down.
AGGATAAAGTGAGGATCCTGTGGACCAGGGTTCTAGCTGCAGGGCGTTGGTACCTGGGGGAACATCTGGGCCAGTCGGCTGTACTCGCAGTCTGAATACTTGAGACACTGGCGGTAGGTCATCCCACCTGCAGCAACGACAACAACAACACAATCATTGGGCCTCAGCCTGACGTTCTGGTTCCTTCAGGATCCACAGTGAGAACCCAGGGTTCTGGACGGAACGGGAGACGGTACCTCTCTCGTTGAGCGTGAGGCAGGCGTCGTCGTAGCTGCAGTCTCGCTGTTTGGAGCAGCTGGCTGTGTAGTCCTTACAGCTGTAGCAGCGAATGGCCGACCCTGAAACACAGAACACACCGGGTTCTAAAGCACTTGGGGAGCTTCCAACCGGTTTATCGGTTCCACAAGGTTCTACGTGTGCTACCAAGTAGTCCTGCATGGTCAGACCATTCTACAGTACAGAATGTATAATGAAATCTACGGCCTGCAGACACACAGAAAGCATGAATTGTTCTTGAGTCCAGGTAGAACCAACACCTGTAGAGCCACATGGTCAGAACCTTCTACAGTACAGAACCAACAGAGCTGCTAGGAGTTTCAAATCCTCTGCAAACTTTCAATTTTCAGCTTGTACACCTTTTCTTGGAACGGCTGGTGGAACTGCATCACCAATTAAAGAACCGCCACATTAAACACATGGTTCCTCTCAGACCTAACGTGGTTCTTTAAAGTTGTCTTTAACTTTGTTGTTCTTTGGTTTAGACCTGCTACTAACGATGGTTCCCATTATCTATAACATACTTTATAAAAGAGATAGAAATGCTAAATTCTGAGTTGGCATCTTGTAACAAGATGTTCTGTCTCACCAACAGTCTAGAACCCAGAATATATATTTGACTATTTTTTTTATTTTAAAAAAATAATTATCAAAATAGAACCACATAGGCCCACAAAGATCTCTTGAAAAGGGCTTCTTAAAAAACTAAACAAGTGTTTCGCAAATGACGGTTCTTTTGGGACTTCCAAGGAACGTCAATCTATTTTCAGATTCTCCCTTTGAGGGGTCTTTAAGAACTCATTTATGTTCACTGAGTGTAATCTGTAGTTCAGCAGCAGAATGTTCGGTACAACACGGTGTCGTCGGTGTAGAGGTGGATGTTCCACCCAGACGTGAAGAATCAACATCAACAGGCCCTAGGATGGAACCTTGTAGAACACCTTTAGCATCTTTTAAACATGTCTGGTGTCTACGTTCTGCCATCTATCTGAGGAAACTCTGAAAACATGGAAAGACCATCAGGATCTCTGTGAGGTGGGATCATTCCCAGACTGTTGAGGTCAGATGTTCCACCACCTTTCTGTGAAGGCGTTCTATAACGTATGACAATGGAAGCTGCCAACTTTGAAATGTTCCAACTGTTGCCTCCGTAAAGCGCCTCGAAGACCGTTTTAGAACATCCATGTAAAGACCTGAGTCTGTCCTGTAGAACCGGACCTGTGGCGTTTTATCAGTCCTGCATTCTGATGTTTTCTGTGTCCAGTTCCACTTCTAGTTCCCGAGTGTTCCGACTGCAGGAACCGTCCCTGTAGAACCTCGTTCAGGGGAGAATAAAGTACCAACTCCAAGCAGCCACAAAGCATCCTGATTGGTTAAAATTGGAGACGACAACAAGCCTCTTGAAGTCCTCGTCCAGCAGAAACCAACAGTATGAGGAACGTAGAGTTCTCCACAAATCCTGATGCAACAAACCTCTATTGTTCTGTTCTGTTGGATCTGACACTGAACAGATGAAAGAACCAACCGCGGAGGCTGTAGGCTGCAGCAGTTTTTAATTTTTTTTTGATGAATGACATGTTTATCAGGAACCAACCTTCAGTCTAAACCCAGAAGAAGAGCTGCAGATGAACAGGTGAGTGTTTGACGAGGCTGTGGTCAGTTAGAGGAGCTGAAGGTTGTTTTAATAGCTGCTGTTAGTGACACTGAAAAGCCCAAAGCGATTCATAGAAATAATTCAGCAGCACAAACCTCCAGCATGAGCCTCAGTTTAAACGTCTGTTTCCTAAAACTTTCCTTATTAAAGCTGTTAGTTAGCGTTTGCACATGTCATAATCTCAGATGTTTCTGCCGCTCTGGCTCTGGTTGATAACATTGATCAGTAGAAGCTGAGCGTTAGCTGTGTGAGAATCAAACTCACCCAGTCCCATCAGAGCGGAGCAGACCAGCAGGCAGACCAGCAGGCAGATCCCCAGGGAGCGCTTCATTTTCACTTCGTCTGGAATCAGAGCAGAAACATCCAGCGTTCAGACTGCTGTTGTTTGGCTGACTCACCCAGCAGCTCCAGTAACTGCAGCTCCCCACAAACACTCCCAGCACTGACCCTGAACAAGCCCCGCCCACCGGGAGGAGTCTGGGAAATAATCACCATCTTTGTTTTTTTCTCACTTCACACATGAAGTCACAGAACCAGAACCAGAACATTAGAACTGAGAGTCTAATAGGAACACCTGTACACCTGAGGACAGATGAGGGCCACACCTACGTTCTCACCAACCACCAGCAACTCCGACTGTTGGTCTGACTGTTGGTCGATTGTTATCTTTTATTGTTGCTTTGAATGCTGATCTGAATGCAGTTGTTCTGACTGTTGTTCTGACTGTTGTTCCAAACATTGTTCTGATTGTTGTTCTGATTGTTGTTCTGACCGTTGTTCTGACTGTTGTTCTGACTGTTGTTCCAAACATTGTTCTGATTGTTGTTCTGACTGTTGTTCCAAACATTGTTCTGATTGTTGGTCTGACTGTTGTTCTGACTGTTGTTCCAAACATTGTTCTGATTGTTGTTCTGACTGTTGTTCTGGTTGTTGTTCTGACTGTTGTTCTGACTGTTGTTCTGATTGTTGTTCTGACTGTTGTTCTGATTGTTGGTCTGACTGTTGTTCTGACTGTTGTTCTGACTGCTGTAGCCGTGACGTAGCACTAACAAAGTTTTATAAGATTTATACAGTTCATCAGTGGAGGTTTGCAGCTTTGGGGTTGGAGTCAGAGGACTGGGATCCATCAGAGCTGAGGTTCAGTTCCACCTCGGATCATTAGAACAGTGATGTTTTTATTTCTGGACAGAGAAGATGGTTTGAGAGAAGAACTGGAACAACATCTCGAACCAGAGGGTGTACAGCCACAGATCAGGGCTTATGATGCACTCAGACAGGTTCACCAACATGAACACCTTGGGTTGTAAACTGACTAATCAGTGATCTTGGGGGAACAAAACCTGAAACTCCAGCAGTTGTTAAGAACCGAAGAAGCGTCTCGATAAAGGGAGAACGTGTTCCAGAACCAACAGAAGTCCAGCTGTCTCTGAAGTTCTCTGGTTACCGTGACCTGAGAATCCACAGGACACGGATCAGGAACACGGAGCAGAACCTCCAGAACCACTGAGCAAAGTTCTAATTCCTTCTAACAAAGAGGTTCTCCTCAGAGGAACTTTAGAATGCTTTCACGCCACCACCAGGTCAGCAGGTTCAGGTGTTCACTGTTTACTGACCACTAGCTAACGTTAGCGTGCTAACACACGCTGCGACTGTTAGCACTGAAGATGGTTTGCATCTTACTGAGGTGATTTTATGTCTGGTGTAAAGCAGTTTTGTTTCAAATGTGGTTTTGTGTAGCTTTAAGAGACAGAAGTTGGTGTCACTTTGTGGTTGTTTTGTGGGTCTTTGTGGTTGTTTTGTGGGTCTTTGTGGTTGTTTTGTGTCTCTTTGTGGTTGTTTTGTGTCTCTTGTGGCTGTTTTGTGTCTGAGGTTTTTTTTGTGTGTCTTTGTGGTTGTTTTGTGTCTTTTTGTGGTTGTTTTGTGTCTTTTTTGGTTGTTTTGTGTCTTTTTGTGGTTGTTTTGTGTCTTTTTTGGTTGTTTTGTGTCTTTTTGTGGTTGTTTTGTGACTCTTTGTGGTTGTTTTGTGTCTCTTTGTGGTCGTTTTGTGTCTCTGAGGTTTTTTTGTGTATCTTTGCGGTTGTTTTGTGTCTCTGTGGTTGTTTTATGTCTTTTTTGGTTGTTTTGTGTCTTTTTTGGTTGTTTTGTGTCTTTTTGTGGTTGTTTTGTGTCTTTTTTGGTTGTTTTGTGTCTTTTTTGGTTGTTTTGTGTCTTTTTGTGGTTGTTTTGTGACTCTTTGTGGTCGTTTTCTGTCTCCGTGTAGTTTTGCATCTCTTTTTGTGGTTTTGCATCTCTTTGACATGATTTTATGTCTGTTTGGGGTAGTTTTGTGTTTCCATCAGGTCAACATGTCCAGCTTTCTGACAGTTGTTCCTCAGCTGGACACTGTTTGCTGCTGATTAGCGACCGTTAGCATGCTAACCACCTGCTGCTGTTAGCGTGTTAGCGTGTTGGCAGGAACACAGTGGGCTGGTGGAGCGGCGCCCCGGTGGCCTCGGCGCTGGTGTGATGGTGTGATGGCGGTGGTGGATGAGAGACTCAGTGTTCCTCCGTTTATCTCAGTGCAGATGAAGAAAAGCTCCAGTGTTCCGTCCTTGAATGACCCCGAGACAAACAATGATCTTCAGTCCTTCAGACAAACAAAGAGCAGAGGAGGACGAAACAACAGCGAGTGTGTCCGTGCTCGGCCACAGCGTCGCATTTGTTCTTCGCCATCAGGCCACTGAGCCTCATCAGCATTCACTTCAACCAGCCGCCTCCACAGAGCAGACAAATAAAACCAGTTTACCGCCCAGGAGGACACCTGCTGCATGTCCTATTATTACATTACTAATAGTAATCCTGTTAAAACCACAAACATTCATGTCTGTGGCCGAGCCGAGCTGGTCGAAGCCTTTTATTCACATTTTAGTTGGTAATTAAAACACTTAGACTCCATTGTCTCTGGTGGTGTTTCTTCTATTTCCATGTTTACTGAAGTGATCGATGATCGGCGCCCTCTGGTGGAGCTGATGCAGGACTGAACTGGAGGTTTGTGCTTCATGCTTCCTCTCATTTAACCCTCGTGTCGTCCTGCGGGACAAATTGACCCGTTTTAAAGTTTGAAAATGTGGAAAAAAATATATTTTCACAGTGAAACTTCTGATGTCCACATTTTCAACATTTTTTGGGAAATCTTTGAACACTTTTTGGTGGAAAAAAAGAGATGTTAAAAATATTTCTTAAGAACGTTAACATAAAAATCAGCCAAAATCCAGCTAATTTCACTGGATTTTGGTTGATTTTTATGTGAACATTCTTAAAGAAAATATTAGAAGTTTTACTCATATATATGGAATCACTTTAGATATTTTTAGGATTTTTTTGAAAGATTTTTACTCATTTTTTAAAAATATTTACAAGAATTTTCTTGCCAAATTTGGGGGATTTTTTAAAAATAAAACTTTAAAGGGAAACTTTTAAGGAATTATTGGAATTTTCTTCCTGAAGGTTTTGCAAATTTTCAGAAGTTTGGGGATTTTTTTTATGAATTTTTGGATTTTTTTCAGACAAAGAAACAATATTTTTTGGTGGCAGTAAATGAAGACAACAGGAGGGTTAATGTTGGTTTAATAAACTCACTGAGGTCCTTATGATGTTAATCTGTTTACATGATGCCGTTATTTTAAATTAATTCTCCAGATATGAGAATTCTATTAAAAACTCAAACTGTTGCTACAGCTGAACACCAAGAAGACCAAAGAGATGGTCACTGATTTCAGGAGGCATGAGGGTGTCCATGCTCCACTGTCCATCAACGGGGTTTGTGTGGAGAGAGTGTTCAAGTTCCTGGGACTCATTTATCTGAGGACTTCACCTGGACAGTCAGCACAGCAGCACTGGATAAAAGGCCCAGCAGAGACTCCACTTCCTCCGAGTGCTGAGGAGGAACCACCTGGAGGAGAGACTGCAGGTGTCCTTCTATCAGACCACCATAGAGTCTGTACTGACCTGCTGTGTGACTGTCTGGTTCTGCAGAGAGAATCATCGGCTCTCTGGATCAGTCTATAATTGAGGGACTTTTGAAGTTCATAGGATATATCTGCATATATTTTTATTAAAAGTTAAAAAAAAACGAATATTTTTTATGTTTATTATGATCATGTCTTTACAAATTCCATAATTATTTATTATGGAAACAATCACTTATTAATAAAAAATGACTGGATATCACTAAAATGTCAACTATGATACAAAAAGTCCCACAATTAAATACTGACCCGTCCAGAATGACATGAAATTTGTCCTAAATGACTCGAAAATTATCCCAAAGACACAAAAATGATCCAAAATGATGAGAAAAGATCCAAGCTGATATAAAACTTGTTGAAAATGACCAGAAAATTGGCTAAAATGACTTGAAAATTGTCAAAAATGACTCAAAACTCGTCTAAAATGACTCAAAAATTTTCCAAATTGACTCAAAACTTGTCCGAAATGACTCAAAAATTGTCCATAAGGACTCAAAAATTGTCCAAAATGACTCAAACTTTGCCCGAGTCAATCTATAATTGAGGGACTTTTGAAGTCCATGGCATATATCTGCATACATTTTTATTAAAAGTAAATAAACCTAATGTTTTTTTTGTTCATTATGATCATGTCTTTACAAATTCCATCATTATTTATTATGAAAACAATCACTTATTAAAAAAATGACTGGATGTCACTAAAATGTCAACTAAATAACTATCTGAATTTAATACCAACCACCTTCTAATTAGCTAAACAATAATAAAATGAGTTTATTCAGAAATAGTTTGGATTGTGTTCTTTTATTAAGCTGAGATAATCATGACAGATATTTCTTTTTTGGCAATATATCACATTTTATATGGAGAATAACAAATTAAATCCCTTTCCACTAAGTTCCCCATTACAAAAACACCTCTCCAAGAAGTGTGTTAATTCCAGATCACATGACCTGCTCCACATGATGTCATTTCCTCCTGAAGAACAGACTGGCCAGACTCCAAGGCTTTCTGACTGATTTAATAGAAAGTAGTCAACAGGTTTACTACAATATCTGTAGAAATCAGTTGTATCTATAATATTTAGAAGAATCTTTCTCTAAAATGCCATGTGGTGTTTGGTTATAGGCGGCCATGTTGGTTTTAGGCCTGAAAACAGCTAAAATGTCAACTATTTCACCCTGTAAAGGTAACTTGGAGGACTGACAGTAACGTAGTCGACATATTTTCAACATTTTTTGGAAATTTTTGAACATTTTTTTCGTGGAAAAAAAGAAATGTCAAAAAAATATGTTTAAGAACATTCACAAAAAAATCAACCAAAATCCAGCGAATTTCGCTGGATTTTGGTTGATTTTTTTTGTGAATGTTCTTAAATAAAATATTAGAAGTTTTACTGATTTAAATATGGAATCACTTTAGATATTTTTAGAATTTTTTTGAAGATTTTTACTCATTTTTTAAAAATATTTACATGAATTTTCTTGCCAAATTTGGGGGATTGTAAAAAAAAAAACTTTAAAGGGAAACTTTAAAGGAATTTTCTTCCTGAAGATTTTGCACATTTTCAGAAATTTGGGGAATTTTGTTGCTGAATTTTGGATTTTCTTCAGACATTATTTTTTGGTGCCCATAAATGAGGACAACAGGAGGGTTAATAAAACTGCAAGTGATCCATGTAAACTAGTCTGAGTCTGAATTATTTGTTTATGTCACGATGATGTCAAAAGATCTTCATTAAATGCACTAAGAGATGGAATATGCAGTTTGCTAACATAAAATAATAATTAATACATATTTGATAAATTAATCATGATATTTTTTCATGTCCAGTCAACTGTGTTACTTTTGTCAACTATGACACCATGCTGTCAACTGAGTTACCATTATGTCTACGAAAAATATACTGAACTGTTCCCTAAACTCTGAGTAAAAAACGTAGCAACTTAGTAGCTGTGAAATATGTAGCTCAGTATAATTTAATCACGGACATTATCAGAACTGCATTCTGTGAAATTAGGATTTTAATGCAATAAAAAGCTGCATTTTCTTGATTAATTGGGGATTATAACTGAAAATGTAGTTAAGCAGACACATATTCTTCCAAGAACAATGATTTGTTTAAATATCTGACTTTTACTCACAGTTAAAACTTTACAGTTTTTGTCTGTAACATAGTTGACCAAATAATGAGTTAATATCTCAGTTTTTTAAATAAATATCTGAAATCAGTTCTGCCTGAGCTTGGAAATTACTGAAAATACAATATTTCAGGAATACTTCGGAAGAAAAAATTGATTCTGGTGCATTTCAAACAAATGCCATAAAAATGTTCAACATTAACTTTATCTTTGACATTAATTGACAGAAATCAAAGGCTTCAAATTTCCAACAAAACACGTTAAATTTCCTAATTTAACTTCAGATACACAAAAAGCCAAACAAGCAAAACTTAATATAAATCAGAAATGAAAAATACAAAACACAAACTCAGCTCATAATTCCTCAAAATCTACATTCAGGAAAAACTGTGAAGTCCAAAACTGGTAGAAGTGAAAAATACAAATAATGACATTTAAAAATACAACAACATACCATTCAGTGAAGCGATGGTGAGAAAAGGAAACAGCTGCACAGAAAACAATCTAATAATCCAAATGCTTTCAGAAACAATCAGAAATAGAAAACGTTGATTTACAAACTGCATAAAAACCAAGTTAAAGACAGTTTTTTTCCCCTTTAGATGAACAGAACTATAAACTGTCCAGACGTGGAATCATCATGGATCTGGACAGCATCAGTAAGATGGTGTAAACTTTTTGGAAATACTTTTACCCCTTTTTTTTTTTTTTTTTTTTTTTTACACTCAACATATAAATTAACATTTTTATACATATTATCTCTCGTTTAACTCTTTAAAACAACAGTAAATTGTTGTAAAAGTGAATGTTAAGCATGTTTTACAGTGGAAAATGATGGAGACTGAATCATTCTAACCAGCCGTCTTTGAGAGACTTCAGTCTATTTGGGTTTAATGAACTCTGCAGTGTTTCCAGCATAATAAAGTCAAACTCCAGCATGTAGCGGCTCAGTGAATGTGGTCTGGACTCTGTGGAGGAGAGTCATGGTTTCAGAGACGCTGTAGAAGGACAGAATACCTGCTCTGTGATCCAGGTAAACTCCGATTCTGGACGACTGAGGACCAGAGACGGAAGTTTTCAGGTTCTTGTACCAGAACTTGTACCCGCTGGCGTCACAGTATAAAGACCAGGACTTGTCATTGAGTCCAAATCCACATTCATGTGACTTCCCTGCTCTGAAGATGTTCTTGTATGAAACTGCAACAGAAGCTCCTCCTCCTGTCCTCTCCACCTCCCAGTAGCATCGTCCAGTCAGACTCTCTCTACTCAGGATCTGAAAATAATAAGTGAATCTGTCTGGATGATCAGGATAAGACTGTTGTTGACTCACTGCTGTCACTTTTCTGTTCCCATTGGAGAAGAGCAACCTTTTGAGTGCTGTGTTTGGATCCAGAATGATTTCTTGTGAATATTTTAAGAATCCAGCTCTGGTCGTTGGTTCTTGTTCTGGTTCTAGGGCTGGTTGTGGTTCTGGTTGTGGTGGTAGAACATCTGACGGTGAGATGTTTGTCCAGGTGTCCTTCAGAACGTCCTCTAGTTTACCTCTGAGCTCTTTCACAGCTGCTGTCATGTCCTCAAAGTGTCTCTGAGGACAGATGTTGATGCTGGATGAAGGTTTGGACTCACTGAGTGCTGACACTGAGGGGTATTTGTGGAGAAACTGGTTGTGATCTTCTAGATCTGAGAGCTGCTTCAGCTCAGCATCTTTCCTCTCCAGATCCTTGATCTCCTGCTCCAGCTTCTCCTGAAGCCCTTTGACTCGACTCTCTTCGGTCTCCTGCTGGGATCTGATCTGCTGCTCCACCTCAGAGCTTCTGTTCTGGATGAGATGGATCATCTGGGTGAACATCTTCTCACTGTCCTCCACTGTTTTATCAGCAGAGACTCTGATGTCCTTCATCTCCTGTTGAAGCAGCTTCACGTCTTTCTGTCTGTCCTGGATTCTCTGCTGGATGTTCAGTCGACTCTCCTCCAGCTTCTTCTGCCTCTCAGTCCTTTCTGCTGCAGCTTTGACTGTTTCATGGTCTTCATGTTCCTCCACAGAGCAGAGATAACAGATCAACTGCTGATCAGTACGATAGATCATCTTCATCACCTCATCATGACGAGAGCAGATGTTCTCCTGGAGGTTCTTGGAGGGCTCCACCAGCTGGTGTTTCTTAAAGGCTGGAGACTCATAGTGAGGCTGAAGGTGTTTCTCACAGTAGGAGACCAGACAGACCAGACAGGACTTGACAGCCTTCATCTTCCTCCCAGTGCAGACATCACAGGACACATCTTCATCTCCAGCATAGCAGTGATCAGCAGCAGCAGCTTGGAGTCCAGTCTTCTTCAGCTCCTCCACTAACTCTGCTAACAGGACGTTCTTGTCCAGGACAGGCCTCTGTGTGAAGGTCTTCCTGCACTGAGGGCAGCTGTAGGTTGTCTTCAGGTCCTCTCCATCCCAGTGGGCTTCAATACACTTCATACAGTAGCTGTGTCCACAGGAGAGAGCCACTGGATCCTTCAGGAGATCCAGACAGATGGAACAAGAGATGCTCTCTGAATAAACATTACCTCCTTTCTGAGCCATGTTCTCATCTGAGCAGCAGCGACGGAGTGAGTTTCTGCTTCCAGGAAGTGAAACTTCTGAAATGAGTCTGAGCCAGTCAGCTCTGTCTCGTCACCACATGTTGGCTCCACCCAGTTTAAAATATCTGAAGGGAGGAAACAAAGAAATATGTAGACAGCCTGGATCTGGGAGTGTTTTACACTTATTCCAGAAAGAGAAACGCTCTGAAACTGTCTCTGGCTGTGTTCCAGTATACACAGTACAACAGTACAACAGTACAACAGTACATAGCACAAGAGTACACAGTACAACAAAAACAGACTCAGTACATCCCAAATATTATCAGGAAATATTTGTGGATTTTTTTTTTCTGTTTCAAAAGGTGTGGCTGTATCAGACAGACACATACAAATTCAAATGATTTTTTTTTGTTTATTGTTCACAAGAAAAACTAACAAAACTAAATTCTACCAAAATGACTCAAGACTAAAAATTTCTTATTTTTATGGAATTAATCAATTTGAAGTTTTTAATGACTTTTTGAAGGGTTTGTTTAGTATTACGGCTGTGATAAAATAAGTAATTACTAAAATAAATTGCACTTGAAGATTTAAGAGTGATTCTTAATGCAATATTTCACAAATGTATGGGGTGGTTGATAACTTTTTTACCACTCTATATGTGTGTATAATTGTTGTCTATTTCTTTATATTTGAACAGAGGGGATGAATGAAATCCGTCCATCCGTCTACAGAGCCGCCATGAAGCTCCTGTCTGCAAACACTCTGTCACAGTGAGTATCACAGTATGTCAATAAACTATCACAACATGGCTACCCACTGTCACAACATGGCTACCAACTATCAAAACATGGATGCCAACTATCACAACATGGTTACCAGTTATCACAACATGGTTACCAACTATCACAACATTTTTACCAACTATCACAACATGGCTACCAACTATCACAACATGGCTACCAACTATCACAACATGGCTACCAACTATCACAACATGGTTACCAACTATCACAACATGGCTACCAACAATCACAACATTTTTACCAACTATCACAACATGGCTACCAACTATCACAACATGGCTGCCAACTATCACAACAGGTTTTTCATGTTTCTTTTATTTCCATGTTTATTGTTTTGATCAGTGATCGGCGCCCTCTGGTGGAGCTGATGCAGGACTGAACAGGGAGTTTGTGCTTTGTTTCCTTTCATTTAATGTTTTCTTGAAATTCTGCATTAGTAAAAACTATCTATCATGTCAGAGAAAGACTGAAGTAAATCAGATGTTAGTTTGTGTCTTTAAATCCCCCAGTGATGACGTGACCGTTCTTCACTGTCAGGACCATGCATTCGCTGTGGTGGTCCTGGTCAGGTTCTCGTCTCCCGTTGTGTTCTACCATGTTCTACTGAGTTCTACCATGTTCTACTGTATTTTACTGTACTGTATTCCTCTGTGTTCTCCTGTGTTCTCCTGTACTGTGTGGTTCTACCAGTATTGGACCACAGTCTTTCTTTAAATGAGAGCAGACGGTGAAACTTTTATTGTGTTTTTATTTATTTATAATTAAATCCGACTGAAGGAAACACCTGAAGTCACCTGTGTGATGTCAGAGCTGTGCTGGCTGCTGATTGGTCCCCAGGCGGCAGATGAGCAGCAGCTGAGACCTGAAACCTTCATTCATCATTCAGCAGCTTCACTGTGTCCAGCAGCAGACAGACAGAAGGGAGGTGAGTCTGTTTTATGTGTTCTCAGAGGAACCCATGAAGAACCTTCACTGGTTCTGAGGTTCTGAAGATGGTTCTGTTCACTGCAGAAATATCATTTTAATGTTGGTTTAATAAACTGACTGAGGTCATTACGATGTTAATCTGTTTACATGATGCTGTTATTTAAAATTAATTATCCAAATATGAGCCCTAAGGGGTTTTAATCATCACAGTCTGATGTTTTACTATTTATTATTATTATACAGTGATTCTATTAAAATCTCAAACTGTTGCTATAGCTAATAGGAGCTATGCTAGGTCGGATCCATACCGGTTACTGGGGGCTGGGTAACTGCTATAGCTAACAGGAGCTATGCTAGGTCACTCTGTACAGCTACAAGGGGCTGGCTAGCTGCTATAGCTAACAGGAGCTATAATAGGTGGTTCTGTACCGGTTACAGGGGACAAACTAGCTGTCATAGCTAACAGGATCCATGCTAGGTCGCTCCGTACCGGTTACTGGGGGCTGGCTAGCTGCTATAGCTAACAGGAGCTATGCTAGGTCGGATCCATACCAGTTACTGGGGGCTGGCTAACTGCTATTGCTAACAGGAGATATGCTAGGTCGCTCCGTACTGGGTACAAGGGGCTGGTTAGCTGCTGTAGCAACTGGGTTGTTTAATACAAATTTATTTTCCATAGATGAAGTGCTAATGGTCTAATTGTTGTTTGTTTGTATGTTTATTTAAATATCACTATAGTCTGGGATGTCTCAGTAGCTGCTGCTGCTGATTAATTCTAAATAATAGTTAATGCACTATGCACTGTCGGGTTTTAAATAAAGACTCACACTCAGGACCTTAAAGACAAAAATGTCATCAAAAAAACTGCCACAAAGCTGTGATATATGAACTCATTTTTCACTTTTACAGGAGATGTGTTCATTTATCAATATCACTCCATAAAAAGAAAAAAGTAAAACATTTTAAGTCAACGTAATGTAAAACTATTGTATTTTATGTGTGGGTCTTTCCAATGTACATTAAAAAAAGTTTTAACGTGTATTTTTTTTTAATGAAAAACGAGTGAATTATCCTCATTGAACCATTTATTTGAGAGGTAAAGAATACCACTGACCTCAATATTGATAGAAATGATTAATAATGTGTTAATAATGAGATATAAACAATGTTTACTGGGATTTTTTTGGTTTCTGCCATTGTTGGATAACGAAATATCATCACTGTTCCTGAGAAACAAACCCAACAGGAGGGTTAAATCAATATGATGATCAGTTATCAGATCAATAACAAACACAGATCTAATATTTAATAATCAGCATTTAATTGTCGTGTTTTTTGGTTCTGATGAAGTCCAAACCGGCTATGTGGCCCTAGCTAGCTGCTATTAGCTAATAGGAGCTCTGCTAGGTCGCTCCGTACTGGTTACTGGGGGGCTGGCTGGCTGCTACAGCTAATAGGAGCTATGCTAGGTTACTCCGTACTGGTTACTGGGGGCTTGTTAGCTGCTATAGCTAATAGGCGCTATGGTAGGCTGCTCCGTACTGGTTACTGGGAGCTGGCTAGCTGCTATAGCTAATAGGCGCTATGGTAGGCTGCTCCGTACCGGTTACTGTGGGTTTGTTAGCTGCTGTAGCTAATAGGCGCTATGCTAGGCCGCTCCGTACCGGTTACTGGGGATTTGTTAGCTGATATAGCTAATAGTAACTATGCTAGGTTACTCCGTACTGGTTACTGGGAGCTGGCTAGCTGCTATAGCTAATAGGCGCTATGGTAGGCTGCTCCGTACTGGTTACTACAGCTAATAGTAGCTATACTAGGCAGCTCCGTATCGGTTACTGTGGGTTTGTTAGCTGCTATTGCTAACAGGAGATATGCTAGGTCGCTCCGTACTGGGTACAAGGGGCTGGTTAGCTGCTGTAGCAACTGGGTTGTTTAATACAAATTTATTTTCCATAGATGAAGTGCTAATGGTCTAATTGTTGTTTGTTTGTATGTTTATTTAAATATCACTATAGTCTGGGATGTCTCAGTAGCTGCTGCTGCTGATTAATTCTAAATAATAGTTAATGCACTATGCACTGTCGGGTTTTAAATAAAGACTCACACTCAGGACCAGGTGTGTTTTAATGCTAGCAGGCAGAAATGAATAATAACTGAGAAAGTGCCATGAATATCTTCAACACGACAGACAGGAAGTTACATCACATTACTGCGCCGAACAGGAAGCATAACAACCAAATATTAAATTTGAAGATTTAAATGTTTGTTTACATGATGCTGTTCTATACAATGAGTGCTATATATACTATTTTTAGAGTCTGGAGCGTGCACTAACATTCATGCTGATGCATTTCAAACAAATGCCATAAAAATGTTCAACATTAACTTTATTTTTGACATTAACTGACAGAAATCAAAGACTTCAAAATCCCAACAAAAGACGTTACTTTTCCAACTTTTATTCCAGATACATAAAGAGCCAAACAGGCCAAATTTAAAATAATCACAAATGAAAATTACAAAACACAAACTCAGCTCATAATTCCTTAAAATCTACATTCAGAATAAACTGTGAAGTCCAAAACTGGTACATGTGAAAAATACAAATAATGACATTTAAAAATACAACAATGTACCATTCAGTGAAGCGATGGTGAGAAAAGTAAACAGCTGCACAGAAAACGATCTAATAATCCAAATGCTTTCAGAAATACTCAGAAATAGAAAACGCTGATTTACAAACTGCATAAAAACCAAGTTAAAAACAGATTTTATTCCTTTTAGATCAACAGAACTACAAACTGTCCAGACGTGGAATCATCATGGATCTGGACAGCATCGGTAAGATCAGCATTCTATTAACCTTCATGTTTTTATTTATAGTCAACATGTATCTTAAGACTTTTTGAATTTAATTTTACAAGATATTTAAAAAATAAAACAGACAAAACCTCAAAAATCATCTAACCAACCTTAATTACCATTTTTCAATCCTTAATATACAGATTTTTTTCTTGCAATTATTGGGAAATAAATTTGTTGGTGATTTAAACTTTAAAATTGTGTAATTTAACAGTCAAATGTTGTAAACTTATTGGAAATAGTTTTAATCTGTTTTATTTTGACATTCACCATATAAATTAACATCTTTCTACATATTTTCTGTCATTTAAATCTTTAGAATAGCAGTAAATTGTTTTAAAAAGTGACTGTTGGCCGCTGGATGAAAACATTCTAACCAGCCGTCCTTTACAAACTTCAGACTATTTGGGTTTAATGAACTCTGCAGTGTTCCCATAATTCAAAACGTTAACTCCAGCATGTAGCGGCTCAGTGAATGTGGTCTGGACTCTGTGGAGGAGAGTCATGCTTTTAGAGACGCTGTAGAAGGACAGAATACCTGCTCTGTGATCCAGGTAAACTCCGATTCTGGAGGAAGGTCGACCTGAGCCGGGAGTTTTCGTGCCGTCGTACCAGAATGTGTAGCTGTCAGCAACACAATATAAAGACCAGGACTTTTCATTGAATCCAAATCCACTATCATTTGTTCTCCCTGTTCTGCTGATATCCTTGTATGAAACTGCGACATCAGCTCCGTCTCTCCACTTCACCTCCCAGTAGCATCGTCCAGTCAGACTCTCTTTGCTCAGGACCTGGAACCATCCAGTGAATCTGTCTGGATGATCAGGATAAGACTGGTGCTGATTTACTGATGTCACTTTTCTGTTCCTATTAGATAATAACAGCTTTCTGTGAGCTGTGTTTCGATCCAAAGTGATTTTTTGTGAATATTTTAAGAATTCAGCTCTGGTCTTTGGTTCTGGTTCTAGTTCTGGTTCTGATTTTAGTTCTATTTGTAGTTCTAGTTCTGGTTCTGATTCTGATTCTGATTCTGGTTCTGGTTCTGGTTCTAGTTGTAGTTCTAGTTCTGGTTGTGGTTCTGGTCCTGACAGTAAAACATCTGGCTGAGTGATTGCCAGTGAGATGTTTGTCCAGGTGTCCTTCAGAACGTCCTCTAGTTTACCTCTGAGCTCTTTCACAGCTGCTGTCATGTCCTCAAAGTGTCTCAGAGGACGTTGGATGTTGATGCTGGATGAAGGTTTGGACTCACTGACTGCTGACTCTGAGGAGTATTTGTGGAGGAAGTGGTTGTGATCTGATGTATCTGAGGTCTGCTTCAGCTCAGCATCTTTCCTCTCCAGATCCCTGATCTCCTGCTCCAGCTTCTCCTGAAGCTCTTTGACTCGACTCTCTTCGGTCTCCTGCTGGGATCTGATCTGCTGCTCCACCTCAGAGCTTCTGTTCTGGATGAGATGGATCAGCTCACTGAACATCTTCTCACTGTCCTCCACTGTTTTATCAGCAGAGACTCTGATGTCCTTCATCTCCTGTTGAAGCAGCTTCACGTCTTTCTGTCTGTCCTGGATTCTCTGCTGGATGTTCAGTCGACTCTCCTCCAGCTTCTTCTGCCTCTCAGTCCTTTCTGCTGCAGCTTTGACTGTGTCGTGGCCTTTATGTTTGTCCACAGAGCAGAGATAACAGATCAACTGCTGATCAGTACGATAGATCATCTTCATCACCTCATTATGATGAGAGCAGATGTTCTCCTGGAGGTTCTTGGAGGGCTCCACCAGCTGGTGTTTCTTAAAGGCTGGAGACTCATAGTGAGGCTGAAGGTGTTTCTCACAGTAGGAGACCAGACAGACCAGACAGGACTTGACAGCCTTCATCTTCCTCCCAGTGCAGACATCACAGGACACATCTTCATCTCCAGCATAGCAGTGATCAGCAGCAGCAGCTTGGAGTCCAGTCTTCTTCAGCTCCTCCACTAACTCTGCTAACAGGACGTTCTTGTCCAGGACAGGCCTCTGTGTGAAGGTCTTCCTGCACTGAGGGCAGCTGTAGGTTGTCTTCAGGTCCTCTCCATCCCAGTGGGTTTCAATACACTTCATACAGTAGCTGTGTCCACAGGAGAGAGCCACTGGATCCTTCAGGAGATCCAGACAGATGGAACAAGAGATGCTCTCTGAATAAACATTACCTCCTTTCTGAGCCATGTTCTCATCTGAGCAGCAGCGACGGAGTGAGTTTCTGCTTCCAGGAAGTGAAACTTCTGAAATGAGTCTGAGCCAGTCAGCTCTGTCTCGTCACCACATGTTGGCTCCACCCAGTTTCAAAGGTCTGAAGGGAGGAAACAAAGAAATATGGAGACAGCCTGGATCTGGGAGTGTTTTACACTTATTCCAGAAAGAGAAACGCTCTGAAACTGTCTCTGGCTGTGTTCCAGTATACACAGTACAACAGTGTAGTGGAAATTCATTGTATTAGAGATAACGGACAAGCACTGCTGTGTCACGATAAAAGTGGAAAAGTACTGCAGACCATGAAACTAAGTTTCTTTTTGAGTGAAACCATACGTTTTGTCAGCCTGCCTCACTGGGCAGTGAGCTGTGCTCTGATATCCTGTCTGTCACAGTGACAGTCTCTTCTGCTGCAGAAAAAAGATTTTGTGCAAATTAAAGGAAAACAAAAAAGGACGATTCTGACTGTATGGTGTTTATTGATAAGTTGAAACCTCCACAATAACAGTACAACATAAACAGACTCAGTACATCCCAAAACACCAGACATGAAATGTAGAACATGAAAAACACCACATTTACGTGTGTGTGTGTATATATATATAATTGTTGTCTATTTCTTTTTATCTTCATATGTAAACAGAGGGGATGAATGAAATCCGTCCATCCGTCTACAGAGCCGCTATGAAGCTCCTGTCTCTGCAAAAACTCTGTCACAGTAAGTATCACAATATGTCAATCAACTATCACAATATGATTGACTACTGTAATTCCTTATTATCAGGTTGTCCCAGAAGCTCTCTGAAACATCTACAGCTGATCCAAAACGCTGCAGCCAGAGTACTGACGAGAGTTAGCAAGAGAGATCATATTTCTCCTATACTGGTTTCTCTTCATTGGCTTCCTGTGAAATCTAGAATAGAATTCAAAATCCTTCTTCTGACATATAAAGCTCTTAACAACCAATCTCCATCATATCTTAAAGACCTGATAGTACCATATTATCCTAGCAGAACTCTTCGCTCTCAGACTGCAGGCTTACTTGTTGTTCCTAGAATCTCTAAAAGTAGAATGGGAGGCAGAGCCTTCAGTTATCAGTTCCTCTCCTGTGGAACCAGCTCCCAGTTTGGGTTCTGGAGGCGGACACCCTCTCTATTTTTAAGACCAGGCTTAAAACCTTCCTTTTTGACAAATCTTATAGTTAGGACTGACTGGGGGACCCTGAGGGGGTCAGCTGGTGTCTTCCTCTTGGACGTCCCTTAGTTCTGCCCCTAGTTCTGCTGCTACAGGCCTAGGCTGCTGGAGGACCTCTCTGGATGCACTGAGCCCTTCTCTATCTACCTTTATATTTAATATATATATACCATTATTGCATTACACTCACTCTGTTTCTCCCTGTGTCCTTTCTCTGAGTGTCCCTGATCCCAGAGCTGGATGCTTCAGATCTGTGGTGGTTCTCCCACCAACTGTAACCCTCTACCTGTAACCCTCCATCTCTACCTCTCTACCTCTACCTCTAACTCTAACCCTCTACCTCTATCCCTCTATCTCTATCCCTCTATCTCCACCTCTCTACCTCTTCTGTCCCTCTCAACCCACCCGGCCAGCAGCAGATGGTTCCCCCCACATTAGAGCCGGGTTCTGCTCAAGGTTTTTTTCCCTGTTAAAAGGGTGTTTTCCTGCCACTGTCTCCTTAGGGCTGCTCTGGGGGTTCAGGCATATGGGTTCTGTAAAGCGTCTCAAGACAATTTGACTGTAATTGGCGCTATATAAATAAAATTGAGATTGAGATTCAGATTGATTACCAACTATCACAACATGAATAGTAAGTATGAGTGTGTTTCCAGTGGATGTTGTGTTCGTTCGACACATCACGGCGGCCCTCCGCTCGGTGGATGGAGTTAAACAGCAGCAGGACATCGTGATGAACAGGGAGGAAGTGACCCGTACCCTGAACAGGATGTTTCACAGCGTGTCACAGGATGTGCCAGGTCATGTGACCGTGGCAGCTCCAGAGGAGACCTGCAGTCTGATGATGAGGCTGTTTGACCGGTTAGTTCACACAGAGTCCAGCTCAGAGTAACTCCATACATCTGAGAGTTCCTGTACTGTCTGTTTTTGTGTATTTATATATGTTTGTTTGTGTGTTTTCCAGGAGTCACAGTGGTTGTGTATCAGCTCGCTCCCTTCAAACTGCTCTGATCGCTCTGTCTGCAGACAATCTGCTGCTGAAGTTCAGAGGTGGGTGGAGGTCTGCTGGTCTTCTACGAGACTTGGAATACAAGAGTGGAAGAATATTTCATATATTTGTTACACAGAGACGTAGAAATACACCTTTACCTGATTTTGTACTTTAAATAAGTCCTATTTTCTGTTCTGGGTCCTGCGGGTCTGGTGAGTGTTTCGGGGAACAGTTCAGGATCCGTCAGCAGGTCTGGGCTCAGATCTCTGCTGCAGGACCTCACCCAGGTAAACACAGCCCAGACTGCATTTCCCAGCATGCCTCCCTCCTGCTGCCTCCGTAACATGTGTGTGCTCAGGTTCCTGCGGCGGTGCAGGAGGAGGTCGTGTTCGGCGGCGTGGAGGTGGCGGTGAGGTCATGTTTCGACGGGGTGAGAATACGCGAACGCTCAGGGGTTGGTGGTCGTCATGGAAACACGCTGACTCTTTTGACTCTCTTACAGGTACTGACCCCGACGGCAAGCGAAGAACATGTGATGTCATGGCTGCAGAGCGAGCCACGCCTGTTGCTATGGTTACCCACTCTGTACCGGCTGTCGGTTGGACAGAACATCAGTCACAACGTCCGCTGTCACACCTGCAAGACCCTTCCCATCACCGGGCTCAGGTGAGTCTGCTGAGGGTAACTAGACTCTACTGAGGGTAACTAGACTCTACTGAGGGTAACTAGACTCTACTGAGGGTAACTAGACTCTACTGAGGGTTAACTAGACTCTACTGAGGGTTAACTAGACTCTACTTAGGGTTAACTAGACTCTACTGAGGGTTAACTAGACTCTACTGAGGGTTAACTAGACTCTACTGAGGGTAACTAGATTCTACTGAGGGTTAACTAGACTCTACTGAGGGTAACTAGACTCTACTGAGGGGTAACTAGACTCTACTGAGGGTTAACTAGACTCTACTGAGGGTTAACTAGACTCTACTGAGGGGTAACTAGACTCTACTGAGGGTAACTAGACTCTACTGAGGGTAACTAGTCTGAGAGATGGAGGTTCTCATCAGTCTCACCTAGAACTGTGTCATTGTGTAAATCAGAAACTCAGGTGAGTCCAGGTAGTGACGGACGGTTTCCTGTGTTCAGGTATCGATGTATGAAGTGTGTGAACGTCCACGTGTGTCAGAGCTGCTTCCTGACCGACCGACAAAGCAGGAAACACAAAATCCACCATCCAGTGCTCGAGTTCTGCACTCAGGTAAGAACAGACAGGTGAGGACAGACAAGTGAGGACAGACAGGTAAAAACAGACAGGTGGGGGGACAGACAGGTGAAAACAGACAGGTGGGGGGACAGACAGGTGAAAACAGACAGGTGGGGGGACAGACAGATGAGGACAGACAGGTAAGAACAGAAGGGTGAGGACAGACAAGTGAAACCAGACAGGTGAGGACAGACAGGTGAGGACAGACAGGTGAGGTGAGAACAGACAAGTGAGGATAGACAGGTGTGACTGTGACTTTGCACCTTTTCAGCCCACCTGGAGGGAGTCTCTGTCCTCGTTAATGCGAAGAGCTCGTCACTCCCTGCTGCCACGGCGATACACTCAGACAGAAGCTGATAGGCAGAGAGTCCTGATGTGGGCGGAGCCAGCAGAGACCCAGGACAGGTGAGGCAGCTGTTTGTCAGTCGGTCGACCTGGAGAAGCTCCTTGAATTAACGAGGCGGTGTTTCTCTCAGAGCTCCACCCCCTTCTGACGCCTCATCAGGATTGGCTGATCCAGCTGACAGTCCCTCCTCTGATGGGGACGTTTCCCATGATGCCTCGGGGCGGCGGCCTTCTCCTCCTCAGTGCTCCACTAAAGCTCTGCAGACGGACGAGGAGACGCCGAGTCAGCAGGTGACCTCTGATCGATCAGACTATTTATAGATAAACTTTATTTATAAAGCACATGTATGTAAACGGGAAGTAAACAGGATGTGTTTCCTGTCGTAGGCGTCTCTGCTGACTGAAGTCAGAAACCTGCAGCGAGACAGATGGTGAGACACTCAGACGTCACTGTTTGTTTACCTTTGTTGTGTTTTTTGTTTATCATTCTTGTTTGCTTAACTTATTTGGTCAGGGTGGCTGTTTGTTTGTTTATTGTTGTTTATTTGTTTACATTTTTGTTTGGTTTTGTTGTGCTTTTTGTTTATCGTTCATGTGTTGTCTGTTTTTATTGTGTTGTTTGTTGCCATTGTTGTTTGTTGAACTTGTATGTTTAGGGTTGCTGTTTGTTTATTGTTGTTTATTTGTTTACATTTTGTTTTTCAGTTTTGTTTATCATCAGTGTCTTTGTTTACAATGTGTTGCTTATTGTTGTCATTTGTTTATCATTGTGTTGCTCATAATTATTGTGTTGTTTATCATCTTCATGTTGTTTATCATTGTTGTGCTATTTATTTGTCATCACAGTGTTGTTTGTTTATTGCCATTGTTTTTTGCTTATTTGTTTATGGTTTCTGTTTGCTTATTGTTTGTTTACATTTTTGTTTGTTTTTGTTACTGTTGTTTGTTTACCACTGTTGTCTTGTCAGTTTTTATTATTGTTATTTGTTGCCATTGTTTTTTGCTTATTTGTTTAGGGTTGCTGTTTGTTTATTGTTGTTTACTTGTTTACATTTTTGTTCATTTATTGTTGTTGTTTATCGTCGATGTCTTTGTTTATAGTTTGTTGCTTATTGTCATTTGTTCATCACTGTGTTGCTCATAATTGTTATCATCTTCATGTTGTTTATCTTGTTGTTCATCATGTTGTTTGTCATTGCTGTTATTTGTTAAAAATGTTGTGTGTTTATATCATCATGTTTTTGTTTGTTTGTTTGTTGCCACTCCCTCCTCAGGCTGTTGGAGCAGCAGCTGCAGGCCTGGCGGCTGACTGTCCAATCAGAGCAGGGTGTCCTGGAGGACAGGTGCTCGGAGATGGAGGTCACCATGGAAACGCTGAGGCAGCACAACACCTGTCTGCAGGGCATGCTCACACAGGTGGTGCCCGGGAAGAGCTCTGTGATTGGCTGCATGTTGGCGAGGTGCATCCTGGGAGTCGTAGTTCACCTTCAGGTTCTGCTTTTGCTCCCCAGGCTCTGGACAAGATGGAGGCTCAAACACACGCTAACAACACGCCAGAACACGTGGAGAACACGGAAGGGAACATCACGCCTTCCTCCAACACAGAAGAAGAAGAGGAGGAGCTGATGAAGGCAGAGGAAGAGTGGACTGAAGACGAACTACAAACTCCATCTCCCACAATCCACCAGGGCTCTCCTCTGTCACATGATCAGCACTGTGAGGAGGAGTCTGCCGATGATGTACGTCTCCATCATCCAATAGGACCACAGGACAGACCAGAGGAGGCGGAGCTACATAGACAAGACACCTGTCCGTCTGGAGGAGGAGGAGGGGATTGTGGGAAGTGTATTCCAGAGGAGCTGCTTCAGGAGAGAGTGGACAGACTAAAGACTCAGATGGAGACAGACGGGTGGACAGAGAGACAGACAGGTGAGACAGGTGAGACAGACGGGTGGACTATCTCTATCCCTCTAACTCTACCTCTCTACCTCTCCTGTCCCTCTCAACCCGTCCGGCCAGCAGCAGATGGTTCCCCCACATGAAGAGCCGGGTTCTGCTCGAGGTTTTTTTTCCTGTTAAAAGGATGTTTTCCTGCCACTGTCTCCTTAGGGCTGCTCTGGGGGTCAGGCATATGGGTTCTGTAAAGCGTCTTGAGACAATTTGACTGTAATTGGCGCTATATAAATAAAATTGAATTGAATTGGACAGAAACAGGTGAGACAGACAGAGACAGACAGGTGAGGTACACAGAGAGACAGAGACAGACAGGTGAGACAGACGGGTGGACAGAGACAGACAGAGAGACAGATGGAGAGACAGACAGACAGGTGAGGTGCACAGAGAGACAGAGACAGACAGGTGAGACAGACGGGTGGACAGAGAGACAGGTGAAACAGTCCCACCTGTCTAACCCCCGTGTGATTGACCAGGTAAACTGTTTTTGTGTGTCCAGGTGAGATAAAGGGGGCGGAGCTCCTGCAGGCTGCTGACCAGGTGGGACAGTCTGTCCAGCAGCTGGTGGACGCCGTGAGGACGAAGTGAGCAGCGACTCTGGTTCAGGTTATAAAACTGTTTATTGAGCATTTAAATAAAGTTATAAAACAGGCACCTGCACAGACAGGTGGGTTTCCATAGAAACGTCCAGCTGCCAATCTCCATCATCCTCATCACCACCATCATCACCATCATCATCACGACCATCATCACCATCCTCATCATCATCACCATCATCACGACCATCACCACTATCACCATCATCATCACCATCCTCATCATCACATCATCCTCATCACCATCCTCATCACCATCACCATCCTCATCACCATCATCATCCTCATCACCATCATCATCAGGTCAACGTTTAAAACACTAAACTGAATCCTGTGATTTTATTCCACTTTCATGACGAGTGATAAAATAGAGACAATAAATAACGTCTCTTTGATGAGACTGATCTGGAACGAAACGTTGGAGACATTCAGACTGTTCCACGTCCTTAGAGGAGGGTCCAGATTTATCTCCTCTAATGGAGAACCAGAACTTCATGACGTTTAGGAGGACCAGAACCAATCACTGGTTCTCTGGACGTGTTTTTGATCGACCAGAGGAACCTTCATCAGCTCGTTGGTCACAACTATTAGAGATCATGGAAGAACCAACCAGGACCATCTAGACCAGGGGAGTCAAACATGCAGCCCGTGGGCCAAAAGCGGTCCTCCAGAGGGTCCAATCCGGCCCTCAAAGTGTAAAAATTCCAGAGAAGACATTAACTGCAGATTGTAAATTAGTAAAACTATAAATTTAAAATAACTTCTAGACCATAACAAGTGATTTTGATCATAAAGTAAAATACTAGATTGTTCATTGTTCTTTGTCAATTTGTCTCATTTTTGTCATATTTTGTCTTGTTTTTGTTGTTTTCTATTTTTTGTCTGACGTTTGTCCATTTTTTAAAATCATTTTGTAACTTTTTTGTCTGTTTTGTCTTATCTCATGCCGTTTGTCTCATTTTTGTAATATTTTGTCGTTTTTTGTTTTCTTGTCTTTTATTTTGTTAGACTTGTCATTTGTCTCGTGTTTTTGTCGTTTTATATTTTTTGTCTACTTTTTTGTCGTTTTGTGTCTCGCTTGTTTTTTGTCCATTCTGTGTATTTTTTTGTCTCATGGTCGTTTGTCCAGTTTTGTCTCTTTGTAACTTTTTTCAATTTTTTTGTCGTTTGTCCTTTTTTTGTCACTTTGTAACTTTTTTGTCTCGTTTTGTTTCTCGTTTTTGTCATTTTGTGTTTCCTTTTTGTCTCACTTGTGTTTTTTTTGCTTATTTTTGTCATTTTGTTTTGCTTTATTCGCTGTTGTCATTTTTGTCATTTGTCCATTTTTTTTGTTGTATAACTTTTTTGTCTAATTTTTTGTCCTGTGTCTCATTTTTGTTATATTTTGTCTTTGTCATTTTGTTTTTCACTTTTGTTGTTTCGTGTCTCATTTTGTTTTTTTAGTCTTTATTGTCTGCCTTTTGTCGTTTGTCTCATGTTTTTGTTTTTTATCTACTTTTTTGTTGTTTTTTGTTTGTCATTTTTTGTCGCTTTCTAACTTATCTAATTTTTTGTCTCTTTTGTTTCGTGTCTTTTGTCTTATTTTTGTCATTTTGTGTTTTATTAGTTTTGTGTCTCGTTTTTGTCGTTTTGTGGGTTTTTTGTCTCGATTGTGTCGATCCTTTTTTTTTTTTGTCAGTCTATGTCTTGTTTTTGTTTTCTGTCTTTTTTTGTCTTTTTTGTGATTCTGATCCTCCAGTAAATCCTCTCTGGTTCAGTTCCTGATGACTAAATGTCGTGTTCCTTTGTCGACACTGTGATCTGGAAGTTGTAATATGGAAATGATAAACTGAGGCTGAATGTTGCTGAAGCTGAATTTATTTTTCTTGATAAATTTCAGGTAGTTGGTGATGTTTAGTAAAAAGACAATTCCTGAAATGTGAACATTGGGAACCATTAGGAGTTGCGGTTATTTCCAGGTTCTTCGGCTGTGGTTTTACTGGTTTTACTGGAGATCAGACTGGACTGAGATGAGTCTGACTCCTCTGGTCTGAGGTCAGGACTCACCAACATCATTATGGTTCTACGTGGATCTGGGGTTCCATAGGGTTCTATTCTGGGTCCTCTGAATAACACGATCAAGAAACTTGGGAGAAAATGACCTGAAAAGTTTGAACATTTGGTTAAATTTATCTAAAATTATTAGTCAGGTTTTAAAATGTGTCTTTTCTGCCGAATGGAACCTGAACTGTTGCGTTTTAAAAATCAGACTTTATAAAAATAAAAAAGCAGATTTCTGACGGCTCTGATGTAAACTTCAGATGTTGTAGTTTCCGTACATGTAGTCCAGCAGCCTCGTTGATCAGACCGATCAGGGTTATTGATCAGCAGATCGTTGGTGTTTATGAGCGAGGCTGTTACCCGGACAGGTGTCCTGCTACCTGCGTCCCCTCCGGCCCCTTCCCCTGCGGGATGAGGGGGGGATGGAGGAGAGGGGGGCGGGTCCTGCCCTGCGTAGCCCCTCCCTCCTGGGCTGTGGGGGTGTGGCTTGAGCCCTGGTTCGTCTCTTGGAGGTCGGGGGGCGTGTCTTCCTGCCGCCCCTCCCCCGTTCAAATCTGCTGTCGAGGGACGGGGACGGCGCTGGGGACGTCCTGCCCCGCCTCCTGACCATGTCAGTCTGAGGTGAATCCCTACTGAGCGTGCTCAGGAGGAAGCCGCCGCCGTTGCTGTGACCTTTGACCTTGGAGGACCCCTCCCCTGCCGGTCTGTCGGTGTTCAGGTCCGGACTCAGACTCCGGAACAGCTGACGGACGCAGGGCGGCGGGGGGCCGGTGGGGGCGGAGCCTCGGCGCCAGGTGAGGCCTTTGGGCGGGTTCTTCAGGATGCGGTTGGTTCCGGGCTCGTAGAATCGCACCGGGAGCTGCTTGTATTTGACCTTTAACCTCTGCTGGTCCAGCGGACGCCTCCTCTTCCTGCAGCGTTTGGGGGCAGAGCCTGGGGCAGGTGTGCAGGCAGGGGCAGGGCCTGAGGGGGAACAGAGCAGGTAGACCAGGGAGGTGCGTGGCTGCACAGGTGTGATGATGTTGTAGTACGACGGGGGGAGGCAGTGCCACGCCTGCACCTCAGGGGTCCTCTCTGCTGCATCCTGATTGGCTGCAGGGATGTTGCTGGGTGGGGCCTCTGCAGTCAGCTGATGGACAGCTGGGACGACCAATCGAACGGTCTGAGTGCTGTGACTAACTTTAACCACCTGAGAGAGAGAAACCAGGTGAGAGTCTGACCTCCAACAGAAGCTGTGGAGTGTCTGTGACTCACCTGACACCTGGACGCCAGTCTGCAGCTCCGCCTCCGGCCCCGCCTCCTTCTCCTCACGTACACAGACTCACTGTCCTGCTCCAACAGCGGCAGCACACCTGAGTCTTGCTCCGTCTCTTTGGACTGGACACGCCCCTTCCTGTCCCTCCTGCCGTACCTATGGGCGATGACATCATCACATCAAAGAACATCAATTAAACCAATGAACTTTAAAACATCCGTTAACAAACTGCAGTCATGGTTCAATCACATGACGATAACAACATACGTGTCTAATGTGTGGTCATGTGAGCGTGTCGTCACCTGGCCAGCGACTCGGAGTCGAAGTAGCAGAGGAAGCGTCCTCGTCTGAACTGCCGGACCAGCCTGTCCACCTTCTCCTCGTCCTCCTGCTCGATCTGTGCCCAGCTCTTCCCCCTGAAGGACTCTGGGATCCGCTCCGGGGCCGGCAGCACCTCCTCGATGGGCAGACCCCAGAACCCCGGGTCCCGCCTGGCCCCGCCCCTGGGTCGGCTGTCGCTGTGGAGCGCAGAGTCCAGCTGGTACGAGTACACCTGGTCCTCCAGGTCTACCTGGACGTCCATGAGACGGCTCAGGTCCTGCCCCTCGGTGTGAGCCACCTGGACAGGTGCGTCACCAGGTGTGTGACCTCGTTGGAAAACCACCTGCGGAGGAACATCTAGCGTTAGTACCGATGAAGAACATAGAGCCGTCCTCCAGCCGACAGCCAGGTACCTGCACAGGTGAGTCCCAGTCATCACTGTGTGTTTCCATGGAGACAGGAAGGCTGAGATGGAAGCTCTCCGTCTCCTCCTGCTGGCAGGGAGTGGAACTGATGCCGTGACAGAACACCTGGATCACCTGGACGACAAACACGTGATTTAGTGTCGAATTTAATTAGACCCGAGGAAACGGACAAAGAGGGTTAGGGTTAGAAAACCAACCTCCTCGATGGTCTGGTCCAGAAGGTCGCTGTGGTCCGAGGAGAATGTCTCCTCCTTCTGAGCCTCCCTCCTCTGCTTTTGCCAGCTCAGCCACAGCCTCGGGTCTGAGGGAGTCTGGATCCTCGGGTCTGAGGGGGCCTGGAGCCTTGGGTCTAAGGGGGTCTGGAGCGTCCGGTCCGAGGGGGTCTGGAGCCTCCGGTCTAAGGGAGTCTGGAGCCTCGGATCTGAGGGGGTCTGGAGCCTCCGGTCCGAGGGGGTCTGAAGCCTTGGGTCTAAGGGGGTCTGGAGCCTTGAGTCTGAGGAGGTCTGGAGCCTTGGGTCTAAGGGGGTCTGGAGCATCGGGTCTGAGGAGGTCTGGAGCCTCGAGTCTGAGGGGGTCTGGACCCTCTGGTCTGATGGGGTCTGGACCCTCTGGTCTGAGGGGGTCTGGAGCCTCTGGTCTGATGGAGTCTGGAGCCTCGAGTCCGAGGGGGTCTGGACCCTCTGGTCTGAGGGGGTCTGGACCCTCTGGTCTGAGGGGATCTGGAGCCTTGGGTCCTGGTTGGGACCTGGACCCCTGCGAGGCTGTGAGGAGGCCGAGGAGTCGCTGGTTTTCCTCCTGTTGGTCTTCCTGTGGGCTTTCCTGTGGACAGAGGGCGGAGCCTGACACTGTGGAGGCGGGGTTTGTGAACATGGGGGAGGTGCTTGTGGTAAGCGTTTCCCTCCTTCCTCCTGCTCTGTGATTGGTGCCGACAGTCTCTCCTTATCCGCCCTCTCGCCTGACTGGCTGAGGATGCCGTCGTCTGGCTGCTGATTGGCTCCCTGACAGGAAGCATCATCAGAGCTGGGCAGGTGTTCCCGGGTGCCTCGAGACCGACTGTCGTCATCAGAGAAACGGAGTTCATCAAGCTCCGCCCTCGGCAACGGAGGGGCGGAGACTGATGGGAGGTCAGCGTGGGACGGCCTGACAGACACATGTAAACAAACAAACATGGAGTCAGAAACACAAACAAGACAGGTGACTTTGATTTAAACACCTGAGTTCAGCTAACTACCAGGTGTGTTTGATTTGGTTACCTGGGGTCATTGTAGCAGTGCGGGTGTGTTTGATTCGGTTACCTGGGTTCGTTGTAGTGGTGTGGGTGTGTTTCATTCGGTTACTGGGGGTTGTTGTAGCGCTGTTTAATTCGATTACCTGGGGTTGTTGTAGCGGTGCGGGTGTGTTTGATTCCGTTACCTGGGGTCGTTGTAGCGGTGCAGGTGTGTTTGATTTGGTTATAGCGGTGCAAGTGTGTTTGATTCCATTACCTGGGGTCGTTGTAGCGGTGCGGGTGGTGCTGCATGACGTCCTGCAGGAAGCGCTCCAGCAGGGTTAGTTTGCTTCTGCTGCTGGCTGAGGAGACGGTGCTGGAGCCTCTGGAGGACGACCGGACTGAATCCAGGTGTTTGAGGCTGGACAGGTGCTGAGACAAACATTACTGGGTTATTTCTGATGCAGCAGCTCAGGTCACATGACTACAGGTGGGTTCAGGTGTTTGTACCTGGTCCAGGTTACTGTACAGGACTCTGCAGTATCCACAGTAACCCTGTCTGCTTGGCTGACACCTGGATGGACCTGGCTGTGACTCCGCCCACATTCTGTCAGAAAGGGAACACACTCTGATCACCTGAAGGTTCTGTAGTGTTCTCACCTCCAGCAGAGATAGAACAAAGAACAGAAGGGACCCTCAGCGTTTGGAACACCGCAGAGGTGGACTGACCTGCTGCTATTCTCCGCCTTCCTCGGTTCATCTGACAACAACAGAGAGAGGAGAGTCAGTGACAGGAATATAAAGTTCAGTGAGTATTAAAGTTATTTTTACCTTCATCTGAGGAGTCTGACATCCTGACTGGAGATCTGGAACACAGACAAACACAACAGATCAAGCTGTAGTCGAATAAAATGATATTTATGGACAGAACCTCAAACACACCTGACCTGAACCTCCACACAAACTCGCCCAGGACTCACCTGGCCGAGGTTCAGTCAGTGAAGTGTCTGTCCAATCAGAGCGCTCCATGCTGTAACCAGCGGTAACCAGGTGAGGGGTTCAGGTGGAGGATCCATGAGCCTGAAAAACAATATTTAGAAGTTATTGATCCCAGTCTTATCTGTGCAGTAAATAATAATAAAGTAGTTAGAACTGCAAACTAACTCGACTTCAGTATTACTTTTACTGTATATATAGATAACTGTTAATTTTATCCAATATTTTCTTATTACATGAAGTCACATAATATTTATTTATAAAGCAATTTAAAACAACCAGAGTTGATCACAGTGCTGTCCAGAAGAGTAAAAACATGATCAAAAGATAAAAATAATAAAACTAAGCTAAAAACAATAGAATTAGATTAAAAATAATAGAACTAAAAGCAAAATTCACAATAAAACATAATCAATAAATAGATTTAAGACTGGACTGCCCATCCCAGATATAATACAGGTGCACACGGAAACAACAAACCGACGTGATGTGAAAAGTCAGAGAAAATAATTGAATTAGTTTGATTTGATTAAATATATTTTATATAAATTAACCACACTATATTTAATACTAAACATATAAACTGACCAGACTAAATTAACATGTATATAAATAAACGTAACTAGAATAAATATTAGGTAAATAACTGAACAAATTCATAACTATGTAAACAAACAGACTAAATTTAACAATAATTAACCAGACTGAAGTAAAAATTACTGATATAAACTAACCTGGTTAACTTTACTGGACAATCGACCAATCAGAGCGCTGCTCAGCCTGCGCTGTGATTGGTTGCCGTTCTGCGCTGCGCTGTGATTGGCCTATTCCGTCTAAAGCTAACTAGCAGCGGATAACCGTCTTTTTACCGGCTCGTTAATGCCGAGTTAACCCCGGGTTAAACCGGACTAACCGTAGCCATAGTGACGCCGCTGCTGACGTGGCTCCGCCGCTACGGCCGCCGTTAGCACGCGGCTAGCTGCTAGCCCCCCCGTTAGCTCCGCCGCGGCGGCACGGAGGAGCTGGTTGGCTCGGAGCGAACACGCAGGTTGGCACGGACCGGTGACGTGTTTGTTTACCTGCAGCTGTTTGCTGTTGTTGAGTTTCCTCGTAGACTAAAGTGTTGTTCCGCCGCGCGCTGGTCTGCCGCTCTGTTTAGTTTCCGGTCTGACTCTTCTTCTGCTGCTGCTCGAACTGCGGCTGAGGCGGGAAACTGCTGCCGCCAACAGGCCGCACAGGGAACTGCAGCAGCAAGTACACATGTAGAAGTACCCGTAGTAGGATATAAAGTACTGACAGTAGTAGAAGGAGTACGGCCAAGTATTTAACCTTTAACATTCGGTATAACTGTGAAAAATCTAATTTTAAACAAACTAAACTGCTGCTCAGACTCACAGCTGGAGGTGTGATTCAGCTACTTTAACGTTAAAACATCACAGAGGCTGAAACTATCTCCAGATTAAACTCCAGCATTAGAGATAAAAAACATCTGAGCAGGAAGAGAAACAGTCTGTAGGTAAATCATCTGTAAATCAGAGAACCAGAGGCCATTTGTGTTCCAGAGCTTTTATTAAACGTTTGTGTTCAGATCTTGTTGAAAGCTGCCACATCCATCGACTGAACGAAGTCCTCGAAGGCTGTGATGTGCTCCTCCAGGATGTCTGTGCCCACCTGGAACACAGGTAAGTTCACCTGGTCAGCAAGCAAGCAAACAAACAAACAAACAACAACAACCAGAGAGGTAGAGCAGCGTCACCTTGTCATCTTCCACCACGCAGCCAATCTGCAGCTTCTTGATGCCATAGCCCACCGGGACCAGCTTGGCTGCAGAACACAGATCAATATATTGATTATTGATGACCGTCTGAAGCTGCTGATCAAACAGTTCAATTACATTTAATCTACAGAGTTTCAGATCATTAAAGAGTCCATCAGACTTCAGCCGAAAGATGGTGAGTTAGATCATCATTACTCTGATACGATCAATAAACCTGTAGACACCTGATACCGATCAATAATCAATAGACCTGATTTTTAAAAATGTTTTAACATTTTACCCAACAAACTAGCAAATTCTGTAGTACTTTATGTAGTACTGACTGTAATATTGTATTTAGTACTTTATGTAGTACTGATTGTAGTACTTTCTGTAGTACTTACACTGCCCCCAGACCAGGCCGTCCATCTGGATACTGCGAACACACTCCTCCAGCTTGGCCATGTCCGTCTCGTCGTCCCACGGCTTCACGTCCAATAGGATCGAAGATTTGGCGATGAGGGCGGGCTCTGCGAGGGGAGGGGGGGGGGAGGAGTCAGTTGCCATTGAAACCACACAGCAAACACACATTCTGATTGGAGGCTTGTCAGTTAAAAATAGGTGTCCATCAGGCGTCAGCCGAAAGATGGTGATTGGTTAATCATCATAACGAGCCCAGTGACCAATGACTGTTGGATACTGTGAGCGAGCGACATGATTGGCTGACGTACTCTTGGCCTTCTTGGCGGCGTACTCGGCCAGACGCTGCTCCTTCAGCCTGGCGGCCTCGGCGTCTTCCTGCCAGACACAGATCAGGGTCAGACACAGCAGCCACCTCATCATGACATCAGCATGACATCACTGTAACCTCACCTCGTTGTCAGAGCCAAACAGGTCGATGTCGTCGTCATCATCGTCGTCGTCTGCTGTGGGGGCGGAGCCTGAGGTGGTGTCGGCCACACCTGCTGGGCCGTACTGACCCAGAGGCTTCTTCACACCTGGCAGACTGACAGACAAGGGGCGGGGTTTACCTCGCTGATGTCACACCTGTCCCTCCCCCTGATCCATGACATCATCTTCCTCACCTGTTCTTCTGGTTCTGGTAGGACTTGATATGGTTGAACCAGCGGAGGGCGTGGCACAGGTCAGCAGGGGGCGGAGCTGAGAGCACCTCGAAGACTGCCACGTCAGCCTGAGAGGGAACGTACCTGTAAACACAAACACAACGCCACGGTTACCGTAAGCGTCAACACATCGCCACGATTACCGTAAGCATCAACACATCGCCGCTGTTACCGTAAGCATCAACACATCGCCGCTGTTACCGTAAGCATCAACACATCGCCACGGTTACCGTAAGCGTCAACATCGCCGCGATTACCGTAAGCGTCAACACATCGCCGCGGTTACCGTAAGCGTCAACACATCGCCGCGGTTACCGTAAACGTCAACACATCGCCACGGTTACCGCAAACGTCAACACATCGCCGCGGTTACCGTAAACATCAGCACATCGCCACGGTTACCGTAAGCGTCAACACATCGCCGCGGTTACCGTAAACATCAGCACATCGCCACGGTTACCGTAAGCGTCAACACATCGCCACGGTTACCGTAAACATCAGTACATCCCCACGGTTACCGTAAGCGTCAACACATCGCCATGGTTACCGTAAGTGTCAACACATTGCCGCGGTTACCGTAAGCGTCAACACATCGCCGCGGTTACCGTAAACATCAGCACATCCCCACGGTTACCGTAAGCGTCAACACATCGCCACGGTTACCGCAAGTGTCAACACATCGCCGCGGTTACCGTAAGCGTCAACACATCGCCGCAGTTACCGTGAACATCAATACATCGCCACGGTTACCGTAAACACCAACATGTTGCCACGGTAACCCAAAAGGGGACAAAGATAAAAACGTGTCCACAGCAGTAGTACTAAGCACCTGCAGTAGTAGATGTACACAAATTTCCTGCAGTACATATAGTAACTTAAAAGTACCTGCAGTGCAGCACACAGTACCCACAGTAGCATGTAAAGTACATGATGTGGTGTATAAAGTATCTGTAGTACAACACAGTGGTACTAGACAAGTATCTGCACTTTTATCAAGTACTTGCAGTAGTTAAGAACTATGTAAAGTCTTTGCAGTAGTGTTTATAGTACATGCAGTAGTATACAGATTAATTAAGGAGTATGTAAAGTAGAAGTACATACAGTAGTTGCAGTAGTATATAAAGGGCTTGCAGTAGTATACACAGTACCTGCAGTAGTATACACAGTAGTGTTCAGACATGTGACGTAGCAGTTAGCCTGTTAGCACCATGCGGCTTCATGCTAACAGCTCGAAGCTTCTTCACGTCAAACGGAAATAAAACGAACTAAAACTCGAACCGAAGCCGAACCGCAGCCGAACTGGAGCAGAACCTTCCGGCAGCAGTTCGGCCTCTTCCAGAACCTCTACAGCTTCCGGTCCGGTTCTTTAAACGTTTGAACTCCGCTCAGCCAGCAGCCCGCCGGCTAACGGTTAGCCACGTTAGCTCAGCGCGGAGCCAAGATGGCGGCACCGGCACGGAGCCGAGCGGAGTTTCTGCTGTACTACTGGTTCTCTACGGGTTCTACTGGTTTTCTACGGGTTCTACTGCAGGTTGTACTGGTTCTGCTGCACTGACCCCTCTATGTAGCTGCGGTCCGACATGAAGTCATTCAGCACTTTGAGGCCGGAGGCGGATTTCAGGTCACCGAAGCCCATCTTGACAGTGGAGGAGCCGCCGGAGGAGGAAGGAGAAGGAGGGAGGAGGCGGGAGGAGCGGCCTTTATAGCCGGAGACAGACTCCTCCTCGCCGGGCACCGCTCCTCCTTCAACCCGCTGAGCCCGGAGGAGGAGGCGAGTGTCAAAGAGCTTTATTTAAAACAGTCTGAAAACACAAGTTCACAAAGACTGAACAAAATCTGATTATTTAACAGTAAACAGTTAATAAAAGCAAATAAAAGACGTAAAGTAAGTCATGGGTTTATTTTACTTTAACAAATAAAATTACCACATAAAAGTCATGAAAATAAATTATGAGATAAAATGTTTTCAGATTTTATAAATGAGTTTAAAGAAAAACAACTGATTATACATTATAAGTTAGAAATAAAATCAGGAGATAAAATCTCGATAAACATTTCAAATTTATTTGATAAAAATTCAAATTTATGCTAAAATCATAACAGTGCTCCAAAACAATAAATTATAAAATGGTTTGAAGTAAAAACATTAATTTTGAGTTTAAAGTTGAACATTTTGATTATGACTGATTTTTTTAGGTCTCAATTATTAGAATAAAATGTAAAAGTTCAAGATAAAGTTAAAATTCAGATGTTGAGTCAAAGTTATGAGATGAAGTTTAAAACTGAGATTTTGGGCTAAAAAGTCAGAACTGTGGCACATTTATGAGATATTTATCAAGATAAAAAAATGTTCCTGTTTACATTTTGAGATAAAAAAAAATAGAGATGAAAACTTTAAATGTGTGTATTAAAAGTGAGAAACACGAATTCAAAACAGAATTAGGATATAAAAGTCAGTAGTTTGAAATGAATATTTATAGACAAAACTGATCATCATATATGTATTATAAAAAGTTTAAATTTAGATATTAAAAGTTTAAATTATGACTTAAAAATGAAACTATTGAATAATAATCTTAAAAGAATAGATAAATTGTGATTTAAAAGTGTTATATTTTGATTTTGAAAAGAATAGAGTCCAATAAAAAGGAAGATAAAATGTTGAAACTCTGATTTGAACTCATAGATTTGTCTGTCCAGGTGATCAGAAGGTGACACCATCGTGATTATTGGAGGTGATCAATAACTTCAGTTTCTTCTTCTTCCAGTGTCCTGATGGATTCAGGTGTGTTTGGGTTCAGGAATGCAGTCAGACCTGTCCCACGGTCACATGACCTGGCCTCACCAGATGCTGCTCTCCTATTGGCTGCCGGCATCAACGAACCTGAACACACCTGAGAGATGTTAGGAGCTTCAGTCAGACGGATCTCTCCTAGAACACAAGAAGAAGAAACATTTCAGAGGACAGAAGAAGAAGAAGATGGGTCAGGGTCGCTCCTCCTACTGTCCTCAGGTAAATCAGAGCCTCACCTGGCAGACAGGTGAGCTGTTTATTTACAGCAACAAGAAGAATTCAGATTCAGCCTCTGAGTCGACTTCATGCTGAACACAGCAGCTTTACATGTCCAGTTTCTGTCCTCATGTTACATGTGTTATAGACATGTTACATGTATGTGCTAAACATGTTTCATGTGTGGTATAGGCGTATTACATGTATGTTAGATGTCTATGACATACATGGAACATACATGAAACTTGCCTGTACCACACGTGTTACATGAATGTTATAGACGTGTTACATGTATGTTATAGACGTGTTGCCTGTATGTTATAAACATGCTACATGTGTGATATAGACATGTTACATGTGTGTTATAGATGTGTTACATGTGTGATATAGACATGTTACATGTGTGTTATAGATGTGTTACATGTGTGATATAGACATGTTACATGTTTGTTATAGACATGTTAAATTTATGTTATAGACATGTTGCATTTTTCTTAAAGACATGTTACACGTATGTTTTAAACATGTTGTATGTGTGTTATAGACATGTTACACATGTATAGACATGTTACACGTATGTTATAGACATGTTGCATGCACGTCATAGACGTGTTACATGTGTGTTCCAGGTGTTCATCAGGTGGTCATTCCTCTGCTGCATGACGACTTTGATTAGTGTTTTAATTTGTTTGTTTGTTGCTGTTTGTTTGTTTATCTGTGACCATAAATAAATAACCTGGATATGAAAGCCTCCACAGCAGCAGGACCTCAGCTGTCCTCTCACCTGTCCTCTTACCTGTCCAGGTGATCCTCATGGGCCTGGACTCTGCTGGGAAGTCCACTCTGCTGGCCAGACTGCTGACTGGACAGGTGAGTGTCTCCTCAGGTGTGTGGGACAGGAAGTGTCCAGGTGAGTCTGACCTTCTGTTCCTTCCAGGTGATGGAGACGTCCCCGACTGTCGGCTTCAATGTGGGAACCCTGGACCTGGACAAGAAGACGTCTCTGACGGTGTGGGACGTCGGAGGACAGAGGAGCATGAGACCCAACTGGAGGTGAAGATACAGACACCACCTGGCCTGGACAAACAAACAAACAAACACAGAAACAGACAGACAGACAAACAAACAAACAGACAGACAGACAAACAAACAAACAAACAAACACAGAAACAGACAGACAGACAAACAGACAGACAGACAGACAGACAGACAAACAAACAAACACAGAAACAGACAAACAGACAGACAGACAGACAGACAGACAAACAAACCAACAAACCAACATGGTGTTGTGCAGGTTCTACCTGGACTCCTGTCAGGCTCTGGTCTTCGTGGTGGACAGCAGTGATCCTGGTCGGATCCCAGAGGCCCAGAAGGCCCTGAAGAAGGTTCTGAGTGATGAGAGGCTGAGAGGAGTTCCTCTGATGGTTCTAGCCAACAAGAAGGATCTACCCAACTCCATGACCATACGGGAGGTAGGAGAACCACAGGGGAGGTAGGGGAACCATAGGGGAACCATAGGGGAGGTAGGGGAACCTCTCGACCCTCTTTTCGACCGGGGTGGAGCCCGTTCGGAGTTGGAGCCGGCGCCCGACTTGGCGCCGGTTTTTTGTGTTTCGACCACCGGAGCTGCGGCTCCGGGCTCCAAAAACTGGGGCCGTTTCGGGCACCAACTCGTTGCTGGGCCAGAGGTGGCCAGAGTTGAGAGCCGAGCATGTCACGGGCAGGGGGCGGGGTGACATCTAAAAACATCTAAAAAGATAAACATAGATATGATCATCAACTTATTGCGCGTGTTTAACCGCTAAGTAATCAATGCAAGCGTAGTCGAAGCTAAGTAGCTAAGCTAACGCTAGCACGTTTACTGTTAAGTATCCAAACGTCTTTGATAATTACCTTTCTTCTCAAACGTGATCGCCGGGCATTGGAACGGCGACGCCGATGGGTAACCCCTAACAGAAGGTTTTGCTGTTCAGCGATGGTGAGACACACTAGCAAAGCCATGAACACCACTCCAATGAAGTCCTCCATTGTTGTTGTGTGGGTTTCCGTACGGCGTGAACGCTGTTGAACGGCTACGTACGCAGTGACGTACACACGTTTTGTGGTGGCGCAATGACGCAGCTCCAACTTTGCTCCTTCTTGAGTGGAAACACAAACCCGTTCTGGGGCGGCACGAGATTTGAACCAAAAAAGCACTGGCTCTCAACTTTGAACCAACCTAGCACCTGGTGCTCTTTGGTCGAAAAGGGGCTTCAGAGGTTCCACAGGTCACTCACAGTTTAGATGATCCTGAAGACCAGGTTAACGTTCTGCACATCAGGCGAACCAGTTCTACTGGTAAAAAAAAACTGAACTTTAAATGTTCTGATGACTTTAACAATGAAGGAACTCACTACAGAACCAGAACAAGAACCTGTAAATGTTTCTGTAAAAGCTTTGGTAAAACCTTTAGGTAGAACCTTTAGATGGAATCTAACCCTCATCTTTTCCTTCTGTCTCCTCCATCTTCCCCCGTCCTTCTTCATCCTCCTTCATCCTCCTCATCCTCCCCCATCCTCCCCCGTCCTCATCCTCCCCCGTCCTCCTCATCCTCCTTCATCCTCCCCCGTCCTCATCTTCCCCTGTCCTCCTCATCCTCCTTCATCCTCCTCATCCTCCCCCATCCTCCTCATCCTCCTTCATCCTCCCCCCTCCTCCTCATCCTCCGTCATCCTCCTCATCCTCCCCCATCCTCTTCATCCTCCTTCATCCTCCCCCCTCCTCCTCATCCTCCTTCATCCTCCTCATCCTCCCCCATCCTTCCCCGTCCTCATCCTCCCCTGTCCTCCTCATCCTCCTTCATCCTCCTCATCCTCTCCCGTCCTCCTCATCCTCCTCCATCCTCCCCCGTCGTCCTCATCCTCCTCCATCCTCATCTTCCCCCGGCCTCCTCATCTTCCCCCGTCCTCCCCCGTCTCCCTGTCCCCCCAGGTCTCCAGACAGCTGGACCTCCCGTCCTACGGGGACCGTCTGTGGGAGATCCAGGCCTGCAGTGCTCTCCAGGGCCTGGGCCTCCAGCAGGCGTTCCTGTCGGTCCACAAACTGATCAAGAGGAGCTGATCACTCATCAATCCATCTTTATTGATTATTTATTGTTGAATGAAATAAAGGTTTTACAGTTGATCCAGACCACCGATCGAGTTGTTTGATCATTACAAGTTCTGCTGTTTCCATTAATGTTCTGTCAGAGTGAGGTCATCATGTGAGGTCATCATGTGATCTACATGTTCTTC
Organism: Amphiprion ocellaris; assembly: GCF_022539595.1. Classification (NCBI taxonomy): domain Eukaryota; kingdom Metazoa; phylum Chordata; class Actinopteri; family Pomacentridae; genus Amphiprion; species Amphiprion ocellaris. The sequence continues at coordinate 18,478,102 of NC_072789.1, read as the reverse complement.
CTACTCATGTGGTCTCTGTCCATTCTGAGCATGTGCAGACTGCGGAGACAGAACCAGGACTGGACCAGCAGCAGGACCGGGACCAGGACCCAGAGCCCGTTGAAGAAGCCCAGGTAGACCCACAGGTGGAGTTGGCTGGACGTGTCCAGGTGAGGACTGCCCATCAGCCAATCAGGACAGAAGGTCATCCAGCCGCCGTACAGCTCGCACACGCTCAGAGCGACCTGCAGGAAGTGTCTGATAGGAAGAGAAACAAATACTGATCAGTAATCAATACAATCAAATACCGATCAATAATCAATACGTTAATCAATACAACCAAATACCGATCAATAATCAATATGTCAATCAATGCAACCAAATACCGATCAATAATCAATATGTCAATCAATGCAACCAAATACCGATCAATAATCAATACATTAATCAATACAACCCAATACCAATCAATAATCAATACATTAATTAATACAACTAAATACTGATCAATAATCAATGCAACCAAATACCCATTAATAATCAATATGTTAATCAATGCAACCAAATACTGATCAATAATCAATACAACCAAATACTGATCATTAATCAATACAACCAAATACTGATCAATAATCACTACAACCAAATACCGATCAATAATCAATACAACCAAATACCGATCAATAATCAATATGTCAATCAATGCGACCAAATACCGATCAATAATCAATATGTTAATCAATACAACCAAATACCAATCAATAATCAATACGTTAATTAATACAACCAAATACTGATCAATAATCAATGCAACCAAATACTGATCAATAATCAATATGTTAATCAATACAACCAAATACTGATCAATAATCAATGCAACCAAATACCAGTCAATAATCAATACAACCAAATACCGATCAATAGGTCCTATTACCTGTAGTACTAGTTACAGTATTATATGTAGTACTAGATGCAGTACTACCTGTAGTACTACCTGTAGTACTAGATGCAGTGTTACCTGTAGTATTAGTTGCAGTATTACCTGTAGTACTTGTCCTTCAGTACTGCATGGATCAGCAGCAGACCAATCAGAGAGTCGAGGACGACGGTCAGAATCTCCACGGAGACGATGGTCGGATCAGAAACTAACCAGCGACTGTCAGCTTTGCTGTACTCCCTCCCTACAGGTGAGACAGACAGACAGGTGAGACAGACAGACAGGTGAGACAGACAGACAGGTGAGACACAGACAGGTGAGACAGACAGACAGACAGGTGAGACACAAACAGGTGAGACACAGACAGGTGAGTAGTATAAATTAGGGCTGGGACTTTAACGCGTTAATTTCGATAATTAATTAATTAACACGAAAATAGCGCGTAAAATAATAACGCCATTAATTGCACCCTCCTCAGTTCCCTCATTTCTGGCACACCGGTAACTGTGATGAACACTCCAGCCCAGTAGGTGGCGGTAATGAACCTAAAGTCTGTTTGTAGCCATGACGAAGAAGCACAGGAAGCACTGAGTGAAGTCAGGCACTGGTGAACAGTGAAGGAAGATGAGATTGAGCTTGTTGGACAGAAAGTTTCCTTTTAAAAATCTTCCTGATGGCAGCTTGGATAAAAGCCTGGTTGTGTGCAAATTGTACAACAAAGAGTTTTCTGATCACTGCGTCACTTCAAGCCGACGGTATCACCTCAATGTAAAACATGTTGCTGTTAGCACCAGAGCTAACGTTAGCTACGAGTCATGCTAACGGCTAACGGTGTAGCCATCCCATAATAGACCACTTTTCTAGACAGTGCTTGAGTTTACAGAAAGTCTTAAAATGTTGAATAAAATCGCTATAATTGCACTTAGATTTGCAGTAATCTGTGAATGTAGCAGACAGATGAAAAATGCAGATAAATGGAAATGAAACATTTTTGTGGTTTAAGTTTTTACTCCGTCGAGGCTCTGCCTCCTGGAAGAGGAATAACCTAAACAACAAAAATATCTCTTTTAATAACTTTATTATAAACTTTTTGTTTATAAAAAAAATTACATAAATAAAAATTGATATTCCTATAAAAAGAACCATCAAAATTACACCATTTATCAGACCCAGAAAAGATGGAAACAGAATCTCTGGATTTTCAACTTTCTGAAGCTCCTTGAACTACTTATGCTGATTTTATGTGCCATACAGTGGAAAAAACAAATAAATTCAGGCTTTAAGTCATCAAAATCACTTTTTTCTATATGTCCCATTTTCCTTTTTTAAAATAAATTTTAAATTATAAACACATATATGTCTATTCATTGATTCAACTGTCAACCACAATTTTATTTGAATTGAAAAACTTCACTTATTGTGTCAAATATTGCTATTTGACAAAACTGCAATTAATTGCAATTAATTACAAAGCCTGTAATTAATTAGATTAAATTTTTTAATTGCATCCCACCACTAGTATAAATATTTTAATACCTCAGTACCGTAATACTTTAGTACTTTAATACTTGTTCAACTCACACAGTTCTGCCAGCGGGCCTTCAGATGTCTCCACCGTCCCAACCAGAGACATGTAAACAAATGGACCCTCCTAGGAATGTAAACAACAAACAACCAGAGACATGTAAACAACAAACAACCAGAGACATGTAAACAACAACCAGAGACGTGTAAACAACAACCAGAGATGTGTAAACAGCAAACAACCAGAGACATGTAAACAACAAACAGTCATGTAAACAAACATCAGGACCTGAAAATGACAGACCTGCAGACGTGAATCAAAGAGAAGAAGAAGAAGCTCCTCCTACCAGCGTCAGGTGGACGATGACGTCATAGAAGAGCCAGAGCAGGACCCACCTGTCCTCAGCGGAGCTCCGCCCACCGTACCTGTGAGTCAGCAGCACAGCGGCTAACACCTGGACACAGCATGCTAACAGGGAGAAGACGGTGACCAGAGAGAGGCCAGGGGGCGCCACTGAGTCCATCAGGTAGAAGTACTGCACTGAATACACGCTGTACGGCTGCAGTAATACTGTGTAGTAGTAGTAGTACTGTGTAGTAGTACTGAGTAGTACTACTTCTGCTGCTGAGTTCTTGGGGAATGAACTCTGAAATGTGGAGAGACATCCCAGGCTCTGCCCCTGTCTCTCCTGATTGGTCTGTTGGTTTGAAAACCTGCCCAGTCTTCTCTGATTGGCTGCAGAGGAGACCACCCCACTCCCTGGCCCCGCCCCCTGACAGTCTGAGTGACAGCTTTGGGATTGTTCTAAACATCAACCATAGAAGAAGAGAACCTCCTCACTGCTCATCACCTGTAATGATTAGAAACCTGTCGATTCATTTATTGATCTTCTGTCAATGATTGATCCTTTTTATTTTATTGATCTGAACCTGGACGAAGAACGACGAGACGCAGGAAGCAGCAGCTGGTGTCACTGACTTTATTGTTTACATGCAGAGTTCAGGTGATCAATCAGACCGATTGACAGGTGATCAGAATCAAACAAAACATTCTTTGGCACAAAGTTTCTGTTTGTGTGAAAAGAAAAAAGAAAACAAGCAACAGTTGAACATCTGACCTCATGGATCAGTCAGTTTGATCAGTTATTGATCAGTACAATCAATCAGCTCCAACACCCAGAGACTCAACTGATCAATCAACTGATCAATCGTTATCATTCATTGATCAGAGGAAACATCAGACTTCAGTAAACTACCTGAGAACTAACAAGCAGGTGGAACCCTCTGGAAAACGTTAGGAGAACGTCTGAGAACATCAGGAGAACGTTAGGATGATGTCAGCAGAAGACCAGGAGACGTGTTAAGAGAACGTAGGAAGATCATTAAAGAACACTAGTAGTAGCAGAACATCAGGAACGCTGTTAGGAGAACATCAGGGGAACATTTGGAGAAACACTGGGGGAACATTGGGGGAACATTAGAACAACATCATGTTAAAGTTACGGGAACTGCAGTGGAATGTTGAGGAACCTCAGGGAATGCTAAAGATATCTTTGGAAGAACCTTGAGAAAACACTGTAGAACATTAGAAGAACCTTTAGGATTTCAGTGACATCTCAGGAAAAATGTATCGGAATATCATGAAACATTGAGGGGAACCCTGGTAGACTGCTGGAAGATTGTTCAGGGATCCGTAGGACAACGTTGGTGGAACCTTTGGAGCAGATAAAGGGAACCATGGGGGACTTTTGGAGAACCGAAGACAGATCTTAAGGAACCCTTAGGTGAACCATAGTGGAACATCAGATAAGAAATCATTGAGATCTTAGAGGAACCTTGTTGTAAACAAAAAGGAACCTTAATGGAACTTCATGGGAATCAAAGAAGAAATTAGGAAGTCATTGTGGAAAATGTGCGGAACATTAGAAGAACCTCAGAGGAACCTAAGATTAACTTTAGGTTTGGTGGAACGTTTAGACAATGTTATGAATCTTAGTGGAACCCTTAAGGAATGTTGGTAGAACCTTGATGGTAACCTCTGAAGAAGCTTATGACGCTCCCAGGAACCTTAGCGGAACCTGACATAACCCTAATATAAAGTTTGAAGAACCTGGAGGATCATTAGAGGAACCTTGGAAGGCCTTGGCAGTTCAGGAGAACATTTATGGATTAATGGTGGAACCACAGGAGAACATTTAGTTTGTTTAGCACCATGTTTCCCTCAGTGATCTCTGAGTTCTAAATAAGTTGTTGGGTTCCACTGGTTCCAGTGTTGCTTTCTGGTTCTTGATCAACATACATCAGTAAGGTGCTCGTCTATAAATCTGTGATGTTCAAACTGAGAGGAACGTGTAACATAAAGAACGTTCAATATAAAGATATGTTCTAGCAGGTCCTGTAGAACCCTCAATCTCCATGTTTGATTTTCAGGTTCCAGATCAGTAGGGGAACTAACCTACAGAGTTCTCCAACGTCATTCAAACTGTAACCTGAAAGTCTTTGGGTGAATAGAACATTAGATGTTCCTGTTCTGGAGATACGAGGTTCTCAGCATCACACATAAGACGTTAAATAAAACACCATCAGATATCTGAAGGTTCATCAGTAGAAGAGGAACGTATGCCTCGGAACAAACCGGAGCTCCAGACTTTAAAGGAACAGTTCCACGTGTTCTCCTGCCTGAATGTAGACTTGGAGAACAGCCGACGCCTCATTGGATGAATCTAAGACTGAAGATGAAACTTCTGGAGGAACCTGAGGAGAAGGTTGGAGAACCTCACAGGATCCTCCTAAAGGTTCCACTGTTCCTTTAAGACGGTCTGGACTGCTCCGGTTTGTTGTGGAACTTTAGGATTCATCCTCCTTCTCCTCCTGAGGGAGGGTGGAGGACAGAGCGTACTGCTCAGGAACCCCCTCAGAAACCACCGACACATCAGCCTCCAGAACCACCGGCACCTCCTCCTCCACCTCCTCCACTTCCTCCTTCACCTCCACCTCCACCTCTTCCTTCCCCTCCACCTCTTTGACCTCCTCCTCCTCCCTCAGCTCCTCCTCCTGCTGCTCAGCCGGGGCCAGCTGGGCATGGACCTCTGTGAAGGGGACGTCCGGGCCGCTGCTGTCCAGAGGAGAGAGCTGGATGTCGGCCTCAGTGGTGAGCGGTTCCTGGGTCGGAGTGGAGCCCTCTGGAGGCTGAGAGTCAGAGCTGCTGCGAGGCTGAAAACACAGGAGACTGTTACTGAAGAACCCAAAGGGAACCTTAGTAGAACATCAGAGCAACATCAGTGAAACATCAGAAAACTTTGGTGGAACATCAGGAGACTTCAGTGGAATATCAGCAGGACTTAGGTGGAACATTAGGGAAATTTTATCAGAACATTAGCAGAACTTCAGTGGAACATCAGAGGAACTTTAATTGAGCATTATGGGAATTTCAGTGTAACAGTAGAAGAGCTTCAGGGGAATGTCAGAGGAACCTTAGTGGAAGGTTGGGGGAACCGTGCTAGAACATCAGGAGAACTTGAGTGAAACATCGGAAGACTTTAGTAGAGTATCAGAAGACTCGAACGGAACATCGGGATATCTTTAAGTGGAACTTCAGGAGAACCTTAGTGGAACATCAGAGGAACTTTAATGCAATATTATGGAAACTTGAGTGTAAGACTTTAGTGGAACATGAGACGGCCTTACGTGGAACATCAGGAGACTTTAGTGGAATATCAGGGGGACTTAGGTGGAACATTAGGGGAACTTTATTGGAACATCAGGAGACTTTAGTGGAACTTCAGAGGAATGGAATACTATGAGAATTTTAGTGGAACATTAGGAGAGCTTGAGGGGAATATTAGGAGATCTTTAGTGGAACATCAGAAAACTTAAGTTTAAGAGCAGGAGATTGTTGGTAGAACATAAGAGGAAGTTCATTAGTGGAATTTAGTGGAAGATTAGGAGAATTTCAGTGGAACATAAGAAGAACTCGAATAGAACATCAGGGGAGCTTCTGTGGAACAGTCGAGGAATTTCAATCTAAAATGGTGTGACTTTTTTGAAATATGAGGAAATTAAACATGATGAGAACTTTAGTGAAAGATCAGGAGAACATCAGCAGAGCATCAGTGGAACCCTATGAAGACTCTGGGTGACCTTTGGGAATGTTGGTGGAACCATACAGGCACGCTTAAGGAACTATGGGAAAATGTTGCAGAAGAGAAGCTTTGGGAAGCTACTGGAGTGGCTGTTAGGAGACATTTAGACATTTAGAAAATGTCAGAGGAACCCTAGAGAACCACAGATGTGCTGATTGAGGTTCTAGTAGGATAATTTACCTTCCTGATGCTAAAGCTCAGTGGAGAAACCTTCAGGCTGGAGGTCTTCTGTTTGATCTTCTCTCGTTGTTCCGCTGAAACGATCTTCGTTCCGATCTTTGTCATCTTCTTCTCAATGTTCTGCCTGGAGAACGCCTTCTTCAGACTGTCCACCTGCGACCAGAGACACCATTACACATGTCTGACGGTGAGAACACCCGTCTCACTGCTCACCTGTCTGCGGTTCTCACTTTCTTCAGGCTCGATCGTTTCAGTTTCTCAGCTCTGGACTTCTCCATGTTCTCCAGATCGTGAGGCCACACCTCCTCCTCCTCTAGCTCCGCCTCCAGGCCGACATCCTCGTCAGATGATAGGTCGATGGTCTGCAGCCCGCCCTCCTGGGAACTGTTGCCCTCGACGGTTCCCTCGCCTTCCTCCAGGATCTCATCACGAGGGAATGGAGGAGGATCCTTCACGAACACCGTGGAGGGAATCTCATTCTCCTCCTGGGCCAGAGAACATCAGGAGAACACCAGGAGAAGATCAGGAGAACATTAAGAGAATATCAGGAGAACATCAGGAGAACACCAGGAGAACATTGGAAGAATATCGGGAGAATATCAGGAGAACACCAGGATAACATCAGGAGAACATTAAGAGACAATCAGGAGAACATCAGGAGAACACCAGGAGAACATTGGAAGAATATTGGGAGAATATCAGGGGAACATTAAGATAACATCAAGAGAACATCAGGAGAACACCAGGAGAACATCAAGAGAACAACAGGAGAACATTAGGAGAGCATCAAGAGAACATCAGGAGAACGCCAGCAGTGTCTCGGGTGATCTGAGGAGGAACTACAGATGAACAACAGACAACCAGAGAACCTGTTTGTAACCTGAAGTGGGTGTTAATGTTCTCATGAGAACATTAGAGGAACTCTCAGAAAAATGCTCAGGTAACCTTCACAGAACCCACTGGTTCTCGACAGGAACTTTACTGGGACTATGGGGGACTCTGGGGGAGTACATAGTAGAACCTGTGGGGAACCAACGATGGACTTCAGTGGATCCTTAGAGGAACGTTAGGAGAACATTGGGACGGCTGTAAAGTCAGAGGGAGTTAAGTGGCACCTCAGTGGAACATCAATTCTGGATCTGTGAAGGAACCTTAGCAGAACCACAGGAGAACCCAAAAGTGCCCATGATGACGTCATTGTGATGTTGAACAACCATTAGGATCTGGAAAAACCACGTTCTCTAAAATCTCAGTGTACGTTCTAACTTCACCTTCCGTGGAACTAAAGAAACCAGAACCAACATGACCAGGGGTGGGATTAAGTAAAGAACAGACATTAGAACCACACACTGGAAAGACCACACACACTAAAACACACACTAGAACTCTGTCTGTTCCTGGTCACTTCCTGCAGCATCTCATGACCAAAGAAGGCAACAGAGACCACCTGTTCTCCGTTCTCTGTTCCACTCACCTGGAAGATGAGGACTTTGAAGTTGTTCCTGGCGATCAGGTGGGCGTGGTTTGCCTCCAGCTTCTTCACCTGGACGCCCTGACGCTCCATCCTATCACGGACCTGCAAGAACACTACGTTCAGAACACCTGGAGGACAGGTGATGTGTTCACTGACTGGTGCTGCGTTCACTGACTGGTGGTGCATTCTGTTGACTAGTGGTGCGTTCAGTGACTGGTGGTGTGTTCACCGACTGATGGTGCGTTCACTGACCTCCTTCATGGTGACCGACAGCTTGCGGCTCTTGTCCAGCAGCTTACTGACGGTGTTGGACGTGTGACTGTGACTCTTAGATAGTTTGGTCATATCAGCCTGGATCCCTCTGACCACGCCCTCCATCTCCACCTGGTGGCTCTGGAACATCAATAACCAATCAATAACCAATCAATAACTAATCAATGACCAATCAGTAACCAATCAACAACCAATCAATAACCAGTCAATAACCCATCAATAATCGATCAATAACCAATTGATAACTAATCATTAACCAGTCAACAAGCAATCAATAACCAATCAATAACCAATCAGTAACCAATCAATAAACAATCAATAATCAGTCAATAACCAGTCAGTAACCAGTCAGTAAGCAGTCAATAACCAATCAATAACCGGTCAATAACCAGTCAATAACCAATCAATAACCAGTCAATAACCAATCAATAATCAGTCAATAGATCACAGTTTATCGGTTGCAGATTATTGATCATGTCTAGTAGATGATGGATTATAGATTATAAATAAAAGATTATAGATTATTGATTAGAAATGATCAGTTATAGAAAATAGATCTGAGTTGATAGATTATAGATCACAGATTATAGATAATAGATGATAGATAATAGATTATAGATGGTAGATTACAGATGATTGATTATAGATTATTGATGATTGATCTCAGATTATAGAATTTAGACCATAGAACACATATCACATTATAGATCACACATTATTGATCACAGATGATAGGTTCCAGATTATTGATCACAGTTATAGATTATAGATTATAGAAGGCTGATGATAGATTCCTGATTATAGATTATAGATTTCAGATTCTAGATTGTAGATTCTAGATTCTAGTTGATAGATTCTAGATGATAGATTCTAGATTCTAGATGATAGATTCTAGATGATAGATTCTAGATGATAGATTCTAGATTCTAGATTCTAGATGATAGATTTCCTGCTCTCTGTTCGTTGTTGACATGAAGCTGAAGCTGCTCTAAAACAGAGTTAATGAGGATCCAGTCTGACAGGAACATGTTTTAACGTGTTCTACCAGATGGAGTGGAACATAAAAAGCAGTTCTCTGTCTGATAACTGCAGGAAACAGCTGAGTGGTTCTCACACAAAGGTCAGAGGAACCTTTAAATCAGAGCCAAAGTCGACAAAAGAACCAAGAACAGAGAACAGTCAGAGAACATTCCGACGTTTAGGAGAACCCAGGAACGTCTCTGGGAGGAACCACAACAACATGACAAACATGTGAGGAATCCACAGCAGAATTCCACATCTGGAGACATCATGTGACTCAGAGTTCACACACAGAATAAACGGGCTGTTCTAGTCCTGGTTCCTGTTAGAACCCAGACCAACCAAATGAGCTGTTCTAGTCCTGGTTCCTGTCTTAGTCCTGGTTCCTGTTCTAGTCCTGGTTCCTGTCTTAGTCCTGGTTCCCGTTCTAGTCCTGGTTCCCGCTCTAGTCCTGGTTCCTGCTCTAGTCCTGGTTCCTGTTCTAGTCCTGGTTCCTGTCTTAGTCCTGGTTCCTGCTCTAGTCCTGGTTCCTGCTCTAGTCCTGGTTCCTGTCTTAGTCCTGGTTCCTGTCCTAGTCCTGGTTCCCGCTCTAGTCCAGGTTCCTGCTAGAACCCAGACCCGGTTCTCACCTCCATCTTGTGCTGGTTCTCCTGCACTGCGTCCAGCATGTTGACCAGTTTGTCCAGCAGCGTTAGAACCGTGATGGCGTTGACGGGACCCTGGTTCATCTTATCCAGCTCCAGGCCTGCCAGAGGGGAGGAGGCCTGGTCCTGGTCCTGATCCTGCTGATCCTTGTCCTGGTCCTGCTGGTCCTGGTTCTTGGGGGGGACCAGCAGGTCCTGGCTCTCGTGGGTCTCAGTGGTCACCATGTCGAACACAAACACTGAAAACTCGACGAACTGCTGCAGAAAAACTCTCAGACTCTGCTGCTGCCTCGCCCTCAGAGTGTGTGTGTGTGTGTGTGTGTGTGTGTGTGTGTGTGTGTGTGTGTGTGTGTGTGTGTGTGTGTGTGTGTGTGTGTGTGTGTGTGTGTGTGTGTGTGTGTGTGTGTGTGTGTGTGTGTGTGTGTGTGTGTGTGTGCTGCGCTCTGATTGGTTGGCTCAGAGGGAAACTTTCCGTCCAACTTCCCGGCTGCAGCTCCTTTAACTCCTTCACCGCCACGGATCGACACGTCGCTGAAATAAAATAAACTTTATGGAACATTTTTAAGATTTAAGATTTTTATTGAACACTCTGTTGACGTGTTTTTTAATCTTTTATCCCTTTTTTGATTTTTTCTACTTTTCTGTGTTTGTTGTCAAAGAACGATTTTGTTCTGTGTCAAAATACAGATTTTTAATGTAGATCTTTTTCAGTTTTCACCTGATTTTCATCATTTGGTTTTTAACAGTGAAAAAAACCATAATTAAATTATCTTGTGAAACTGTTTTTGAAAACATTCATCTTGGTTTTACAGTGGGTTTGGAAATAAAATTGATTCAGATTCTGACATAAATGGTTGACGAATAAATTAAATGCAAAATACAAGTGCAATTAATTTAATTTAATTTATGGTATTTGATTTAATTAATTGTTTTGATTTAATGTGATTGAGTTAAATTTATAATTTAGATTTAATTAAAATAGTAATTATTTTATTCTATTTATGCAGATTTTGATTTAATTATAATTTTGGATTTAATTAATTTAATTTGATTTTAATTCATTTAATTTCATTTAGAATGAACTAAAACTGCATTTAATTTAATTTAATTTAATTTAATTTAATTTAATTTAATTTAATTTAATTTAATTTAATTTAATTTAATTTAATTTAATTTAATTTTATTTTATTTTATTTTATTTTATTTTATTTTATTTCTCTCTGGCGCTGACGGGGTTAACTGCCAGCCAGAGGGTTGTTTCCGTGGCGACAGGGCTGTTTGTGTTTGGAGAGGGAGGCCTGTTTTGAAGGTGAAGTCATCTGGAAGGAAACGTTCCTCAGTTCTCTCTGTCAGGAGAACCATGAGAACGGGGCTGTTTAAAGGTTCTAAAGCGGACAAGAACCTCTGTGGGAATATTGAGGGAACACAGGAAAATGTCACAGAGAACACTGTGGAACCTTAGGGGAACATAAACAGAACACTGTGGAACCTTAGGGAACATAAAAAGAACACTGTGGAGCCTTCAGGGAACATAAACAGGACACTGTGGAACCTTAGGGGAACATAAACAGAACATAGGAGAACAGGAGAATCCAAACTTACAAGTTAATACCTTAACGGAACCTCACAGAAACCTTTCTAGAACATTTGGGGAACCGTAGGAAGTCCTTACTGTGGGGAACTTTAAAGTTCAGGGAACAGGACGGGAACGTTCTGCCCACTTTAGAGGTATGTAAGCACACGGAACACTTGGAGAACCTTGTAGCTAACTGTAGGAAAACCACGGGTTACATTTAGAACCTTAGTGAAAACTTACAGGAACTCTAGGAGGAACTGAGGAGAATGTCAGTGGAACGTTTGTGGAAACCTTAGAGGGATTAAAGTTAAACTACGGGGGAACCTTACAGAACCTTCAGAACATTTCAGATCCCATGGCAGAACCTTGGAGAAACCTTACAGGAACTCTTTGGATCCGTGCAGGGAACGTCGAAAGAACCTTTGGAGAAATCCTCCAAAAATTAAATCAATGCTAAATAAAGTAAAATCTCAAAGGAACCTGAGGGGAACATTTGGAGAACCACAACAAAGACCCTCAGTGTTCTCACAGACATGATGAGTCACAATACGGAACACTGGTGGTTGTCTGATTTAGAGTTCTTTGTAGTGACAGAGAACCAACAGTTAGAACCAGAGAACCAACAGTTAGAACACAGAGAACCAACAGTTAGAACCAGCAGTTAGAACCCAGAGAATCAACAGTTAGAACACGGAGAACCAACAGAACACAGAGTCAACAATTAGAACCCAGAGAACCAACAGTTAGAACACAGAGAACCAACAGTTAGAACACAGAGAACCAACAGTTAGAACACAGAACAGTTCTGCAGGAGTTCAGGTGGAAACAGGATGTAAAGGAATTTAGACAAACAATAAGTAGCTGTGTGTGTGTGTGTGTGTGTGTGTGTGTGTGTGTGTGTGTGTGTGTGTGTGTGTGTGTGCTGGGTTGTGTACATCCGAAGAGTTCCTGTTATTGTGGAACGTCAGGAATTCTGAGGCATCATGTGACCAGCTGTTAATTTATATCTGAGTGGAACCAGTTGAAGAGAATAATATAGTTTTTACCAAAAGCTCCTCGGTGGATGAAGTTCAGTGTGTGGAACTAACCTTTAGAACCACAGGTCTCTGTTTAAACCTTTAGAACCACAGGTCTCTGTTTAAACCTTTAGAACCACAGGTCTCTGTGTAAACCTTTCGAACCACAGGTCTCTGTTCAAACCTTTAGAACCACAGGTCTCTTTTTGAACCTTTAGAACCACAGGTCTCTGTTTAAACCTTTAGAACCACAGGTCTCTGTTTATACCTTTAGAACCACAGGTCTCTGTTTAAACCTTTAGAACCACAGGTCTCTTCAAACTTTTAGAACCACAGGTCTCTGTTTAAACCTTTAGAACCGGCTCTGAAGGGTTCAACCAGCAGGAGGCGCTGTGCTGCTGCTGCTCACTGAACCCGCGAAGAAGCAGCAGCAGCAGCAGAAGAAGAAGAGGAGGAGGAGGAGGAGGAGGAGGAGGAGGAGGAGGAGGAGGAGGACGACGACGACGACGACGAGGAAGAGGAAGAGGAAGCTGCAGGGCTGCGATCAGCTGACTGCCAGCTAAAGCTAAAGCTAACATGGCGTTCATCACGGCCAACTGGAACCCGCTGGGAGAAGCTTTCTACCGGTCAGTTCACCTCCGGCCCTCCGGTCCGTCAGCGAGCGGCTAACCGGAGCAGAACTCATGCTAAGCTAACCGTTCATTCAGCTGCTAGCCGTCAGTTAGCTGGTCACGTGACTTCGCTGACGTTAGCTTCAGCTAGCTTTAATTTGTGTTGTTGTTTACAGGAAGACGGAGCTGTATGAGATGTGTTGGAACCTCAGAGATGGACTCAGAGACAGTCTGGTGGCTGCAGCTCCTTATGGAGGACCCATAGGTACACAACAACAACAACAACAACAACACAACAATAACACAACAATAACAACAACCACAACAGCTGACTACAGACTCATTATGGATGGAACTAGTGTTGTCTCTCTCTCTCTCTCTCTCTCTCTCTCTCTCTCTCTCTCTCTCTCTCTCTCTCTCTCTCTCTCTCTCTGTGTGTCTCTGTGTCTGTCTTTCTGTCTCTCTGTCTCTCTGTCTGTCTCAGCTCTCCTCAGAGAACCTCTCAGACGTTCTCCCAGTTCTCGTCCTCAGTTGGAGATTTATTCTGCGTCTGGAGTCGGAATCGCCAGCTTCCCTGTAGGTTCTACCTGTCTGTCTGTCTCACTGTCTCTCTCTAACCTGTCTATCTCTCTAACCTGCCTATCTCTTACCTCACCTGTCCATCTCTAACCTGTCTGTCTCACCTGTCTCACCTGTCTGTCTTTCACTTGTCTGTCTCAACTGTCTGTCTGTCTGTCTCACCTGTCTGTCTGTCTGTCTGTCTGTCTGTCTGTCTGTCTGTCTCACCTGTCTCTCTCTAACCTGTCTATCTCTCTAACCTGCCTATCTCTTACCTCACCTGTCTATCTCTAACCTGTCTCACCTGTCTCTCTGTCTCACCTGTCTGTCTTTCACTTGTCTGTCTCACCTGTCTGTCTGTCTGTCTCACCTGTCTGTCTCTAACCTGTTTGTCTCACCTGTATCTCTCTCACCTGTCTGTCTCTAACCTGTCTGTCTCACCTGTCTGTCTCTAACCTGTCTGTCTCACCTGTCTGTCTGTCTGTCTCACCTGTCTGTCTCCAGTGGAAGAGTGGTCCAGTGGTCCAGCTGGGTTGGACGGTCAGTGATGAGCTGTTGTGTATTCAGGAGGACGGATCTGTTCTGATCTACGACCTGTTCGGGTCCTTCAAAAGACACTTCAGTATGGGACAGGTCAGTCTGGTCACGAGTTAACTAGTCCATTAACTAGTTAACTAGTCTGTTATCATTAGCTAACCATGTCAGAGGGACAGGTCAGTCTGGTCACTGGTCAACTAGTCCATGAACTAGTTAACTAGTCATGTTAGTATGCTCGTTGACGAACCATTAGTTAGTCGTTGACTCGTCGTGTCGTCGTTCCAAACAGGAAGTGGTCCAGACTCAGGTGTTGGAGGCCAAGGTGTTCCACTCTCCTTATGGTACAGGAGTCGCCATAGTAACAGGCTCCTCCCGCTTCACCTTGGCAACCAACATTGATGACCTGAAGCTCCGCAGGTTACCTGAAGTCCCAGGTAACACTTGTCTGTCTCCCCTGTCTGTCTGTCTGTCTGTCTGTCCTACCTGTCTCTTTCTCTCCTACCTGTCTCTTTCTCTCCTACCTGTCTGTCTATCTCTCTCCTACCTACATGTCTGTCTCTCTCCTACCTGTCTCTCTTACCTGTCTGTCTCTCCTACCTGTCTATCTGTCTTTCCTACCTGTCTATCTCTCCTACGTACCTGTCTGTCTCACCTACCTACCTGTCTGTCTCTCTTACCTGTCTATCTTTCTCCTACCTACCTGTCTCTCCTCCTACCTGTCTGTCTCTCCTCCTACCTGTCTGTCTATCTCTCTCATACCTGTCTGTCTCTCACCTGTCTGTCTGTCTCTTCCCAGGTCTCCAGGGGAAGCCGTCCTGCTGGGTTGTCCTGACTCAGGACAGACAGACTAAAGTCCTACTGTCCAACGGTCTGGACCTCTATATCGTGGACAACACGTCCTGCACTGCTGTGGTGAGACACTTAAAGACAGACAGGTGACGGGTGAGGTTGGTGTGGTCACCTTTCTGCCCACCTGTCTGACCAACCATCTGTCTGTCCTCAGGTCCCTCCAGGTCTCAGTCCTCAGGCTGGCAGTGTGGTCCACATGTCCGTGTCTTTCAGCTACAAGTACCTGGCCCTCTTCACCGACTCGGGACACCTGTGGACAGGTACCTCCAACCTGCAGGTGAGCAGCTGCTCCGTCCAATCAGCCTTCAGGTGTCTGAGCTGAGGGGGCGGGGCTAGATGATTGACAAGTTGCTGTTGTGTCTGCAGGAGAAACTGAGTGAAGTGGACACCAAGAAGACGACAACGCCCAGACAGATGGTCTGGTAGGTTCACCTGTCTGTCTGTCTGTCTACCTGTCTGCCTGTGTATCTACCAGCCTCTTTACCTGTCGCTCTGCCTGACCAGGTGTCGCAGACCAAAGAGTCAGCAGCCGTCTGTGGTTCTGATGTGGGACAGACTGCTCCTGGTGGCCGGAGTTTGTAACGACACCATCCAGTATCCTTCAGACCAGCTGGATGGGGTTCTCCTGGAGACCTTTAAGGTTCTCCTGGAGACCATTAGGGTTCTCCTGGAGATCATTAGGGTTCTCCTGGAGATCTTTGGGGTTCTCCTGGAGATCTTTGGGGTTCTCCTAGAGACCTTTATGGTTCTCCTGGAGATCATTAGGGTTCTCCTGGTGACCTCTAGGGTTCTCTTGGATCCTGTTGAGGTTCTCTTGGATCCTGTTGAGGTTCTCTTGGATCCTGTCGGGTTCTCTTGGATCCTGTTGGGCTTCTAGTTAATCCTGTCGGGTTCTCTTGGATCCTGCTGGGGTTCTCCTGGGTTAAACTCCAGGTTCTTGTTCAGAGTCTTGCTCAGGTGTTGCACTCCTCTTCAGCGGTTCGCCGGTCAGGTGATGTTTGACCCTTGACCCTGACCTCAGGTTCCCCCTCGAGGATCCGTGTGTTCTGATTGGAGAACTGGACGGAGTTCGCATCATCAGCTCGACCAATCAGGAGCTGCTGCAGGAGGTCCCTCTGGTCTGTCAGGACATCTTCAAGATCGCATCCATGGCTCCTGGAGCTCTGCTGCTGGAGGCCCACCGGGAATACGAGGTAACCTGTCTGTCTGACCATTGTGTATCTGTCTGACTGATCACCTGTCTGTCTGTCTGACTGATCACCTGTCTGTCTGACCACCTGTCTGTCTGTCTGACTGATCACCTGTCTGTCTGATCACTTGTCTGTCTGACCCTCTGTCTGTCTGATCACCTGTCTGTTTGTCTGTCTGACTGATCACCTGTCTGTCTGACCACCTGTCTGATCGTCTGTCTGTCTGACCACCTGTCTGTCTGATCACCTGTCTGTCTGATCACCTGTCTGTCTGACCACCTTACTGTCTGTCTGACCACCTGTCTGTCTGTCTGACCACCTGTCTGTCTGTCTGATCACCTGTCTGTCTGACAACCTGTCTGTCTGTCTGATCACCTGTCTGTCTGACCACCTGTCTGTCTGACAACCTGTCTGTGTGTCTGAGCAGAAGCTGAGTCAAAAGGCTGATGAGTACCTGAGGGAGATCAAGGAGCAAAGCATGCTGGGAGAAGCAGTCAAACAGTGTGTGGAGGCGGCAGGTCACGAGTACGACACCAACACACAGAAATCCCTGATGAGGGTGAGAACACGGAACCAGAACCACCAGCTGTGGGCCACATGTACAACCTGACGTGTGCTGCGTGTACAGCCTAGTGTGTGCTTGGCGTGTACAACCTAGCATATGCTGCGTGTCCAGCCCAGCATGTGCTTTGCGTGTACAGCCTAGTGTGTGCTTGGCGTGTCAGCGTGTGTCTCGTCCTCCAGGCGGCGTCCTTCGGGAAGTGCTTCCTGACAGACTTCAGTCCCGACCAGTTTGTGTCAACCTGCAGAGAACTGCGTGTGCTGAACTCCGTCAGAGAGAGCAGCGTGGGGCTGCCGCTCACACACGCTCAGTATCCTCCACGCTGCCCAGGGGCATCCTGGGAAACGCAGTGTAGCTGTGTTCAGAGTGTTACCGTGGAAACCATTCCTTGACCCGTGACCTCAGATTCAAACAGATGACTGTACAGGTGCTGATCGACAGGTGAGTCATTTAATTTGACCTGTCTGTCTCTCTCACCTGTCTCTCTCTCACCTGTCTCTCTCTCACCTGTCTCTCTCTCACCTGTCTCTCTCTCAGGTTGGTGTATCGACAGTTTTATCCATTAGCGATTGAAATCTGTCGTTACCTGAAGATTCCTGATTACCAGGGAGTCAGCAGAGTCCTCAAACACTGGGCGTCATGCAAGGTAACCTGTCTCACCACCTGTCTCACACCACCTGTCTGTCCACCTGTCTAACAAGCTGTCTCACTGTCTGTAAAACCACGTCTCACCACCTGTCTCACACCACCTGTCTCACACCATCTGTCTCACCATCTGTAACACCAGCTGTCTCTCTCTACCTCTGTCACCTGTCTGTCTCTCACCTGTCTGTTGCCATGTGACTGGCTCACCTGTGTGCGTGTTTCTGGGCGTGTCCAGGTGCAGCAGAAGGACCTATCAGACGAGGCCATTGCCCGGGCGGTGTGTGTGAAGGTGGGAGACTCACCTGGTGTCTCGTACTCTGACATCGCAGCCAGAGCATACGAATGTGGACGCACCGAGCTCGCCATCAAGGTAGGGATGTGACATCACACAGGTACGTTCGATGACATCACAGGAGGTCATGTGACAGGCTGCGTCTCTGTCCAGCTGCTGGACTTCGAGGCCCGGTCTGGAGAGCAGGTTCCTCTGCTGCTGAAGATGAAGAGGAGTCAGCTGGCTCTCAGCAAGGCCGTGGAGAGCGGAGACACCGACCTGGGTGAGTGTGGTGGCCCCGCCCCCTACCTGCCCGCCAGGTGCGTGATGTCACACTGATGGCTGATGTGTGTGTTGTCAGTGTACACGGTGGTGAGCTACCTGAAGAACGAGATGAACAGAGGAGATTTCTTCATGACTTTGAGGAACCAGCCAGTCGCCCTGAGCCTTTACAGACAGGTAGACACACCTTTATCATAGCTCCTCCCCCTCTACAGACAGGTAGACACACCTTTATCATAGCTCCTCCCCCTCTACAGACAGGTAGACACACCATTATCATAGCTCCTCCCCCTCTACAGACAGGTAGACACACCTTTATCATAGCTCCTCCCCCTCTACAGACACGTAGACACACCTTTATCATAGCTCCTCCCCCTCTACAGACAGGTAGACACACCATTATCATAGCTCCTCCCCCTCTACAGACAGGTAGACACACCTTTATCATAGCTCCTCCCCCTCTACAGACAGGTAGACACACCTTTATCATAGCTCCTGCCCCTCTACAGACAGGTAGACACACCATTATCATAGCTCCTCCCCCTCTACAGACAGGTAGACACACCATTATCATAGCTCCTCCCCCTCTACCGACCTTCAGAGGAGACCCTCATGGTGATCAATGGTTGAAACATGGATCTGAACTAGAGCAGAACACACCTGGCCTGTTCCCCAGACATGTTGTTATTTATCTGTTTATTTGTTTCTTTGTTTGTCTGTTTCTTTGTTTGTTTGTTTGTCAGTTCTGTAAATTGCAGGAACAAGAAACTCTGAAGGATCTCTACAACCAGGACGACGACCATCAGGAGCTGGCTAACTATTACGTTACCGCCAGCTATAAAGAGAAGGTAACACCTGTCTCACTCTCACCTGTCTGTCTGTCACCTGTCTCACCTGTCTGTCTCACCTGTCTCCCTCTCCTGTCTCCCTGCAGAGGTTAGAGAGCCGTCTGTCTCTCCTCCAGAGTGCTGTAGACGAGTACAACAAGGCCAAGAATGAGTTTGCTGCCAAGGTAACGTTCAGGAAACTTTACTGATCCCTAGAAGTACGAGTACACTCATGTACAACGTACGCAGTAGTAGTACTCAGGAATTTAAACGTCCAGTACTGAAGTAGTCCTCAGTCCTGTTGCTCCCAGCAGGAGCACTAGAAGCTCAACAGGTTATGAAGTACTGCATTCTGTAGTAGTAGAGACTATGTACTACATACTACATTAATCAATAGTATGGAGTATACAGTATGTACTATGTACTACATTAATGAGTAGTATGGAGTAAACAGGTTGTTGGTCAGTGGTATGTAGTACTTTGTCAGTAGTATTTGTATTAAATAGTAGTACTCTGGTCAGTAGTATTTGTGGTTCGTATCGTCGGTTGTTTGAACACCTGGTGGACAGGTGAGGACGTCTTGTGACATCACTGTCTGAGCTTCTCTGATTGGTCCTCAGGCCACCGAGGACGAGATGCGTCTCCTTCGCTTCCAACGTAAACTGGACGACGAGAAAGGGGCGGGGCTTCTGGGACTGTCTCTACAGGTAGGTACAGGTGTCGTCCTGGTGGCGACCAATTAGAGTCCTCCAGCAGTGGAGCATTAGCTTAGCCGTTTCTCAGTTCTAAGTACACAAGTCCGTACTCGCGTACTTGGTGAGAAACGGACTTGTGAGAACGCATCGAGGCTGAAATGCAATTAGAACACCAGCGTCCTTGATGATGTCATCACCTCGGTTCATCTGCTCCGTTATTTTTACCGTGAAAAACAACGAAATGGAACTGAAATAAGTACACAGCCCTGCATGTTCACGTTTTAATATTAAAATAATTACTGTGTATATATGTTCAGGTTTTCAGGTTTTAAGATCATTATAAATCTTTTTTTGATGTTTTAGAGCGTCTGATTTATTGACAGCTGTAATTTGTGATGAACTGAACCGTCTCATTCTCAGTTCTATCAGTTCTATCCACTAAAACTTTTCAGAACTGATTGCTGAAAAAATATTAAACCTTCACGAGGAAACCTCATGAACAAGCTGGATGGTTTACAGTTTTATTATTAACACTAAAATACATTAGTCCACATTCTACATCCAGAGGTTTATAGTCTGACAGCTGCACAAACATCACCACACTTTAATGTGATCACCAGGACTTCTGGATGCTGAACATCATCACTGATGAATGAGAGAATATTTCATGTCAACTACTGAATACAGGTGAGCTCCTGCAGGTGAGCTTCCATGAACGGCATCCTGCTGGTCCAGATGCTGAAGATGCAGCTGCTGATGTTCTGTCTGTGGAGTCTCCCAGCAGTCAGTGAGGATCTGGGTTTCTTCAGATTTTCCTCCAATAAAATATTGCTTAAATGTTATTTTTAATGCACAGGAACAGTCATAAGAGTAGAACAAAATTGTACTACAGGTAATGAAGACAGATAATAATTCAGAAGAACACAGTCAGTGATCGAGTAAAACATTAACAATATTATGCTATGAATATTAACTTTAACTTCTTTCAAACCCAGTTTTCTCTGAACAATAAAAAAATACACCATGAGGCCAAAGTGTGACCGTTAGATAAACGTAAAATTACTAATATCCCCGTTTAACCGCTGTAGAACCGTCAGAGAACTGCTATAGAACCGTCAGAGAACCGCTATAGAACCGTCAGAGAACCGCTACAGAACCGTCAGAGAACCGCTATAGAACCATCAGAGAACCGCTACAGAACCGTCAGAGAACCGCTATAGAACCGTCAGAGAACCGCTACAGAACCGTCAGAGAACCGCTATAGAACTGCTATAGAACGTCAGAGAACCGCTATAGAACCGTCAGAGAACCGCTATAGAACCGCTATAGAACCGTCAGAGAACCGCTATAGAACCATCAGAGCCAGTGCCAGATTTCTAAAAGTCTTGCTAACATCAGGCTGCTCTCGGCAGCTACAGTGAGGCTGACTATCCATCATAGCCGTCTAACCTGGACGCTCACATCTCTGAAACCGTTGGAATAAATTTTTAATCAGGCTTTATCTGAAAAACCGACCACATATTTGACGTTTACACAACTACTTTCTCACCTGAAATAATCTGAAAACTGCATTTTGTATCATAATAACAGTAGGATTCCTAAAATACTTGTTTCCTCTGAAAGTTTTCTCCTCTGTCTTTGTCGCTGGTGTAAATGCATTATGGGTTATATGTCCGCCCCAAGACCACACAAGTCCGGTCCGATGCAGTCTCCATAATGTGGGCGGAGCCAGAACACTTCCAGGTATTACTTCCGTTCTCGGTCAGATGCGTTCTTGGAATTGGAACAGTACTCGGTCTCCGACTGATGATGTTTCACGAGTACACGAGAACATAAGTACGGACAAGTATGCATATTGAGAAACAGCCCTTGTGATGTCACCTCATGATGTGACCTCGTGATGTGACCACGTGATGTCACCTCGTGATGTCACCTTGTGACGTCACCTCGTGATGTCACCTTGTGACGTCACCTCGTGATGTCACCTTGTGACGTCACCTCGTGATGTCACCTTGTGACGTCACCTCGTGATGTCACCTTGTGACGTCACCTCGTGATGTCACCTTGTGACGTCACCTCGTGATGTCACCTTGTGACGTCACCTCGTGATGTCACCTTGTGACGTCACCTCGTGATGTCACCTTGTGACGTCACCTCGTGATGTCACCTTGTGACGTCACCTCGTGATGTCACCTGTGTCTCCAGGCCACCATGGAGGCTCTGCTGGCGTTGGGGCTTCACAAACAGGCCGAGCAGCTCTACAGAGACTTCAGAGTTCCTGACAAGAGGTGAGACGCTGAGGTCACACTCTCATTTGAGACCGGAAATTCACCTGTATCTCACCTGTCCACCTGTCTACCTGTCCTACCTGTCCACCTGTCTACCTGTCCTACATGTCCTACCTGTCTTACTTGTCCTGCCTGTCTACCTGTCCTGCCTGTCTATCTGTCCTACCTGTCTACCTGTCCTACTTGTCCTACCTGTCCTGCCTGTCTACCTGTCCTACCTGTCTATCTGTCCTACCTGTCCTGCCTGTCTACCTGTCCTACCTGTCTATCTGTCCTACCTGTCCTACCTGTCTACCTGTCCTACTTGTCCTACCTGTGTACCTGTGCAGGTATTGGTGGTTGAAGTTGAAGTCTCTGGCAGAGAAGGAGGAGTGGGAGGAGTTAGAAAAGTTCTCAAAGAGCAAGAAGTCTCCTATTGGCTACCTGGTAAGGATAAGCCCTGCCCCCTACAGACATTGTGCATAAACTACGTTTCCAATGAGTCTTAGCTCCGCCTCCTCTCCAGGCCTTTGTTGAAGTCTGCATGAAGTGTAACAACAAGTATGAAGCCAAGAAGTACGTTTCCAAGGTGACGCCTGAGCAGAAGGTCAAAGCTCACCTGGCCGTCAGGTAACACTCCTCACCTGTGACATCATCTGTGACATCACGGGGCCGCAGGGCCAGTCGGGTAATTCTTCTCCTCTTCCTGCCAGCGACCTGGAGGGGGCAGCAGACGCCGCCATTGAGCGCCGGAACGAGGCGGAGATGGGGGCGGTCCTCTCCAGATGCTCCGCCTCCGACCGCCTGGTGATTGACAGGTTGAACCGGGCCAGAGCCGGAGCTGCCAAAAAATGATCCCCATTCAGAGTGTATGGAGGCAGACTGCTGCCAAAAAATGATCCCCATTCAGAGTCAGTGGTTATTGATCAGTAGTTCTTGATCAGCTGATTGATCAGTGGTTGTTGATCAGCTGATCAGTGGTTGTTGATGAGTTGATTGATCAGTGGTTGTTGATGAGCTGATTGATCAGTGGTTATTGATCAGCTGATTGATCAGTGGTTGTTGATGAGCTGATTGATCAGTGGTTGTTGATCAGCTGATTGATCAGTGGTTATTGATCAGCGGATTGATCAGTGGTTTTTGATCAGCTGATCAGTGGTTGTTGATGAGCTGATTGATCAGTGGTTATTGATCAGCTGATCAGTGGTTATTGATCAGCTGATTGATCAGTGGTTATTGATCAGCTGATCAGTGGTTATTGATCAGCTGATTGATCAGTGGTTATTGATCAGCTGATTGATCAGTGGTTATTGATCAGCTGATCAGTGGTTATTGATCAGCTGATTGATCAGTGGTTATTGATTGTGTGTTCCTGAATAAAGCCTCCCTCTGCTTCTCGTTCTGCTTCTTGTTGTTTTCAAAGTTTACATTTTAAAAGTTTCTTCTTATTAAATTTTATTTCACATTATTTGTTGTTTGGTTTCTGTTTATTCTTGTTTGTTTTTGTCCTGTGTTCCTCTGTGATGGCAGTTGCCATGGCGACAGTATGAAGCTTCTGTTGAGCAGATTTCTGCAGTTTTTAAACTAAATGTTTAAAAAAAGCTGAATAATTTACAGTTTATTTATTAACTGCAATACTAATAAAATAAAACCTGTAAGCTGTTGTAATATTTTAAAAGGGGGGTTTAAGTCTTACTGAAATTGTGCAGAATCTTTCAGGGTGTATTCTATTTTTCCAGGTGTTAGAGAATGCACGGTG
Source organism: Amphiprion ocellaris (assembly GCF_022539595.1). Classification (NCBI taxonomy): domain Eukaryota; kingdom Metazoa; phylum Chordata; class Actinopteri; family Pomacentridae; genus Amphiprion; species Amphiprion ocellaris. The sequence continues at coordinate 18,454,284 of NC_072789.1, read as the reverse complement.
TCTCTAATCATCTAGTGAAGCTGGGAGGTGTCTGCTCTTTCCAGGAGAGAAGTATGAGATGCCTGGCGGTGAATGCTGTTACTACCTGAGCGTTTTCTTTAAGTAAGTCTCCTGGCTATATGTAGATAAGACACACATGGGATAGGGAGTGAAACATCGTAGTAAATTCACCAGAAAAGCTGGACCAAAACGTATCAAGTCTCAGACAAGATTAGAACGTGTGATCTGCAGGTTGTCCTTGACGACGAGGACATGAAGGATCTGTAGTCGGTCAAATGTTCTCCAGCCTCCTTCAACTCCATCTTCAGCTGGACCAGGCGGAGCCCAGCACAGAGGGAGGGATTTATTTGTTTATTCGCTGGCTTCATTTATCTGCCAAGGTCACCTTCACAAAGTCTCCTGATTCCCTGAATGAGTGAGGAACACATTTATCTAAATAAGACAGAGGTTAGAGGTTTAGTGTGGAGAAGAAGACAGAATGTCAGCTGTTGTCTTTGTTCGGAGATCAGGGAAAGATGTAGCGTTGGGTAGATTAAAAGTTTCCCTTAAAAATTTCATTTTTTTTTTTTAGCACTTTTGTAGCACTGCCCTCCCTGGCTTATAATAGGGAATTCTAATAAAGAATGTCTGCTTAGCTTTCAGGGAGGGCTGGTGATGGTCACACACATGCACTAAATATTAAAATATTTGGCTGCAAGACTAAAATATGCATCGATCTCATACAATGTTGACTCCCCTTTTGTGGAGTTAAACAATGAGAACAAATGCAGACAAAAAAAAAAAAAAAATTCATTTTTAAAAAATCCCCCAAATGTGGCAAGAAAATTCTTGTAAATATTTTCAAAAAATACGTAAAAATCTTTCAAAAAATCCTAAAAATATCTAAAGTGATTCCATAAATATCAGCAAAACTTCCAATATTTCTTTAAGAACATTCACATAAAAATCAACCAAAGTCTGGCAAAATTCGCTGGATTTTGGTTGATTTTTTTTGTGAATGTTCTTAAGAAACATTTTTAACGTTTCTTTTTTTTCACCAAAAAATGTCCAGAAGTTTCCCAAAAATTCTGAAAATGTGGACATCAGAAGTTTCACTGTGAAAATATATATATTTTTCCACATTTTCAAACTTTAAAACGGATCAATTTGACCCACAGGACGACACAATAGTTAAGAACATTCATAAAAAAAACCTTTTTTTTTTCTGAATGTTCTTAAAGAAAATATTAGAACTTTTACTGATATATATGTAATCACTTTAGATATTTTTAGGATTTTTTTTGGAAGATTTTTATTCATTTCTTGAAAATATTTACAATTTTTAATGTTTTTTATTTTTTACATTTTTATTTCTTGCCAAATTTGAGGATTTTTTCAAAACAAATTAAATGTCAAGGGAAACTTTTAAGTATTTTTTAAAGAATTTTCTTCCTGAAGGTTTTGCAAATTTTTGTAAATTTGGATAATTTTTCTTGCTGAATTTTTTGATTTTTTTCAGACAAGGGAACAATATCTTTTGGTGCCTGTAAATGAAGACAACAGGAGGGTTAAATAACTGAGAGAGCTGGTAAATGATCCAGATTCACCATTAAAATACAGCTTTGAGGTAGATTTAATACCTTTTGAGGACCATGCCTTAGAGGGAGCATCTGTCTGGGAGGGTTGGAAGTTCTAACGGTTTTAATAAATGATCTGCAGGTTGAACCGTCTCCTACTGGGACCAGATTCTACTGAGTGATAAACCACTGGGTTAAGGTTCAGTATGTTTCCGTTTTTACAGTTTGTAGCTCTAAAATATGGTGTCATTTTGGTGATTTTAGAGGAAAACACACTTTTTAAACTCACTGGAGGTCTTTAGGAGAGCCATAAACCAGGCTAAATATTAATCTTTAAGTCTAGATTTGAATAATTTTCCTGATTTAGTCACATGTTACAAATTATTAGTTTAAAGGCTATTTGAAAGGTAAACATCTGCAGAATTTTTGTGTTTTTACAGTTCGTAGCTCTATAGTAGGGTGTGATTTTGGTGATTTTAAAAGTAAAAGTGTCTTTCAGACATGCTGGAGGTCTTATAAACCAGACTAAATTTAAATCTTTAAATCTAGATTCTGATAATTTTCCTGATGGAGTCACACGTGACAGATTATTAGTTTGAAGGCTGTTTAAAAGGTAAAAATCTGCAGAATTTTTCTATTTTTACAGGTCGTAGTTCTAAAAAATGGTGGGATTTTGGTGATTTTAATTTTCTTTGGAAAATCAATAAATTGACACTTTTCGGGTGCGTTTGATGGAAGTGATCCTCCGGGAGGGGCGGAGCTATCTCCCCAATAACAGCAGACACACCGAGAAATACTTCGGAGTACTTCAAAGTACTGCGATCCCTACGTCGCTGCTACAGGTAGGTCTGCTTTAAAGTGTATTTGTACACAGAGAACACAGCTAGGCGAGTTTTACTGTGCATACATGTAGTTTAACTCCAAACAAAGTACTCGGGTACTTGAAGTTGTACTATGTGTTTTCGGCAGGAGCTACAACACGCCTGAGTCCATTAAAAACTACTACTTTACACCTTAAAATGTGTGTACTGCGTGTACAAGTTGTGTACTTGATGTTTTCTTGCAGTCCAAACTCCGTTTAACTTTCACCTGATTTTATGCGACTTTCTACGGTCTTTTGGCGGCAAACAACAGCCTGATTTGCTCCTAAAACAGATATTTAGAGTATTTATGGATGAAATGTGTGAGCCGAGTTCAGCAGGACAGCCTTTAGACCTGTAGTTAGAGTCCAGCCGCTCTGGCCGCTGCCGCTGAGCAAGGCAGCAGCACAAAATGACCGAATGTGAACAGAGTCTGGTGGCAGAAAAACCTGCAGTGAACACAGTTTAAACGTTAACTGACCTGGTTAATAAACAACAGGTCAGAATAATGCAGTCATGAAGTACTACTACTGCATTATAGAGTATTTGTACTGTCAATATGTGGTACTACTCTATATAATACTGCATTATGTAGTATTTATACTGCCAAAGTGTAGTACTACTCTATATACTACTGCAATATAGAGTATTTGTACTGTCAATATGTGGTACTACTTCATATGCTACTGCATTATATAGTATTTATACTGTCTATGTAGTACTACTTCATATACTGCTCTATTATGTAGTATTTATACTATCAATGTGTAGTACTACTCTATATACTACTGCATTATAGAGTATTTATACTGTCAATATGTAGTACTACTTCATATACTGCTCTATTATGCAGTCTTTATACTATCAATGTGTAGTACTACTTTATGTACTACTGTATTATGTAGTATTTATAGTATCAGTACTGTATAATACTGTGTGGTATTCTGTTCTAGCGTTCACTATTATGTCATGTACTGTGATACAAATACAGTACAGCTTGAAGGATACTGTATTTGTACACAGTGTAGTACTGCAATACACTACATAGTACTATCTTGTATATGTTGTATAATATGAAGTACACAGAATAGTACTGGAACATACAGTGTAGTATTAAGTTGTATATTGTGTAGTAGTACTGTAATATAGTACTTGTACATATTGTTTAGTATTATGTTGTGTAGTACCGGGATAATGTGTTGTTTCCATGGTAACGGTGTGACAGCTCGTGAGGAGCTTCCTGCCCTGTGATTGGTCCAGACAGTCAGGCGGTGATGTCATCGGTGAAGGTGGAGAGTGTGGTGGAGGTGAGCGCTCTGGTTGGTGAAGGGCCGGTGTGGGAGGAGCCAGAGCAGACGCTGCTATTCGTCGACATCCCAGGTCATAAGATCCACCGCTGGAACCCAGCCACCAATCAGATCCAGTCTGTGGAGACAGGTCGGCCAATCAGCTTCCTCCCCTACCCCACCTGTCTGTCTGACTCCTCCCCCGTCTCACCTGTCTGTCTGACTCCTCCCTCCTGTCTCTCCTCAGCTGACCCGGTGGGCTTCGCGGTTCCTCGGAGGTCAGGTGGTTATGTAGCAGGTGTGGGCCGCAGCATTGTGGCTGTTGATTGGTCGACTCAGGTGATGACATCACTGGCCAGAGTCAGAATCAGAATCAGAATCAGAATGAGTTTTATTGCCATTGTTCATGAGGTTCACAAACGAGGAATTTGACTCGGTGCAATGCTGCTACATTAAACATTTAACAAATAGTAGAGATAAAAATAAAGATAAAAATAAAGATAAAGATAAAGTAAATACTATAATAAAAGCTAACATCTACTATAATAAAAACTAACAACTAAGTACACTGTACAACAAAAAAGTGACTAAGTGAATAAAGTGACCAGTAGCAGCAGGTGGTGGGGGCCACCACGTAGTGCAAATATTGTAGTGCAAAAAACAGTGGTAATTGTTGATGAGTCGGTGCTGAGCTGCTGAACATAGGCACGTGTGTGTGACGTAGAGTCATCTAGTGTTCATCAGTCTGATGGCAGAGGGGAAGAAGCTGTTCATGTAGCGGGAGGTTCTGGTCCGGATGGACCTTAGTCTCCTGCCTGAGGGGAGGGGGGTGAACAGTCTGTGTCCAGGGTGAGAGGGGTCGGCAATGATCCGACCTGCACGCCTCCGGGTCCTCGAGACGTACAGATCCTGCATAGATGGAAGTCTGCAGCCGATCACCTTCTCAGCAGTGCGCACAATGCGCTGCAGTCTGAATCTGTCCCTGATGGTGGCTCCAGCGTACCACACAGTGATGGAGGAGGTGAGGATGGACTCGATGATGGCCGTGTAGAACTGCACCAACATCTTGGTGGGCAGCTTGAGTTTCCTCAGCTGCCGCAGGAAGAACATCCTCTGCTGGGCCTTCTTGAGGAGGGAACTGATGGTCAGCTCCCACTTGAGGTCCCGGGTGATGGTGGTGCCCAGGAAGCGGAAGGAGTCCACGGTGGAGATGGGAGAGTCAGTGAGGGTGAGGGGGGGGTGGTGGGGCTGTGACTTTCCTAAAGTCCACGATCATCTCCACTGTCTTCTGGGCGTTCAGGTCCAGGTTGTTGTGGCTGCACCAGGACACCAGCCGGGCCACCTCCCTCCTGTAGAAGGACTCATCACCGTCTGAGATGAGCCCGATGAGGGTGGTGTCATCTGCGAACTTCAGCAGCTTCACAGACTGGTGGCTGGAGGTGCAGCAGTTGGTGTACAGGGAGAAGAGCAGGGGGGAAAGTACACAGCCCTGGGGGGAACCGATGCTGATGCTCACCGAGTCCGAGACAGTCTTCCCCAGCCGCACGTGTTGCCTACGGTCCGTCAGGAAGTCGATGATCCACCTGCAGAGGGAGTCGGGCACGTTGAGCTGGGACAGCTTGTCCTGGAGCAGAGCAGGGCGGATGGTGTTGAAAGCAGAGCTGAAGTCCACAAACAGGATCCTGGCGTAGGTTCCTGGGGAGTCCAGATGCTGCAGGATGGAGTGGAGGGCCAGGTTGACTGCGTCGTCCACAGACCTGTTGGCTCTGTAGGCGAACTGCAGTGGGTCCAGGAGAGGGGTGGTGATGGTCTTGAGGTGGGACAGGACCAGGCGCTCAAAGGACTTCATGACTACAGAGGTGAGCGCCACAGGTCTGTAGTCGTTGAGTCCTGTGATCCGTGGCTTCTTGGGGACGGGGACAATGGTAGAAGATTTGAAGCAGGCCGGCACGTGGCATGACGCCAGAGAGGTGTTAAAAATGTCCGTGAAGACAGGAGCCAGCTCCTCCGCGCAGTGTCTCAGAGTGGAGGGAGAAACACCATCAGGACCTGGGGCCTTGCGCGGGTTCAGTCTGCTGAATTGTCTGTGCACATCCTGCTTACAGAGGGAAAAGGCATGGGGGGATGTGGGGGGGACTGCCTTTGATGAAGTGACAGTGGCAGCAGTGGAGGTGCTGGGGGGAGGGGAGGTGCTGGGCACAGCTGACGAGGTGTCAAAGCGGGCGTAGTGCTGGGACAGTTTCTGACAAAGGGCTTTGTCGTCCTGTCCTTTAGGAGCCTGAGGCCGGTAGTTGGTGATCTGCCTCAGTCCTCTCCACACAGAAGCAGAGTCATTAGCAGTGAACTGCTGCTGGAGTCTCTCTGAATACACAGTCTTAGCTCTCCTCAGCTCCCTGCTAAAACGGTATTTAGCCTCCTTGTAGCAGTCTCTGTCTCCGCTCCTGAACGCTGCTTCTTTCTCCTTCCTAATCTGTCTGAGTCTGGGTGTGAACCACGGCTTGTCATTGGCATAACTCACCCTGGTGCGCGTTGTCAGAATGCGCTCCTCACAAAAGTGGATGTATGAGGTCACAGTGTCCGTGTACTCGTCCAGATTGACTGTGGCTCCTTTAAACACGTCCCAGTCAGTTGTCTCCAAGCATGTGCGCAGCTCCTCCACAGCCTCACCAGTCCACTTCTTTGCTTTGCTCACAACAGGCTTTGTGAGCTTCAGTCTCTGTGTGTAAGTGGGGATGAGGTGGACCATCACGTGGTCTGACAGTCCCAGTGCAGCGCGGGGAATCGCGCGAAAAGCGTCCTTCACTGTAGTGTAACAGTGATCCAGCGTGTTCTCCTCTCTGGTGGGGCATTTAATAAACTGTTTATACTTGGGTAGTTCGTGGCTCAGGTTCGCCTGGTTAAAGTCGCCAAGTACAATAACCAGGGAGTCCGGAAGGGCCCCCTCCACTTGTTGAATCTGATCCGCCAGAGCGCGTTGAGCCTCACGCACGTCTGCCTGTGGCGGGATGTAAACTGCGGCCAGAACAAAGGAGGAAAACTCTCGTGGGGAGTAAAAGGGCTTGCAGTGAATGAAGAGATATTCCAGAGCAGGAGAACAGTGTTTTGAGATCACAGTCACATCCGTGCACCAGCTGTTGTTGATGAAGACAAACTGAACACTCGCCTGAACGATGGGAAAGTGGATCCGATTGGACGCCTTTGGGCAGGTCAGTCTGCTACCTACCTGTTCAGGTACCACCTGGTCACCTCTTCCCGTCCTCATCTGTGTTGCTATGGTAACGCTATGGTGTGTCTCAGGTACGATGGTGGCCGAGGGCCAACAGGACGACAGGAAGCAGGGATCTCTGTTCTCTGTGACCTCTGACCTCACTGTGACCAAACACCTGAGCCAGGTACCCTCACCTCTACCTCTACCTATAACTCTACCTCTACCTATAACTCTACCTGTACTTGTACCTGTACCTCTACTTCTACCTATAACTCTACCTGTACCTGTACCTCTACCTGTACCTCTACCTGTACCTCTACCTGTAACTCTACCTCTACCTGTACCTGTCTCTCTACCTGTACCTCTACCTGTAACTCTACCTCTACCTGTACCTGTCTCTCTACCTGTACCTCTACCTCTACCTATAACTCTACCTGTACCTGTACCTCTACCTGTAACTCTACCTCTACCTGTACCTGTCTCTCTACCTGTACCTCTACCTGTAACTCTACCTGTACCAGTACTTCACCTGTCCCTGTCCCCTCCAGGTGGACATCTCTAATGGGATGGACTGGTCTCTGGACCAGAAGACGTTTTTCTACATTGACAGTTTGTCTCTGACTGTTGATGCCTTCGACTACGACGTGACCACCGGAAAGATAGGTGACCATGTACTAGTACTGCAGTACAGGTGTACTATTACTGCAGTACAGGTGTGTTGATGTTGTATTGTGTGTTGTGTGTGCGTTGCCTAGGTAACCGTCGTGTGGTATACCGGATGCAGGAGGGGGAGGGGCTTCCTGATGGGATGACGATGGACGCTGGAGGTCGTCTCTGGGTGGCGTGTTATAATGGAGGACGGGTCATCAACATAGACAACGCTACTGGTGGGTTAGACTGGTTAGTTATACAGCTTAGACTGGTTATACTGGTTAGACTGGTTATATTGGTCATCAACATAGACCCTGCTACTGGTGGGTTATACTGGTTAGACTGGTTAGTTATACAGCTTAGACTGGTTATACTGGTTAGACTGGTTATACTGGTCATCAACATAGACCCTGCTACTGGGTAGTTCTACTGGTTCTACTGCCCTACTGGTTATACTGGTTAGTTATACTGGTTATAACTGGTTACACTGGTTTTGCTGGTTAGTTATACTGGTTAGTTCTACTGGTCCTACTGGTCCTGGTTCCTGTGTGTTCTTTGGTTCTATGATCTACCTGTCGGTTCTCCAGGTGTGCGTCTCCAGACCATCCCCCTTCCTGCCACTAAGACCACCTCGTGTTGCTTCGGAGGTCCAGACTACAGCGACCTCTACGTGACCTCAGCCAGTCTGGGCCTCGACCAATCAGAGCTCAAGCACCAGCCGCAGGCGGGACACACCTTCAGGGTGAGTCAGATGCTCACCTGTCGGCTACCTGAGGTTACTATGGTAACACCTGCTGACCAGTGTGTGTGTGTGTGTGTGTGTGTGTGTGTGTGTGTGTGTGTGTGTGTGTGTGTGTGTGTGTGTGTGTGTGTGTGTGTGTGTACAGGTGACGGGACTCGGGGTCAAAGGTCGACCTTCACACTCGTTCTCTGGATGACCTCCAGGAGGCGGAGACTCGACCTGTCATTGATCACCATCCATCCAATCACAGCACAGATCACCTGCACTACAGGATCAATCAATAACTGCATCAATAACTGGATCAATAACTTTATTAATGAGGGCTTCACATTAATACGGAGCTCACCTGCTGTATGTGTAGCTAATGAGCCAATCAGAAACATGGAAAATCTGACATGATAGTGGACCAGTCAGAGTCCGAGAACCTTTGGAACTTGATTATGAAACTTTTACTGTGGAGGATTGTGGGTAATGTAGTGTCTCAATTAATAATCGACAGTCATGGAGGATTGTGGGTAATGTAGTGCCTCAATTAATAATCGACAGTCATGGAGGATTGTGGGTAATGTAGTGCCTCAATTAATAATTGACAGTCATGGAGGATTGTGGGTAATGTAGTGCCTCAGTTAATAATAAACAGTTATGGAGGATTGTGGGTAATGTAGTGCATCAGTTAATAAACAGTTATGGAGGATTCTGGGTAATGTAGTGCATCAGTTAATAATAATAATAAACAGTCATGGAGGATTGTGGGTAATATAACCAGTTAATAACATACGCTCATGTCGACAGGGTGCGCTTTATTTACACACCAAGTGCAGAATCACCACCAACAACCAACAAACACCAGACAGGACGAGCATGGCTACACGGCTTCCTAGAAAACATCTGTACACGTAGAAAACTTTGTGCTGCTGATTCTTCTCTTGTTTCCATTTAAAATAAGGGGTGAGGGTTGGGGTTTCAGGACAGGGAGGGTGGTGTCGACCGCTCGGACCGGACAGCTCCACGGCTCTGTCCTCCAGGTGTTTTTACAGGTGAGTCCAGAGCCTCACCAGCAGACCCACCTCATGGTCCACACAGCGCCCCCTCAATGTGACACCTCAAACTGCAGCTCTGGCCTTCAGCCTTCCAAACACAGTGATGGCGAACCCGACGTTCTGTTTGCTGAAGCGTCTCGTCGTCAGTTTGTAGGTTTCTGCTCGTGTGGTTCTGCTGCTGACGGGTGCAGAGACGTTCTGAAGGGACTGAGAGTCACAGATATACAGAGTTTGGCTCTAAGAACAGGCTGATGTGGTTCCGTCAGTCACATGTGATTTTGTCAGTCTGTCAGTGTTTTGTTAGTCTGGCACAGTTCTATCAGTTGCCCATGGTTCCATCAGTCGCCAGTGGTTCTGTTTGTAGGATTTGGTTCCGTCAGTCTTTCTTCTTTTAATCAGATACAGCTCTGTTAGTCAGATATGTTTCCATAAGTCGCACATGGTTCCATCAGTAAGACTTGGTTCTATCAGTCGCACGTGGTTCTGTCAATAGGATTTGGTTCCATCAGTAGGACATGGTTCCATCAGTCTGCCTTTGTTTCGTCAGTCGGATGCAGTTCTGTTAGATATGTTTCAGTCGGTCGCATATGGTTCTGTCAGTAAGACATGGTTCCGTCACTGGGGCTTGGTTCCATAAGTAGGACTTGGTTCTGTCAGTTGTACATTAATTCGTCAGCTGGACATGGTCTGTCGGATGAGGTTCTGTCTGTCAGACGAGGTTCTGTCGGTCAGACGAGGTTCCGTCGGTCAGACGTGGTTCCGTCGGTCAGACAAGGTTCCGTGAATCTGAATGCTTTGTGCTAACACTGTTCCTGGTTTGTAAACTGCCAGACTCTGTGTATCCTGGCTCCATAAGGCGAATAAATACAGTAGAACACAGTAGAACACAATGTAGTGAAAGGAGTAGAACCCTGTACAAGATCCAGTTAAAGACACAGACCAAAGGAACCCAGAACAACAAGAGAACCACAGACCTGCTGACCCAGAACCAGGACTCTGAAGCCGATGTTTAGCCACTGTTAGCCCTCATGTGGTTTAAAAAGGCGCGTCCGGGTTCTGGTCCGACATAGAACACCAGAACCCGACTTATGGGGATGCTGCTCTACGGCGCCACCAGTGGTGGGGCTTTAAAAACGAGGCACGATTTGGAGCGCTGTGAGGAACGTCAGGGGTTTTAGCACCGTGATGTCTGAAGGTTCTCTTCACAGCTTTCCTTAATTTACTGGTTGGATTATTTCTATTATTTCAGGAGTTTTGAGGAACCCGGGCTTTTGACCATGGACCACATGGTGTTCCTCAGAGGTCCGGTTGTGTTCCAGCTGGAGGTGTTCTCGTTCCCCTTTCTTTCATTTAACGATGAACTTCTATTTCTTTAAAGTGCTCTGAAAACTGGAAACCTGAACACCAGGAAGTCGACAACAATCGGCGCCTCCGAGTGCCGAGGAAGATCATGTGGTCTGGTCAAAAGCTCCAGATGTTCCGCTTCAGAACTTCGGTTCTCAGCTAAGACACTTTACGTGGTTTGGACGGAGGGAGAAGTTCTGACCCGGGGCCCCGAGGTCTGCTGGCGTCTGGGCGCCTGGTCTGTGCACCAACTGACCAATAGAATAACAGAGAAAACATGATGTCATCAGTTCACATCGATCATCAGAAAGTGCTAATTGGTCCCATCGATTAGAAGTGGGCGTGGCCTCCTCCCGCTCTCCGTGACGTCATCAGTAGTGCTCCTCGGAGTGGGCGGGGTCACAGAAGAAGCGCGAGCTGCGTTTGGCCGACCGAGCCGTGAAGGGGACGGTCTTCAGAGCTGGAGACACAAGAACCCGTCAGCAGATACACAACTATACACACATAAATAGACACAAATACACACAGATACACACATAATACACACAGAGACACACATAAATACACACAAATACACACAATTACACACATAGACACAAATACACCCAAAGACACACAGATACACACAATTACAGACACACAAATACACACAATTACACACATATATACACACAAAGACACATATATACACACAAAGACACAAATACACAGAGACACACACAAAGACACACAAATACACACAATTACACACAGATACACACAAATACATAAAGACACACATAAATACACACAGACACATTAGCAGCTGTCTACAGTAGCATGCAGAAAGATCCAACCCCCTATGAGGCTGTATCTTCATCTATGAGGCTGGATCTTCATCTATGAGGCTGTATCTTCATCTATGAAGCTGTATCTTCAGCTCTATGAGGCTGTATCTTCAGCTCCTATGAAGCTGTATCTTCAGCTCTATGAGGCTGTATCTTCATCTCTATGAGGCTGTATCTTCATCTATGAGGCTGGATCTTCATCTATGAGGCTGTATCTTCATCTATGAGGCTGTATCTTCATCTATGAGGCTGTATCTTCAGCTCTATGAGGCTGTATCTTCATCTATGAGGCTGTATCTTCATCTATGAGGCTGTATCTTCATCTATGAGGCTGTATCTTCAGCTCTATGAGGCTGTATCTTCAGCTCCTATGAGGCTGTATCTTCAGCTATGAGGCTGTATCTTCACCCTATGAGGCTGTATCTTCAGCTATGAGGCTGTATCTTCAGCTCCTATGAGGCTGTATCTTCAGCTCTGTGAGGCTGTATCTTCAGCTATGAGGCTGTATCTTCAGCTCTGTGAGGCTGTATCTTCAGGAGCCTTTAGCTCCAATGACCTACTGTAGACGGAAGTATCATCTCTAACAAGCTTCTGGCAGCGCTCCATTCCTTGTGGGCGATGTTCTCCAGCTCAGCGATGTTCTCAGGTCTACATGCTGCAGCAGCTTTCTTCAGATCCACCACATGTTCTCTATTGGGTTTCATTCTGGAGGTTGTGATGTGCACTCTAGAACCTTCCAGACTTTCTTCTCTAACCAGCCTTAGTTGGTTCTGATGTGTTTGGGGTTGTTGTCTTGCTGGAACGTCCAATTAGCTTCAACTTCTTCACAGATTGAGGGACGTTCTTGTCCAGAATATCCTTGTACTTCCTGAATCCATGGTGCCTTCAACACGTTGGAGATTCCTGGTTCCATTAGAAGCAGAACATCACAGATCCACCTCCATGCTCCACAGTACGCAGGATGTTCTTCTCCTCGTTCTGCCTTCCAGACATTCCTCTGATCCAGAGGACCAAAGAGCTCTAGTTTGGTCTCATCAGTCCATAGAACCGTCTCCCAGAACTTCTGTGGCTTTGATAGGTTGCTTCTAGCAGACTGGAGACCATTATACTTGTGGTGTGTCCATCTAGGGGATCTGGCATGAAGCCCTTCAGCATGGAGTGTGTCCACAGAAACATCAGTTCTTCTTCCAGACACATCTTCCTGCCTGTATGCTTCCTTCCTTCTTTCTTTCCCTCCTTATTTTTTTCCTTTCTTCCTTCCTTCCTTCCTTATTTCCTTTCTTTCTTCCCCTCTTCCTTTTTGTCTTCCTTCCTTCTTTCCTTGTCTCCTTCCTTCCTTCCTTCACGCCTTCCTTCCTTCCTTCCTTCCTTGGCAGTCTGCCTATGGTTCTTGTCCATCCATCAGAAATCTTGATGTTCTCACCGACAGCTTCTTTTTCCCACCATGTAGCGTAGCCACAGTAGCAGTGGCTTTGAACTTACCAGAGTCTCTGGGAACATTCTATAGCTTGAAGATCTTCTCGTGTCCATTTCAAAGCAACTATCTCCTCTCTAAACTTCAGGACGTCTCTCTGGTCTGAACCATGGTGCTGCTGGAGGAGAAAGTGTCCCCATTTTATAGACATGAGTATTAGCCAGTGTTTAAGATGTGTCCCCGCTGGATTCACCTCCAGATGTATTCATACAGGTGGATGGATTAGAGTTGGACTGCAGTTAGTCTTGTTTGTAGGGGGTTGAATCATTTTGTAACCTGCTTTTTGTAAAAACATCTCGCTTCTGGATGGATCTTGGATGGGACAGTACCTGTGATGATGTCCTCGATGGCGCCGTCCTTCCCTTCGTAAACGTGCCGGCTGTCCTTTCCTTGCCGCCGTCGGAGCTCCGTGATCAGCTCCTGCTGCTGCCGCTTCCCCCTGTGGGACGGAGACTGGAGGGGGCGGGGTTTTGCTTTAGTCTGACCAATCAGAGGCGGCGTTGGCGATGATGTAACGGGTGTGTGGGGACTCACCTTGGTCTCCTCTTCCTCCTGCAGCTGCTCCTCCTGCTCCAGCTTCTCCAGCAACATCTGCTCCTGACGCCGGCGCTGCTCGTTCTCCTCCTCCGCCAGCTGAAAGTTACAGCAGTGTTACTCCTGGTCTTGTTTCAGGTTCGATGATTGTGTTATAAATAAATGCTGTAATCAGGATGTGGGAGGAACCTCTGCCCTGCAGGCCACACCCCCTCTGAAGGGGGCGTGGCCTGTATGTCACTCACCCTGTAGGCTTTGATGAACCGGACAAAGATGGGGAAGAAGACAGACGGCGGCATTGTCTTGGAACTCTCTCCGAAAAACTTCACCGCGTCCTCGAAGGCGTCCTGAGGTTCATCAAAAACACAAAAACACACTTTACCTGTGACCTGAGCCCACCTGTCTGGATGGAACAGGTGAGCTCAGCTGTGGCGTCTCACCTGAGCGATGCGGGCGTCTTCCTGTAGCTTGCTGAGCCGTGATTCGTTTCTGCTGATGAAGTCTTTGAGCGTGGCATTGTGTGACACACTGAACTCTCTCCAGGTGAGCTCCATCCCTCGCTGCAGCTCCTTCACATCACACAGCACGTTCTCCAGACTCACTGAGCACAGGTAGACACAGGTAGACACAGGTAAACACACAGGTAGAAACACAGGTAGACACACAGGTAAACACAGGTAAACACACAGGTAAACACAGGTAGACACACAGGTAAACACAGGTAAACACAGGTAGACACACAGGTAAACACAGGTAGACACACAGGTAAACACAGGTAAACACACAGGTAAACACAGGTAGACACACAGGTAAACACACAGATAAACACAGGTAAACACACAGGTAAACACAGGTAAACACACAGAGGTGGACACACACAGCGATCTGATTGGCCGACAGACTCACCTGCAGCAGCCTTGTCCACGTAGTGCAGCTCGTTGTAGAACAGAGACACAGAGGAATATTTCTCTCTGACAACGTTGGCGATGTAATGAAGCAACGTCTGCTTCCTGTCAGTCGACTTGGTCTCCAGGAGCTACACACACACACACACACACACACACACACACACACACACACACACACACACACACACACCAGTCAATCAGTGCTGTGGTGACAAGCAGAACCAATCATGGATCAATATCTGACAGGTGTGTGTGTTACCAGGTCTAAACTCTGCAGTTTGAATCCGTACACGGCTCCTCGCTTGCTGCTGTTCATGTAGTTTCCCAGAGCCAAGATGATCTGCAGCAACAGCATAGAGCCAGATCACATAGGTGTGGATCAATAAAACATAGAGCCAGATCTCATAGACGAGTATCAATAAAACATAGAACCAGGCTTCATAGATAATCTGGTGTTCCACAGCAGCAGACTGACCTCCAGGATCTTCTTGAGCTTCTGAGATGATTTTATAGAAACTGAAGCAGCGATGATGGCGTGGAGTTGCTGAAAGGAAACACAGCATAGTGAGACAGGTCACATCTGTCTGTCTGTCTGCCTGCCTGTCTGTCTGCCTGCCTGCCTGCCTGTCTGCCTGTCTGTCTGTCCATCTGTCTGTCTACCTGTCTCTCCATCTGTCTGTCTCTCCATCTGTCTCTCTTACCGAGGTTAACATCTGGACGTTGTTCTGTCTTACTGGGGTTAACATGTGGACGTTGTTCTGTCTTAACGGGGTTAACATCTGGACGTTGTTCTGTCTTACCGGGGTTAACATCTGGACGTTGTCGGTGAAGTTGCCCATGAAGGTCATGATGTTCATGCGCTGGCTGAGCCTCTCTATGCGGCTGAACTGCAGCATGAATCGGTCCTCGTCACTCAGAGCCTCCAGAGGTTTCCTGTCTCTCTCGTACTGCCGCAGCAGCTTCACCTCGGAGTCCGTCGGCAGGAAACGCATCAGACACTCTACGAAGTCGACCCGGACCGTCCGGAGGTCGAACCTGCAGCGACGACACGGACCGCTGGGATCAGGTTCACCTCACAGGCTAACTCTGACTGACTAACCAATGGGAAGGTGTTTGGTACGGGTGTTACTGGTGTTACTGGTGTTGGTAAGGAGTTTCTACTGGTACTACTGGTGTTGGTAAGGTGCTTCTACTGGTACTACTGGTGTTGGTAAGGTGTGTGGTACTGGCATTACTGGTGTTGGTAAGGTGTGTGGTGCTGGCATTACTGGTGTTGATAAGGTGTTTCTACTGGTACTACTGGTGTTTTTAAGGTGTACCGGTGCAGGTTGACCTACGTGTGAATGGCGCGGCAGATGACCTCTGACCCCTGGCCGGCTTTCCTCAGGGTGATGGCCAGGTTCTTGGCCCTGTTGGCCTCCAGCAGAGACACTTTGGACGGAGCTTTCTGAGGAAGCTTCTGTCTGGACAGAGTCAGGTCCACAGCCGGACCCTGAGCCTTCGTCTTAAACATCTCCTCAAACTCCTCCACGTCCAGGTCCTGAGAGACAGACAAGTGGGAGACAGACAGGTGGGAGTCAGACAGGTGAGAGACAGATAGGTGAGAGTCAGACAGGTAAGGAGAGACAGGTGAGAGAGAGACAGGTGAGAGAGAGACAGGTGAGAGTCAGACAGGTGAGAGACAGACAGGTGAGAGTCAGACAGGTAAGAGAGAGACAGGTGATAGAGAGACAGGTGAGAGTGAGACAGGTGAGAGACAGACAGGTAAGGAGAGACAGGTGAGAGACAGACAGGTGAGAGAGAGACAGGTGGGAGTCAGACAGGTAAGGGGAGACAGGTGAGAGAGACAGGTGGGAGTCAGACAGGTAAGGAGAGACAGGTGGGAGTCAGACAGGTGATAGACAGACAGGTGAGAGTCAGACAGGTAAGAGAGAGACAGGTGATAGACAGACAGGTAAGAGAGAGACAGGTGATAGACAGACAGGTGAGAGTCAGACAGGTGAGAGTCAGACAGGGAAGAAAGAGACAGGTGATAGACAGACTGGTGAGAGTCAGACAGGTGGGAGTCAGACAGGTGAGAGACAGACAGGTGAGAGACAGACAGCTGGGAGTCAGACAGGTGAGAGTCAGACAGGTGAGAGACAGACAGGTAAGAGAGAGACAGGTTATAGACAGACTGGTGAGAGTCAGACAGGTGGGAGTCAGGCAGGTGAGAGACAGACAGGTGAGAGAGAGACAGGTGGGAGTCAGACAGGTGAGAGTCAGACAGGTGAGAGACAGACAGGTGAGAGTCAGACACGTGGGAGTCAGACAGGTGGGAGTCAGACAGGTGAGAGACAGACAGGTGAGAGTCAGACAGGTGTGAGACAGACAGGTGATAGACAGACAGGTGAGAATCAGACAGGTGAGAGAGAGACAGGTGAGAGTCAGACAGGTAAGAGAGAGACAGGTGATAGACAGACAGGTGAGAGTCAGACAGGTGGGAGTCAGACAGGTGATAGACAGACAGGTGAGAGTCAGACAGGTAAGAGAGAGACGGGTGATAGACAGACAGGTGAGAGTCAGACAGGTGGGAGTCAGACAGGTGATAGACAGGTGAGAGTCAGACAGGTGATAGACAGACAGGTGAGAGTCAGACAGGTGAGAGTCAGACAGATAAGAGAGAGACAGGTGATAGACAGACTGGTGAGAGTCAGACAGGTGGGAGTCAGACAGGTGAGAGACAGACAGGTGAGAGACAGACAGGTGGGAGTCAGACAGGTGAGAGTTACAGGTGAGAGACAGACAGGTGAGAGTCAGACACGTGGGAGTCAGACAGGTGGGAGTCAGACAGGTGAGAGTCAGACAGGTGAGAGTCAGACAGGTGAGAGACAGACAGGTGAGAGTCAGACAGGTGAGAGAGAGACAGGTGAGAGTCAGACAGGTGATAGACAGACAGGTGAGAGTCAGACAGGTAAGAGAGAGACAGGTGAGAGTCAGACAGGTGGGAGTCAGACAGGTAAGAGAGAGACAGGTGAGAGTCAGATAGGTGATAGACAGACAGGTAAGAGAGAGACAGGTGATAGACAGACAGGTGGGGGTCAGACAGGTGGTAGACAGACAGGTGAGAGTCAGACAGGTAAGAGAGAGACAGGTGATAGACAGACAGGTGAGAGTCAGACAGGTGATAGACAGACAGGTGAGAGACAGACAGGTGGGAGTCAGACAGGTGAGAGTTACAGGTGAGAGACAGACAGGTGAGAGTCAGACACGTGGGAGTCAGACAGGTGGGAGTCAGACAGGTGAGAGTCAGACAGGTGAGAGTCAGACAGGTGAGAGACAGACAGGTGAGAGTCAGACAGGTGAGAGAGAGACAGGTGAGAGTCAGACAGGTGATAGACAGACAGGTGAGAGTCAGACAGGTAAGAGAGAGACAGGTGAGAGTCAGACAGGTGGGAGTCAGACAGGTAAGAGAGAGACAGGTGAGAGTCAGATAGGTGATAGACAGACAGGTAAGAGAGAGACAGGTGATAGACAGACAGGTGGGGGTCAGACAGGTGGTAGACAGACAGGTGAGAGTCAGACAGGTAAGAGAGAGACAGGTGATAGACAGACAGGTGAGAGTCAGACAGGTGATAGACAGACAGGTGAGAGTCAGACAGGTGATAGACAGACAGGTGATAGACAGACAGGTGAGAGTCAGACAGGTAAGAGAGAGACAGGTGAGAGTCAGACAGGTGGGAGTCAGACAGGTGGGAGTCAGACAGGTAAGAGAGAGACAGGTGAGAGTCAGATAGGTGATAGACAGACAGGTAAGAGAGAGACAGGTGATAGACAGACAGGTGGGAGTCAGACAGGTGATAGACAGACAGGTGGGAGTCAGTTCTTTAGCCCTGGTTTCAGTCTAAAGCATTCTTCACCTGCAGGATGGATTCGTCGTCGATGTCGTTGAAGACGGTTCCGTTGATCTGACTGGGCTTCAGAGCGACCCAGTTCAGCACCGGCATCCTGAACTTGGTCTGGATCGGCTTCTTGATCTTCACGGCTGCAGGGGACAGGTGCACAGGTGAGCAGACAGACAGGTGTACAGGTGAGCAGACAGACAAGTGAGCAGAGAGACAGGTGAGCAGGTGAGCAGACAGACAGGTGAGCAGACAGACAGGTGTGAATGGATGGAGCTGTGTGTTCAGGCTGACGATGAACATTGTTGCTCTGTATTCGACCTGTCAGTTTGAACAGACATATGACCCTGGTACCTGGAAACCAGCCAATCAGAGCTGGTTTCCAGGTACCAGGTGATTTTTGGAAGAAGAGGAAAGGTGACATACAGAACAGCTTGAGTGGACCCTCTGTCAGCAGCAGGAGGAAACAGAACACATGTTAGAATCACAACAACAGGAAGTTTCTCTGTAGGATTCTGTGATTTCCAGCAAGCCCTGAACACACCGTGGTAACCTGAGCTCACCTGCCAGTCCGGAGGTGAAGATCACCGTCGGCGACCCCCCCGACCCCGGGAGGGGCGGGGCCACGGGGGGAGGAGGGGGGGGCAGGGGGACGGAGGAGAGCTCACTGGTCCGACAGGGGGGGGGAGGGGGAGGAGGGGGGGGAGGGGGACCCGGGGGGGGAGGGGCGGGGTAAGGCCCGTTGGACACTTTAGAGACAAGAAAAAACACCTGGTTAGTACACAAAGTACACACGTTTAGCAGTACTCAGTATCAGGAGCAGTACTTACAGTGTGTAGTACTGGTAGTATGTAGTAGTAGTACTCCACACTGGAGTACTACTACTACACACATTGTGTAGTACTGGTTGTATGTAGTACTGGTTGTATGTAGTAGTAGTACTCCATACTGGAGTACTCGCAGTATCACCATCCTTAACTGCGCTTCAAACTAGAAATCTGATTGGTCGAGCAGAAACTCACCTGAGCCTGGCATTGGTGGAGGAGGAGGGGGGGGGGGCGGGGGGGGCATGTCTGGAGCTCCGCCCATCCCCGGTCCCATGCTGTGATAGGCTACCGTCTCTGGGCTGCAGACGTCAATCAACAACAGACCAGTCAGCGACGGTTACTGGTTTAACTGGTTTCACTGGTTTAACTGGTTTAATCCTCTGGGAGTATGATGGTTTAACTGGTTTGACTGGTTTAACTCACTGGGAGTTTGATGGTTTCACTGGTTTAACTGGTTTAACCCTCTGGGAGTCTAATAGTTTAACTGGTTTCACTGGTTTAACTGGTTTTACTGGTTTAACCCTCTGGGGGTCAGATCACTCACCTGGGGGACAGGGTGGGGCAGGGTGGAGGTGAGGGGGAGGCGGAGTCGGCCACGCCCCCGTCCCCCTCCCCTCTCTGGGGCTGAGGGGCTCCAGGACCTCCGGCCTGCTGGGCCTCCTGGGCCTGACGCTCCAGGCGGCTCTGGCGTCGGATCGTCTGGTCCTTCTCCCGGACCATCCGCCTCAGGGTGTGCACCTGAGAGTTGGCGCTCGCGTACACATCCTGCACAGGTAAAGGGGGCGGGGCTTAGTATCAACATCTCCGTCTCCATGGTAACCGTTTGTGTGGTGACAGTAACTAACCCGCATCTGGTCTAGCTCCTTGTTGGTCTGCATCAGCTGCTTCTCCAGCTCCACGATCTTCAGCATCGCTTCGTTCTCCACATCCAGGAGACGCTCGGACATCTGAGGACAGGGAGACGAGTCAGTATCACACCTGTCTGTCTGTCTGCAGCTGGTTGGTCTGCTGAGAGACAGACAGATGTCTTACCGTCCCCAGGTTCTCCTCCAGTTCCTCCACTCTCTCCAGAGCAGCAGTTTTGGTCTCGGCGTCCTCCAGGAGCGTCCCAACGTCAAACACGTTGTCCAGGTAAGCCTGGATCTGGACCTGCAGCCTGTCGCTCTCTGTGTGCTTCAACCGCTGAGGGGAAACAGGTAGGGAGACAGGTGGGGAGACAGGTGGAGAAAAAGGTGGGGAGACAGGTAGGGAGACAGGAGGGGAGACAGGTCAGCTTGTTGTCAGTAAACATCAGCTTAAATGTCGTGAAGAGGGATGTCAGACGTGTCGTGTGATTGGCTGAGAGCCGGCCAGGTGAGCAGGTTACCTCCAGGTGGTCGTCCAGGTTGAGTTTGGTGAAGTCGTACTGCAGGTGGACTCTGAAGTTCATGTCCTCCACAGAGTGCACCACGATGTTGATGAACTGCATGCAGGCCACCTGACCACCATTTCCACGGCAACAGAAAGCTCGTTAGCGACCAGGTGTGGCCCTTAATTATGCAAATTAACTGAAAGTAAATGAACGTTACCAAGAAGTCAATGTTGTCGTCTTCGTTCTTAAAATGTTCCATCAGCTTTTCAAAACGCATCGACTCAGAACACACCTGCAACCAATCAATCAATCAATCAATGAAACAATCAATCAATCAATCAATCAATCAATGAAACAATCAATCAATCAATCGATCAATCAATGACACAATCAATCAATCAATCAATCAATCAATCAATGAAACAATCAATCAATCAATCAATCAATCAATCAATCAATCAATCAATCAATCAATCAATCAATCAATAAATCAATGAAACACTCAATCAATCAATCAATGAAACAATCGATCAATCAATGAAACAATCAATCAATCAATCAATCAATCAGCATGTATAGTATTGTATCAGTGATCAGTGTGTTGCAGTTGTTTACACTGTGTTGTTGTTTACAGTGTGATGTTGTTTACAGTGTGTTGTTGTTTACAGTACATTGTTATTGTTTAGTGTTGTTGTTTACAATGATTTGTTGTTATTTACAGTGATGTTTACATTGTGTTGTTGTTGTTTACAGTGTGTTGCTGTTGTTTACAGTATGATGTTGTTGTTTACAGTGTGTTGTTGTTGTTTACAGTGTTGTTGTGGTTACAGTGATGTTGTTGTTTACAGTATGTTGTTGTTGTTTACAGTGATGTTGTTGTTTACAGTGATGTTGTTGTTTACAGTATGTTGTTGTTGTTGTTTACAGTTTTAAAGTGGTCGAAGGCTGACAGGATGATCTCATGTCCTCCTCTGACCAAACAAACGGCCGCCAACAACTCCAAGACCAGAGCCTTCGTCCTGATGACGGGAGAGACAGGAGAGACAGGTGAGACAGGAGAGACAGGACAGACAGGTGAGACAGGAGAGACAGGAGAGACAGGTGAGACAGGAGAGACAGGACAGACAGGTGAGACAGGAGAGACAGGTGAGACAGGTGAGACAGGACAGACAGGTGAGACAGGTGTAGTATTAATATGTTTAAAATGTGTTTCTATTTCTCAGGTGTACTTTCAGCAGTAGTTTGTAGTTTTATATTTAGTAGATTTGTGTCTGCAGTTGTGGTTGTAGTAGCTGTAGTAGTATTTGCAGCAGCAGTAGTAGTATTTGCAGTAGCAGTAGTAGTATTTGCAGCAGCAGTAGTAGTATGTGCAGCAGCAGTAGTAGTATTTGTAGTAGCAGTAGTAGTATTTGCAGCAGCAGTAGTAGTATGTGCAGCAGCAGTAGTAGTATTTGCAGCAGCAGTAGTAGTATGTGCAGCAGCAGTAGTAGTATTTGCAGCAGCAGTAGTAGTATTTGCAGCAGCAGTAGTAGTATTTGTAGTAGCAGTATTTGCACCAACAGCATTTGCAGTAGCAGTAGTTTTATTAGTAGTGACAGTAGTAGTATTATTAGTAGTTGTATTAGTAGATGTAGTATTAGTAAGTAACACTATTTGCAGTAATACTAGTAGTAGTAGTAATTTTGGTAGTACCTGGGATTGCGGTTGTTGAGGCTCAGAGCGATCTCGTTGACGGCGTGTGGATGAGACATCACCATGTTGAATCCATACTGAGGAGCACGAGGACACGTTTCAGTATTAGTACTAGTTAGAGTACTACCCAGGTGTTTTAGTACTAGACAGATTACTACCCAAGTGAGTAAGTACTAGTTAGAGTACTAAGCAGGTGCATTAGTACTAGATAGAGTACTAACCAAGTGAGTCAGTGCTAGTTTGAGTACTAGTTATAGTACTAGTTAGTACTATCCAGGTGAGTCAGTACTAGTTAGAGTACTAGTTAGTACTACCCAGGTGAGTACTGTGTTGTGGTGTACCTGGTAGTTCATGATGGCTCTCAGACACATGACGCAGACGTGGACGTCATCCTTCTTGCAGACGAGTCTCGAGTTCTTCAGCGTGCGGCGACTCGGCAGCGTGTTGGATCGAGTCACCAGAGTGGAGCTGAGGACAGACAGACAAGTCAGAGATCACCTGAGCAGGTCAACAGGTGAGCTCACCTGGTTCTCCTCTACTTCCTGCTACCTGATGGAGTGTCGAGCTGCTCGCGGTGCTGAGGAGGACGGGGAGGGGAGGCTGCAGTCGCCATGGAGATCCTCTATGGAGCGGCTCCAGGGGGAGTCGATGGACGACACCTCTGTTCCAGCGTCCAACTGCTCCCCATCGAACCTGAACATTAGAGCGGAGGTTCTAGAGACATCTAATGGAGGTTCTAGAAGTATCTAGACACATCTAATGGAGGTTCTAGAAATATCTGGTTTAGGTTCTAGAAATATCTAGTGGATGTTCTAGAAACATCTAGTGGAAGTTCTAGAAACATCCAATGGAGGTTCTAGAAACATCTAGTGGAGGTTCTAGAAACATCTAATGGAGGTTCTAGAAACATCCAATGGAGGTTCTAGAAACATCTAGTGGAGGTTCTAGAAACATCTAATGGAGGCTAGAGAAACACCTAATGCAGGTTCTAGAAACATGTAGTGGACGTTCTAGAAACATCTAATGCAGGTTCTAGAAACATCTAGTGGAGGTTCTAGAAACATCTAATGGAGGCTAGAGAAACACCTAAGGCACGTTCTAGAAACATCTAATGCAGGTTCTAGAAACATCTAGTGGAGGTTCTAGAAACATCTAATGCAGGTTCTAGAAACATCTAATGGAGGTTCTAGAAACATCTAGTTGAGGTTCTAGAAACATCTAATGCAGGTTCTAGAAACATCTAGTGGAGGTTCCTACTGGTTCCTACAACAGCCGATCATTAGAGTCTGCCTGTAACCATGGAAACATTCTCAACTCACGTGACGGCGTACTGAGCGAACGACAAATACTCCACCAGAACATCCAGACCTCGGTTCTCCTCGTTCAGGAACTCCCTGACCCACCTGCAGACAGACAGGTGAGAGTCAGACAGGTAAGAGAGAGACAGGTGAGAGTCAGACAGGTAAGAGTCAGACAGGTAGAGACAGACAGGTGAGTCATTGGGGTCAGGTGTTGGGGTGTTTCTGGTGCAGGAAGTGAAGGAACCGATCAGATCTGGTTGGGTCGACATCAGCACATTTCAGAGGTACTGGAACCAGAATCCTGGAGAGGCGTTCTCCTCCTGACCCATGCTGAGGAGAACATGGCTGGGTGCTGCTAGGATGAGCTCTCCCTGGAGAACCAATGGTCTCCTCCTCACTGTTCAGAGTTTCAGAGAGAAAACGTCTGACTGTTGATAGCAGCTTGGTTTGTCCTTTAGCTCTTGGTCTCCTGAAGCAGCAGACGGGGACCAAGAAGAATCAGAGGAGCTGCAGCTGTGGTTGAAGGATGGACTTGGAGAAGGTTTAGGAAGGGGTCCTGAGGGACCTTGAGGACCTGGACCTTTGGTACCAGCCAGATGGTCCTAGTAGAGCTGGGTTCCTGTCCTCAGCACAAAGTCCAACACATTTACCCTCTACCTGTACAGGACCTGCTGCTGAGGAACACCATGATGCTGCCACCGCCGTGCTTCACATTATAATGCTGCCACCACCATGTTTCATTCACATCATGATGCTGCCACCACCGTGCTTCACACCATGATGCTGCCACCACCGTGCTTCACATCATGATGCTGCCACCACTGTGCTTCACACCATGATGCTGCCACCACCATACTTCACATCATGATGCTGCCACCACCGTGCTTCACACCATGATGCTGCCACCACCGTGCTTCACACCATGATGCTGCCACCACCGTGCTTCACATCATGATGCTGCCACCACTGTGCTTCACACCATGATGCTACCACCACCGTGCTTCACACCATGATGCTGCCACCACCACCAGGCTCCACCATTGTTGACCCTCATCTCCAGTACTATTTGTGATGTTCATTGACAGGGTCGCAGGGCACAGTCGGGCTGAGGAGGACATCCTCTAGGTTGGGGTTGAGGTGCTGTTCAAGAGAAAGAGTATAAATATCTTGGGATTCTGTTCACAGGGACTAGGAAGTCAGCTGTGAGATGGACAGGTGTCTCAGGGTGACATCAGCAGTGATGCAGGTGTTGTGCCAAACTGTGGAGGTGAAGAAGCAGCTGAGCTGGAGGTCAAAGCTCTAGGTCTCCAAGTCCACGTTCCAGTGCTGACCGATGGTCAGGAGCTCTGGGTGGCAACCAAACGATGAGACGTGGGATTAAAGTAGCTGATCCTCTGCATTAAAAGAAACCAGTTAGATGGTTCAACATCTGATCAGGATGGACAACTTCCTGTGGAGGTTCTCCAGGTTGGTCCAACTAGGAGGAGACACCCTGAGGGGGATGGAGGGATCACAATTCTCATCTGACCTGGGAACGCCCCGGGATCCTTCAGGAAGAACTGGAAGGTGTTGAGGAGAACGACATACCAAAACTCGACCCCGGATAAGAAGAAAATGGATAGATGGGGGGTAGAGAGAGAGACAGGTTGAAGAGAGAGACAGGTTGAAGAGAGAGACAGACAGGTGTTGAGGCAGACAGGTACCCAATGTGGTTTGTGCGAAGAGAAATCTCCAACTCTCTGAGCATCTGAGTCGACTCCTGAACTCTCCGTCTGAACTTCTGTGGACAGACAGACAGACAGACAGACAGGTTAATACCAGACAGACAGGTTAATAACAGACAGACAGACAGACAGACAGACAGACAGACAGACGGTAAACGACAGACAGACAGTCACCTTGCGGGTCACGGCCGGGTCCAGGAACCCTCTCAGCTTCTGGATGTAGGTGTGAGGAGGATTCTTCACCTGGAACCTCTCCTGCATCACACACAGACACACAACGTGATTGGACAGTGTCAGACACGAGGCCCCACCCCCCTGCACCTTCAGGTGTGGACAGGTTGAAACAGCGACCTCTTCAACACCACCCACCTGGTCACAGATCAGCTCCCACTTCTTCTCATTGTCATAGGAACGCAGCAGACGCACCTTATCAGGAGGCAGGTTCATGGAGTTCTGGAACATAGAGTGAAGAAATGGAAGAACATGGAACCTGAATACATCTCAGACTAGTGAGGGAGGCCACCAAGACTCCTATGACTCCTCTGAAGGAGAAAGAGACTAGAGAGGGAGGCCACCAAGACTTGTAGATACCCTGATGCACCCATCTGCTTGTTTATCTTCAACTCCTCTGGACTCTATACCTACCGTCAGGCATGGAGGTGGCAGTATCATTATAATATCAATTTAACTGACTCAAGTCTGAGACAGAAAGACAACAAATGTAGTGGAACATTTCCACAGTTCCACTACATTTGTTGTCTTTCTGACTTGGTTCTTCAGGTTCTTGATGGGTCTAAGTCGGGGCTTTGAGGAGACCAGTCTAGAACTTCATTCCAGCCTGATGGAACCATTTCGTTACCACGTCTGATGTGTGTTTGGGCTCATTGTCTGGTTGAAACATCCAACTGTGTCCAAGATCAACCTTCTGCTGATGGTCTTAGGTTTTCCTGAAGAACGTGGAGGTGATCCTCCTTCTTCATTATTCCATTTACTTTGTGTAAAGCTTCAGTTCCACAGAGCATGATACTGCCACCACCATGCTTGGTGGTATGTTTGGTGTTCTTGGGGTTTTAAAAAGTCCAAGACCTGCCACAGACAGTCTGAAACCAGTCGTCAAAAAGTCTAAAATCAGGACCAAAATGAAACCTAAAGTACTCCTAAAAAAGTCCAAGTCATTGCAACACCAATCCTAAACCAGTCCTTAACCAATCCTAAACCAGTCCTTAACTAGTCCTAAACCAGTTCTAAACCAGTCCTAAACCAGTTCTAAACCAGTTCTAAACCAGTCCTTAACTAGTCCTAAACCAGTCCTTAACCAGTCCTAAACCAGTCCTAAACCAGTTCTAAACCAATCCTTAACCAGTTCTAAACCAGTCCTAAACCAGTTCTTAACCAGTCCTTAACCAGTTCTAAACCAGTCCTAAACCAGTCCTAAACCAGTCCTTAACCAGTCCTAAACCAGTCCTAAACCAGTTCTAAACCAATCCTTAACCAGTTCTAAACCAGTCCTAAACCAGTCCTTAACCAGTCCTTAACCAGTTCTAAACCAGTTCTAAACCAGTCCTTAACCAGTCCTTAACCAGTCCTAAACCAGTCCTTAACCAGTCCTTAACCAGTCCTAAACCAGTTCTAAACCAGTTCTAAACCAGTTCTAAACCAGAGACTGAGACAGATTAATGTCCTTCCATGACCACAGGATGCGTTTTCCACCATGGTTGTTTAGGAATGACAATCAGCTCGAGGGTTAAAGAAGATGTTTCATCACTGCAGTAATTCTCCAATGGAAGGAGCTCACCTGTTGGCTCAGGTAAATCCAGGTGGAAACACAGGAAGTGTATGTAGTGTGTATATGTTGTGTGTATAGTGTGTATTTATTGTGTCTTGTGTATGCAACAGTGCCACGGAGAACCTCTCTTATGTATATTGTATATTGTGTATATATATAGTGTGTATATTGTGTGTATATTGTGTGTACTGTGCATATATTGTGTATTTATTCTGTATAATGTGTATTTATTGTGCATTTTTTGTGTATTTGGACCTACCAGGGCTATGGAGAACTTCTCCTGTCTGTAGTGTATATATTGTGTATATGTTGTGTATATTGTGTATTTGTTGTGTATTTATTGTGTATTTGGACCTAGCAGGGCTATAGAGAACCTCTCCTGTGTGTGTAGTGTATATATTGTGTATTTGTTGTGTATTTTGTGTACCTACCAGCGCTATGGAGAACCTCTCTTCCAGCTCCGCCGGGTCGGGCATCGGGAGTCGGACCGGGGCGGCTCTGGACCGGATCACGGCCAGCTGGCTCTCCATGCTCTCCGCGTTCCCCATCGCACGCAGGCGGACACACACGCCGACACACACGGACACACACACAGCGAACACACCCACCAGCAGCACACACACACACACACTCAGACACACAAGCAGCGGAACATGTGGTCGGCCATGACGGAGAGAGAAGGCCTGTCTGTCTGTCTGTCTGCCTGTCTGTCTGTCTCTTTGTCTCCTCCGGTGCCGGTCCTGGTCCCGGTCCTGGTCTCGGTCCTGGTCCCGGTCCTGCCGCCGGTCCTGGTCCTGGTCCTGATGCTGATGCCGGTCCTGGTCCTGATGCTGCTGGTCCAGATGATGCTCCGCTTCGCCGCCGTGTTGTTGTGTGTCCGTGTGTTGTGTGTGTGTGTGTGTGTGTGTGTGTGTGTGTGTGTGTGTGTTAGCATGAGATGTGCGTGTAGCCGGTCTAATCCTCCCCCCTCTCCTCCCCCACACGAAGAAAGAAAGCGAGTCTGCCTCCCCCCTCTTTGTCTCCGCAGCGATGCTCCGCTCCGCTTAGACCAGACCAGAGCCTCCCTCAGCCTCAGACAATGGAGGAGCTGCTGGAGCTGGCCCCGCCCCCAACACACACACACACACACACACACACACACACACACACACACACACACACACACACACACACTATGGAATACACACACACTCTACAGTACACACCCTGAAATACACACTCTCTATAACACTACAACATAGGTTACATGTTCGAGTCTTCTGGACACATTCAGA
This sequence comes from Amphiprion ocellaris, assembly GCF_022539595.1. Classification (NCBI taxonomy): domain Eukaryota; kingdom Metazoa; phylum Chordata; class Actinopteri; family Pomacentridae; genus Amphiprion; species Amphiprion ocellaris. The sequence continues at coordinate 18,426,018 of NC_072789.1, read as the reverse complement.
TGATTTCAGGTTCAACTTCAGCCTTTCTGGACAAATTTTCATCTTGTTTTGGACAAATCTTGAGTCTTTTTGGACACATTTAAAGTCATTGTGGGTAAAGTTTGAGTCTTCTGGGACATTATTGACTCTAGTGGTCAGGTTTATGTCATTCCGGACAAGAATTCTGAGTTATTTTGAGTCTTCTTGGACATTTTTGAGTCTTGTTGGGCAACAATTCTGAGCTATTTCGATTCTTTTAGGACATTTTTGACTCTTTGTGGACAATTTAGACTCCTTTAGGACAGTCTCAAGTCATCTTGGACAATCTTTATCTTATTGTGGACAAACTCAAGATCATTGTGAGTAAATTTTGACTCTTGTGGTCAGGTTTATGTCATATTGAACAACAATTAGGGTCTTTTTGAACATTTTTGGGGCTCTTTTGGACAAATCTTTAGTCTTTTGGGGCAATTTTAAGTCTTTGAGGTTAATTTTGAGTAATTGTGGGACAATTTAGAGTCCACAATTTGGACAACTCTTGAATCATTGAGGACCATTTTTATCCTATGTTGGACAGCTTTTGAGTCATTTTGGACAGTTTAGACTCCTTTAGGACGGTCTCAAGTCATCTTGGACAGCCTTTATGTTCATGTGGATAATCTTAAAGTCATTGTGGGGAAAGTTTGAGTCTTATTGGACATTTTTTAAAGTCTTATTTTGGACAACTCTTGAGTCATTTTGGGCAACAATTCTGAGCTATTTCGGTTCTTTCAGGACATCTTTGAGTCTTTCTGGACAATTTTAAATCTTTGTGGACTGAGTCATATTGGATATTTTTTAAAATCTTAATTTAGACAAATCTTGGATCATTGAGGACATTTTTTATCCTATGCTTTTGAGTCATTTTGGACAGATCATGAGTCTTTGTGGTAATTTTTTGAGTCATTTTGGGCAGTTTAGACTCCTATAGGACGGTCTGAAATCATCTTGGACAATCTCTCTCATTGTGGAGCAGCTTAAAGTCATTGTGGGTAAAGTTTGAGACTTCTTGGACATTATTGACTCTAGTGGTCAGGTTTATGTCATTTTGGACAACAATTCAGAGTTATTTAGGGTTTTTTTGACAATTTTAAGTCTTTTTTGGACAAATCTTGAGTCTTTTTGGGCAATTTTAAGTCTTTTGGTCAGTTTTGACTCCTTTAGGACAGTCTCAAGTCATCTTAGACAATCTTTATCTCATTATGGACCAGCTTAAAGTCGTTGTGGGTAAAGTTTGAATCTTCTTGGGCCTTATGTGACTCTTTTGGTAAAATTTATGTCATTTTGGACATTTTATCTTATTTTGGATAAATGTTGAGTCTTTTTTGACATTTTTGACTGTTATGGTCAGGTTTATGTAATTTTAGACAGCAATTCTGAGTTATTTAGGGTCTTTTTTTGGACATTTTAGAGTCTTTTTGGACAAATCTTGGGTCATTGAGGACAGGTTTATGTCTTTTGGATAATTCTGTCTCACTTCCACCTGGTTCCAGATCAAGTCCAGGAAGAACCGGTGATGGTTTGAAGCATTTAAAAGGCTTTATCTTCATCTTCTTCATCGTCATCAGGCTCCCTCTGGTGGACGCTGCAGCTCAGACCATCCTCTGACCACCTTAAAGAAAACTGAGGAGACATTTAAAGCTCCAGAATGAAAGCAGCGGTGATGGAAGGTGGACCAGGCTGGTCTAGTGTCTCCATGAAGGTCCTGTCACTGGTCTTCTATGGATGGACCCATGATTCTATTACATTCCACCAGCTGTTGAGGCTCTAATGTCAGTACAAGGTTGACAAGATGACTTTGAATCTTTTGTTTTTGGACAAATTTTCAGTAATTTTGGACAAAACTGGAGTTATTTAGAAATATTGTTGAGTCATTTGGTGCTATTGAGCCGTTTGGGACTCATTTTGATTCATACTGAGCAGTTTCAAGACATTTTTATCAAGATTTGAGTTGTTTAGGACAACATTTGAGTCACGTTGACCTAATCTGAGTCTTTATTTGACTATATTGGGGTCATAATAGACACGTTTTGAGTCATATTGAGTAATTTTGAGCCATTTTGTTGCATTTTTAGTAAATTTTCACAAAATTTAAGTCATTTTTTAATAATTTTGAGTCATGATAAGCAGGTTTCAAGGCATTTTGATCAATACTTCAGTCATTTTGACCTAATGTGAGTCTTTATTTACTAATACTGAGTCATGATGAGCAGGTTTCCAGTCATTTTAATCTAATGTTGAATCATTTCTGACAGATTTTGTGTAATTTTGATCTAGATTTCAGTCATGTTGGGATAATTTGTGTTATTTTTGGATAATTTTGAGCCATTTTATGCTGTTTTTATTAATTTTTCACAAAATTTGAATTATTTGGATCCAAATTTGAGTCAGTTTGGACACATTTAGAGTCATGTTTGGCTAATTTCAATCATTTGTTACTCATTTTGAGACATGCTGAGCAGTTTCAAGACATTTTGATCAAGATTTGAGTAGTTTAGGACAACATTTGAGTCATGTTGACCTAATCTAAGTCTTTATTTAGTAATCTTGGGTCATGATATTAAAATTTTGAGTCATTCTGGTCTAATTTTGAGTCAGTTTGGGCAAGTTTGGAGTCATGATGAGCTAATTTGAGTTATTTTTAAAATAAATTTGAGCTATTTTATGCTATTTCTAATAATTTTTCACAAAATTTGAGTCAGTTGGGACTAATTTTGAGTCATGCTGAGCAGGTTTCAAGACATTTTGATCAAGATTTGAGTTGTTTAGGGCAACATTTGAGTCACATTAACCTAATCTAAATCTTGATTTTACTAATTTTGGTTCATGATGAGCAGGATCCAAGACATTTTGGGCAAATATTGAGTCATTTCTGACAGATTCTGTGTCATTTGTATCCAGATTTGAGATAGTTTGGGTGAGTTTTAAGTCATGTTGGACTAATTTGAGTTATTTTTGAATAATTTTGAGTCATTTTGCACCATTTTTAATATTTTTTCTCAAAATTTGAGTCATGTTGACTTAATCTGAGTCTTTCTTTGACTCATTTCATGTCATGATGAGCAGGTTTTGAGTGTTTTGGGTCTAATCTGAGTGATTTCTGACAGGTTGTGAGTCATGTTTGTGTATCAGAGAGCGACAGACAGGTGAGGATGCAGACAGACAGGTGAGGATGCAGACAGACAGGTGAGGATGCAGACAGACAGGTGAGGATGCAGACAGACAGGTGGACAGCCTCCCCCCTCCTCCCCCCTCCTCCTCCTCCTCCTCCTCCGTTGCTGCTGCAGAGGCTCGCGCCCCTCGGTCCGGTTGTCGTCATGGGAACGGTGCTGTCTCTGTCTCCGGGCTCGCGGAAAGCCGCGACTCGTGGACCGGAGAAGCTCTCGGTGCAGGAGCCGCCGGAGGAGGAGGAGGATGCTGAGGATGAAGAGGAGAAGGAGACGAAGAAGAAAAAGAAGAAGCGGCACGCGCTGCTGCTGCACGCGCTCACCTGGAAGAAGCGCCTCGTGGCCGCGCGAGCCAAGAGGAAGGGCGGCAAGAAGGTGAAGCCGGTGACCGAGCAGCAGCGGCGGGAGCAGCCCGACGCAGACGCCGGGCATAGAGCGCCCAAGGCCGGACACAGGCACGGACCCATCCCGGTGCCCGTCCCCACCGTCCCGGAGCGAGGCCACCGGCAGAGGCAGGGCCGGCCGGAGCTCCCCGTGTCCCCGCCGAGGGTGGTGGTTCAGGTCGGTGCTGCATGGTCCGGTTCAGAGAGTCAGGATGAGAACCAGTTAGAACCAGAGAGACCCAGTTAGAACCATAGAGAACCAGTTAGAAGGATTTAAAGTTTAAAACATCTGAAAGAATTTAACTGATTCTGTTCATGAGACATCTTTACTGTCTGTCCTCCTCCCTCCTTGCCTCCTTGTCTACTCCCTTCCTGTCTTTTCCCTCCATGCCTCCTTGTCTCCTGCCTCCTTGTCTCCTCACTTATTGCCTCCTTGTCTCCTCCCTCCTTCTCTTGTCGCCTTCTCTCTTCCCTCATTGCCTCCTTCCATCTTTGCCTCCTTGCCTCCTCCCTCCTTCCCTCCTTGCCTCCTTGTCTCTTCCCTCATTGCCTCCTTCCCTCCTTGTCTCCTCCCTCCTTCTCTCCTCACTTCTTGTCTCTTGGTCTCCATGTCTTCTTGTCTCCTCCCTCCTTCCTTTCTTATCTCCTTGTCTCCTCCCTCCTTCCTTCCTTGTCTCCTCATCTCCTCCTTCCTTGTCTCCTCCCTCCTTCCCTCCTTCCTTCCTTGTCTGCTTGTCTCCTCCCTGTTTCCTTTTCTCCTTGTCTTCTTGTCTCCTCCCTTCTTGTCTCCTTGTGTCCTCAGGCGTCCACAGGTGAGCTCCTCCGGTGTCTCTCAGACTTCCTGGTTCGTCGTTGTGTCAAGCTGAAGGAGATTTCGTCCAATCAGATCGTGGTTTGGTTCCGGACTGTGGACCGGGCACTGCTGGTTCAGGGCTGGCAGGTAATGTGCTGTTGTTGTTATTGTTGTTTGCTTGTTTGTTTGTTTGTTTTATGGCTGAAGGTCACATTACCATTTTATGGTGTAGAATCCTGATTTATTCTGATCAGATCAGTACTGATCCTCACAGAGGAGAAGTACTTCTACCTGCCCTGTCCTGTAGTCCTACCTGTCCTGTCTATGTAGTCCTACCTGTCCTGTCCTGTAGTCCTACCTGTCCTGTCAATGTAGACCTACCTGTCCTGTACTGTCCTGTAGTCCTACCTGTCCTGTCCCTGTAGTCTTACCTGTCCTGTCCTGTAGACCTACCTGTCTTGTCCTGTAGTCCTGTCCTGTCCTATCTATGTAGTTCTACCTGTCCTGTCTCTGTAGTCCTGTCCTATCTTGTGTATGTAGTCCTACCTGTCCTGTCTCTGTAGTCCTACCCGTCCTGTCCTGTAGTCCTACCTGTCCTGTCTATGTAGACCTCCCTGTCCAGTACTGTCCTGTAGTCCTACCTGTCCTGTCCTGTAGTCCCAACTGTTCTGTCCCTGTAGACCTACCTGTTCTGTCCCTGTAATCCTACCTGTCCTGTCTATGTAGTCCTACCTGTCCAGTCCTGTAGTCCTACCTGTACTGTCCCTGTAGATCTACCTGCCCTGACTATGTAGTCCTACCTGTCCTGTCTTGTCCTGTAGTCCTACCTGTCCAGTCTTGTCCTGTAGGTCTACCTGTCCTGTCTATGTAGTTCTACCTGTCCTGTCTATGTAGTCCTACCTATCCTGTTCTGTCCTGCAGTCCTACCTGTCCTGTAGTCTTACCTGTCCTGTCTCTGTAGTCCTACCTGTCCTGTCCTGTCCTGTAGTCGTACCTGTCCTGTCTCTGTACTCGTACCTATCCTGTCCTGCAGTCCTACATGTCTTGTCCTGTCCCTGTAGTCCTACCTGTCCGGTAGTTCTACCTGTCCCTCTAGTCCTATCTGTCCTTCTAGTCCTACCTGTCCTGTCTCTGTGGTCCTACCTGTCCTGTCCTGTAGACCTACTTGCCCTGTCTCTGTAGTTGTACCTGTCCTGTCCTGTAGTCCTACCTGTCAGGTCCTGTCCCTGTAGTCCTACCTGTCCTGTCCCTGTAGTCCTACTTGTCCTGTCTATGTAGTCGTACCTGTCTTGTCCTGTAGTCCTACCTGTGCTGTCCTATCCCTGTAGTCCTACCTGTCCTGTCTCTGTAGTCCTACCTGTCCTATCTCTGTAGTCCTACCTGTCCTGTCCCTGTAGTCCTACTTGTCCTGTCTATGTAGTCGTACCTGTCTTGTCCTGTAGTCCTACCTGTGCTGTCCTATCCCTGTAGTCCTACCTGTCCTGTCTCTGTAGTCCTACCTGTCCTGCCTTGTAGACCTACTTGTCCTGTCTATGTAGTCCTACCTGTCCTGTCCTGTCCTGTAGTCCTACCTGTCCTGTCTCTGTAGTCCTACCTGTCCCGTCCTGTAGTCCTACCTGTCTTGTAGTCCTACCTGTCCTGTAGTCCTACCTGTCCTGTCTCTGTCGTCCTACTTGTCTTGTCTCTGTAGTCCTACCTGTCCTGTAGTCCTACCTGTGCTGTCCTGTCCCTATAGTCCTACCTGTCCTGTCTCTGTAGTCCTACCTGTCCTGTCCTGTAGACCTACCTGTCCTGTCCTATAGTCCTACCTGTCCTGTCCTGTAGTCCTACCTGTCCTGTCCTGTAGTCCTACCCATCCTTTCCTGTCCCCTCCAGGATCAGTGCTTCATCAGTCCTGCCAGTCTGGTCTTCGTGTACCTGCTGTGCAGGGACGTGGTGGACGAGGACACGTCTTCAGAGCAGGAGCTCCATGCCACCTTCCTGACATGTCTCTACCTGTCCTACTCGTACCTGGGCAATGAGATTTCATACCCTCTGAAACCCTTCCTGGTGGAGTCGAGCCGTGATGCGTTCTGGGAGCGAGCGCTGGAGGCCATCGAGCGTCTGAGCGGTGACATGCTGCGCCTCAACGCCGACCCGCACTTCTTCACCGAGGTGTTCCAGGACCTGAAGAGACAGGGGACGAGGGAGGAGGACAGGGACAAAGACGCCAAGGAGGAAGGAGGCAGAGACGACCTGGACCGCTGAGAGAGAGAGAGACAGGAGACGCTAGTGTTCGTCAATGAGACTCGCCCGGCGGCCCGCTGAATGTAAACCGGTGGCTGGTCGCCGCCGTTACCATGGCAACCGACGAGCAGCGACCCCCCGAGACGTGGACGCCCGCTCCCCCTAACTGCATGCTGTCAATCAAAGCCAACGCACCATCGTGGACGTGTTACCATGGCAACTGCACACGCAACCAACCGCCAGCCTTATTTTTAGTTCCGCGGCAGGAAGTCGCTTCGTTCCTGAACTTTAATTCACACGACATGTTGGACTTCCTTCCTGAATGTAAATGGTTCCTTTCAGAATAAAAGTCTGAACAGTTTGTCATGATGTAGAGTCAGTCGGAACAAGAGTCTGTCCTCTATTTCCTGTTCTGTTGTCCTCGGAGACGCATGATGACTGTAGTTCAGAATGTAGTTCTCACTGTAGTTCTGTATGTTATGGATTAATAAATAGTCATGATTCCAGCTGGAAGATCACATCCTGATCCATGAATCTGGAGAATAAAATACAATATTCTGCATTTTAATGATGATTTTATTGTAGCAAACATTCACATTTTAAACGGTGTAACTACAGTAAAAAAAAACAATAAAGTACAAATCATTTTAAAGATGTATTAATGGTCTAACAACAGTAAAAAAAATAATAGAATTTTTTAAAATGGTGATTCTAGAAAAAAAAAGAATGTTTTCACTCTTAAACAGAATATATGAATAGCAAAACAAACAAAACATTTTCTAAAATAAAACAATAAAATCAACAATAAAAAACAGACAATTTTCTGTATTTTTATCTTGACTTTATATTTAAAAGAAATACTTTAAGTATTTTTAATTTTGCACAAATGGTAAAAAAGCAACAGTAAAAGTTAAATAAATCCATAAAATGTGATAAATAATAATATCCTGACAGCTCTTATGGACCAGAACTGACTAACAGTAAAAACAAAACAAAAAGAGACATTTTCCACTAAATATTGCTCATTTTCAGTGTTTTATTAAGCATCTAGGTGGTGGACTAAGGTCAAATAATCTGTAAAATACATTTTTTAAATAAATAAAAGTAAATGTTCAATAATCTGTAAAATACTAAATAATTTTGATGACGTTTTCTGCTGGTTTGTGGTTGGTCTGCTGGTGAAATCTGTCCTCCAGGAGTAAAACTGAAGCTTCCTGTTAATGATGAAGGGAAATAACGGAGCTGCAGTGATAATAAAGTTCTTTAAACATGAGAACATGATGATCTCCCTGTGATGGGAGCAGCTCCTGTCCAGATGTTGCAGCTGTAATCCTGCTGACTCTCTGCTGCATCGCTGCTCCGCTGCATGGGAACAGCTCAGACCGGTCACATGGTGCGGTGCTGCTCGCTGCTGATTGGTCCAGATTTGCTGCAGAGAGAGAGCGATGACAGATGTAAAAACTCAAAGTATGAACAGAAACCTGGCGATGCTCCAGATGTTCCAGATGTTTTCAGGCCTGACTCCAGAGGATGGCTTTATATCTCAGCTATCTCCTGTAAAATGTTCAGAGCTTCCAGAAAACAGCAGAAATCACCTGTTTGGCAATAAATCCTCTTTAGAACGTTAATATTCTTTCTGATCTCAGTCAGCTCACACACTGAGAACCTCCTGACAGCTCCAGCAGACAGGTGGCGCTGTTCCTCCACTGGAGGCACCAGAACCAGAGTTCTGACTGAGGAGAACCCAGCGAACATCTGGATCAGGACAGAAACAGAAACAAGCAGCAGAATGATGATGAGGGGTAGTCAGACAATTCTACACCTGAACCAGAACCTGAACCAAAACCAGAACCACAACCAGAACCAGAACCTGAACCTGAACCAGAACTTGAACCTGAACCTGAACCAGAACCAGAACCTGAAAAGAATAGGAAAAGAATATCTATAAATAGTATAGTGTAGTATAGTACAGTACAGTACAGTACAGTACAGTATAGTATAGTGTAGTATAGTACGCAGTTGTTGTTTTCCAGCAGTAATTTAAACACAGTTAATAACAGTCAGGATGTTTATTAGTCCAGAGAAGAAGAATGATGCGCAGTACACTCCTGCGCAGCAGCGGGCGGTATGCAGCTTCCAGCTGCTTGAAGCTCAGAAGAGAAGAAGAAGAAGCGTTGCTAATGCTAACAATGGCATCTTCCCCGGAGTTACGGATGGACGAGCTGCCCTCAGACCCACTGCTGCACGTCCTGTCCTACCTGGGCTTCAGGGACCTGGTCCGGTACGTACCCCGGGACTAACGGTGCCAACACCGGCTGTTACCTGGAGAGCAGAGACGGAGAGGAACGGGACTAAGCTGCGCAGCTAACGGTCGGCTAACAGCCCCAAACTCCAGCAGCTAGTTAGCTCAGTTAGCTGCTGTGTTTGTTGTCATTTCTAATAAAGACAGAGAAAGGAGCTGCTGACAGCTGTTTACAGAGAGTGTTGGATAGATGGAGACTCTGTCTCTGGCTGTCAGGGAGCACCGAGCTAACATCGCGACTTTAAACCCAGATAGAGATCTTGTTTACAGTTAGCCGCATGCTAACAGATGCTATCAGCTTGTTTGTTTGGCTGCAGCTCAGCTGGTTAGTTCCTTTAAACCCAGAGTGTTCTGTAACTACTGATCAAAGTAGTACTGAGGTACTTGTACTGTCATTATTTAGAGCTTTGATGGGTTTACTGCATGTCATGTAGAAATACTGCATCATGTACTACCAGTCCTGCATGTTTTACTTCACATAGTTTAAAGTCTATATACTGGTTTTACATGTAGGTGGACCATTGGATTTTTTGTGTCTCTGGTTTTCTGGTTGTTTTGCGGGTTTTTATCATTTCTTTTTGTGAAACCTAAACTTGAATTTCTTTGATTATTTATTTTTCAACAATTCTGGAATCAACATATTTTACTAGATAAAAATCCATTTTATCTGCTGTAGATGTCCCACCATCATCTGTAGATGTTCCACCATCAAACTGAGTCATTTGGGAGAATTTCTTCATAGTTGTCGTTTTGGAACAATTTCAATTATTTTGGACGACTTCTATTATTGTTTCGGGTAATTTGAAATTCATGTTGAATGTTAGCAACAAAGACACACAAAACGACCACAAAGAGACACAAAACTGTACAAAAATCCTCTTCAGTAGGTCAAAGTGACGTCGTCATTTCAATGTTTTGATTTCATCGGTGTCTGGCCCCGCACCCACCACATGACCCCGCCCCCTCCAGGTGCAGCTACGTGAGCCGCAGATTGAACGATCTGTCCAAACACAACCCGCTGTGGAAGTCTCTGTGCTGCAAACACTGGCTGCTGTCAGAGTGAGTGGAGCTCATTTACCCACCTGGAAACACACAATGCTGCAGGTTAACTGTCTGTCTGTGCGTGCGTGTGTGTGCAGTGCCGACCGGCTGCAGAGCGGTGTGTCCTGGTACTGTCTGTTCAGGCAGTATTACGGGGACCTGGGCCGGTACATCCAGTACTACCCGGTACTGAAGAGAGCCTGGCAGCAGCTGAAGGACTTCCTGCAGCAGAGATGTCCTCGCATGATCGCGTCTCTGAAAGGTGACGACAGCTGGTTTTAATCACTGTTAGCTCATTTTAATTCACTGTTAGCTCATTTTAGCTCACTGTTAGCTCATTTTAATCACTGTTAGCTCATTTTAACTCACTGTTAGCTCATTTTAGCTCATTATTAGCTCATTATTAATTACTGTTAGCTCATTATTAATCACTGTTAGCTTATTTTAGGTCACTGTTAGCTCATTTTAACTCACTGTTAGCTAGTTTTAATTCACTGTTAACTCATTTTAACTCACTGTTAGCTCATTATTAATCACTGTTTGCTCATTTTAACTCACTATTAGCTAGTTTTAACTCACTGTTTGCCCGTTTTCATCACTGTTAGCTCGTTTTAGCTCACTATTAGCTCATTATTAATCACTTAGTTCATTATTAATCACTGTTAGGTCATTTTAACTAACTGTTAGCTCATTTTAATCACTATTGGCTCATTTTTAATCACTCGTAGCACGTTTTTCCTCATTGTGGGTACGTTTTTCCTCATTGTTGGTACATTTTTCCTCATTGGGTACCTTTTTCTTCATTGTGGGTACCTTTTTCTTCATTGTGGCTACGTTTTTCCTCATTGTGGGTACCTTTTTCTCATTGTGGGTACCTCTTTCCTCATTGTTGGTACATTTTTCCTCATTGTGGGTACATTTTCCTCATTGTGGGTACCTTTTTCTTCATTGTGGGTACCTTTTTCTTCATTGTGGGTACGTTTGTCATCACTGTGGGTACATTTTTCCTCATTGTGGATACATTTTTCCTCATTGTGGGTAAATTTTTTTCCTCATTGTTGGTACATTTTTCCTCATTGTTGGTACCTTTTTCCTCATTGTGGGTACCTTTTTCCTCATTGTGAGTAGATTGTTCCTCATTGTGGGTACCTTTTTCCTCATTGTGGGTACCTTTTTCCTCATTGTGGGTACCTTTTTCCTCATTGTGGGTACCTTTTTCCTCATTGTTGGTACATTTTTCCTCATTGTTGGTACCTTTTTCCTCGTTGTGGGTACGTTTTTCTTCATTGTGGCTATGTTTTTCCTCATTGTGGCTATGTTTTTCCTCATTGTGGGTACATTTTTCCGCATTGTGGGTACATGTTTCCTCATTGTGGGTAAATTTTTTTCCTCATTGTTGGTACATTTTTCCTCATTGTGGGCTCAGACGGAGCTTCGGAGGTGGAGCTGAACGACATCGAGGCCCAGATCGGCTGCAGACTTCCAGACGACTACCGCTGCTCATACCGGATCCATAACGGCCAGAAGCTGGTGATCCCGGGGTGAGTACCGGCGGACGGATCGGGCCTCCTCCAGTCCTTCCCGGCTTCACCACCTCCTGTTGTGTCTTCAGGCTGATGGGCAGCATGTCTCTGTCCAACCACTACCGGTCCGAGGTGCTGCTGGACGTGGAGACGGCAGCCGGAGGCTTCCAGCAGAGGAAGGGCATGAGGCGCTGCCTGCCGCTGACCTTCTGCTTCCACACTGGCCTGAGCCAGTACATGGCCCTGGAGCCGGCCGAGGGGCGCCGCATGTTCGAGAGCTTCTACCCCTGCCCCGTACGTACCCCACCGCTACACAAAGTACAACAACACAACCAGGAGGGAGGGGAGAGACCGTACGTATCTCACTGCTACACAAAGTACGACAACACAACCAGGAGGGAGGGAAGAGACCCTACGTATCTCACTGCTACACAAAGTACAACAACACCACAACCGGGAGGGAGCAGAGAAGTAGGAAATCATGTAAATGTCAAGGAAAAATAAGAAAAAGACATGCAAGATGACAAACATTAGACAGAAAACAACAGAAATGAGACACAAAACTAGTAAAAAAAGAGACAAAACTACTAAAATTAGACAGAAAACAACACAAATGAGACAAAATGACTTAATAAAGACAGGAAATGACTAAAACAAGACAGAAAATGGAAAAATTAGATGGAAAACGAAAGAAATAGACAAAACAACAAAACTGAACGAGAAAACGAATAAAGTGAGAGACAAAATGACAAAAATTAGACAGAAAACTACTAAAAAGAGAGACAAAACTACTAAAATTGGACAGAAAATAACAAATGAAACACAAAATGACAAATATTGGACTGAAATGAGACAAAACGACTAATTCTATACAGAAAGTTATGAAAATTAGACAGAAAACTACTAAAGTTTAAAAATGGCAAAAGTCTACTACAGTTTGGTCTTGGTATTCCTTTCCTGGGGCGTCCTCATGGGAGCCAGTTTGGTCATAGCGCTGGATGGTTTTAGAGACTGAACTACTTCCTGGTAGGTTCCTGGGTTCCTGGTAGGTTCCTAGGTAGTTCCTAGATGGTTCCTGGTAGGTGCCTAAGTAGTTTTTAGATGGTTCATGGGTAGTTCCTGGTAGGTTCCTAGATGGTTCCTGGTAGGTTCATGGGTAGTTCCTGGTAGGTTCCTAGGTAGTTCCTAGATGGTTCCTGGTAGGTGCCTAGGTAGTTCCTAGATGGTTCATGGGTAGTTCCTGGTAGGTTCCTAGGTAGTTCCTAGATGGTTCCTGGTAGGTTCCTGGGTAGTACCTAGATGGTTCATGGGTAGTTCCTGGTAGTTTCCAAGGCAGTTCCTAGATGGTTCCTGGTAGGTTCCTGGGTAGTTCCTAGATGGTTCATGGGTAGATCCTGGTAGGTTCCTAGGCAGTTCCTAGATGGTTCCTGGTGGTTCCTGGGTAGTTCCTAGATGGTTCCTGGTAGATTCCTAGGTAGTTCCTAGATGGTTCCTGGTAGGTTCCTGGGTAGTCCCTAGATGGTTCCTGTGTAGTTCCTAGATGGTTCCTGGTAGGTTTCTAGACTGGTTGTGTAGATGCGCCAAATGACTGAAGCTCTGATTGAGAATGACTGAAATAGGGATGAAGAACTTCATGCTGCAGTGAAACATTAAATCAATGACGTTTGATCCTCAACTGAAGCCGTTTATTGCCTCCTTCGGGGTGAAAACTGCTTCTTCTTGTAGCTCTGATGGTGAATTATTCTGTGACGGGGAGTTTGTTGTTAAAGATGAACATCTCAGTGAAACATCTGACGAGGTCTTCTGTCTTTCAGGATCAGACGGCTCAAGATCCGTCGGCCATCGACATGTTCATCACAGGTCTGTTCCATTTCTGCCATACATGAAGAGTTCCAGAGGTAAACCTGGTAAACCTGACGGGAGTGTTGTGTGTCTGTGTTCAGGCTCCTGTTTCCTGGAGTGGTTCACGACTTACGTCCACAACGTGGTTACTGGAGAATATCCAATCATCAGAGACCAGATCTTCAGGTAACGCACACCTGCACACTCACGTTGTCACACAACACTGGTTTTTAGTCTGTTAGGGTTGTTATTTATAAATATACAGAAGATCAGTTCAGCTGCTGTTTAAAAAGAGATTCATAGAAGACAGAAAAGGACCACAAAGAGACACAAAACGACCACAAAGATGTACAAAACAACCACAAAGACACACAAAACGACCACAAAGAGACACAAAACATCCACTATATATATATATATATATATATAAAATAACCCAAAACTTTATTTCAGTCAGCCAGCATTGACAAAGCTCTGCAGGTGGAGTAGACGGCTCTGCGACATGGCGAGTGTTGCATGAATCGCGTGACACAACGAATTGATAATGAAATTCGTTGCCCACGCTTTCATCAATCGATTTTAATCGATTTAATAAATTTGTTGTTGCAGCCCGACACAAAATGACCGCTAAGAGACTCAAAATGACTTCAAACCAGCGACAAAGATCCTTCATCACTCTTCCTGTGTTAATTTCATCGGTTCCACCTGTTCTTTTATCTCCAGGTACGTACACGACAAAGGTTGCGTGGCGACCACTGGTGACATCACCGTCTCCGTTTCTACCTCCTTCCTGCCTGAGCTTTCGTCCGTCCACCCGCCACACTTCTTCTTCACCTACCGGATCAGGTACGTGTCCGTCTGGCTTTAGGGTTCCACCTCATAGCTCCGTTCTAACCGCTGAAATGTGTTTTTACAGAATAGAAATGTCCAGCAGCGCCTCGCCTGAAGTCGCCTGCCAGCTGGACAGCCGCTACTGGAAGATCACCACCTCTGACGGCAACGTGGAGGAGGTCCAGGGGCCCGGCGTGGTCGGTACGTCACACAGAGACACTAGAAAGACACACAACATGAATATAAAGAGACACAGACAGACTATAACTAGATGCAAAACAACCACAAAGGACTGCAGACGTGTGTGTTTGTGTGTCTGCAGGAGAGTTTCCCGTCATGACACCTGGAAAGGTGCATGAATACGCCAGCTGCACCACCTTCTCCACCCCATCAGAGTACATGGAGGGTCACTACACCTTCCACAGACTGGGTAACAGCAACACAAACAGACGCACAAAGAAACACAACACTTTTCAAACCACACCTCCATGTTTGGTCGATGCCCTGATGTCATTTTCTCCTGCAGCCAATAAGGAGGAGGTTTTCCAGGTAGCCATCCCTCGCTTCCACATGGTGTGTCCTCCCTTCAGAGAGCCGGTGACTCGAACGGTAAGAGTACAAAGAGACACAAAAGAACCACAACGAGACATAAAAGAACCACAGCGAGACACGAAAGAACCACAACGACACACGAAAGAACCACAACGACACATGAAAGAACCACGACGAGACACAAAACTACCACGAGTCACAAAAGAACCACAGGACACAAAAGAACCACAAGAAGACACAAAAAAACCACGAGACACAAAGCAGCCCCAAAGAGACACAAAACGACCACAAAGAAAACAACCACAAGAGACACACTACTATTTCAGACAGTATTTTTAGGTCTTGTGTTGCGATGTTTTCATCCTCTAAAATCAACCCTTCGGTTGTGTCTCTGCAGCAGAAGGCTTCGTCCTCCAGCTACAGCGCTCGGTTCGACGACCACGACGACGACGGTGAGTACTGCGACGGAGACGGTGACGACTTCGGAGACCTGAGAGGAATCAACATGGCCGCCCTGGAGGGAGCTTGGTGCCCTCGACACATCTGACCCCCGACCCCCACAGCAGGGCATCATGGGACGGACAGGGACCCAATCACCTTCCAGCTGCCGAGGAAACAAACTATCAGGGTGCAGTTTTATTGGAAACTTTTCTGTTTGGTGTTTTTGTGGGATGGTGGCGCTCCAGTTTTGAGTTTTATCGAACACAGAGGAAGCTCCGCCCACTGCTGAGGCTTTAGAGGAAGCTCCGCCCACTGCTGAGGCTTTAGAGGAAGCAGGAGGTTAGATGGTGTTTCAGATGAGGTTCTTCAGACCACCTCGCTTTGTTTTCAGGACGAACTCGCTCTTCATGGCGTTTATTAGCATCTAAACAAAGTGATGGGAGGAGAATCTGATCATTTCCATCAACAGATCACAGCCTACAGGCCTGTGCAGTAAATGTCAAATGATTCTCAACTGTATCAGCTCACAGTAATCAGATTACTACTAAGTGGAGTAGCATTCTAAGTAAGTAAAGTAAGAGACACAAAATGACAAAAAAATGGTGCAAAATGATTATAAAGTGACATAAAATGGCTGTAAAGTGATGCAAAGTGACCGTAAAGTGACACAAAATGACAAAAAAGTGACGTAAAATGCCCGTGAAGTGACACAAAATGGCCGTTCAGTGACACAAAATGACCATAAAGTGACGTAAAATGACCGTAAAGTGACACAAAATGGCCATTAAGTGACACAAAATGACAAAAGTGACGTAACATGATTATAAAGTGTCGCAAAATGACCGTAAAGTGACACAAAATGGCCGTAAGGTGACTCAAAATGACTATAAAGTGACGTAAAATGACCGTGAAGTGACATGAAATGGCTGTAAATTGACATGAAATGGCCATAAAGTGACACAAAATGACCGTAAAGTGACACAAAATGACAAAAAGGTGACGCAAAATGACCGTAAAGTGACGCAAAATGGCCGTTAAGTGACACAAAATGACCATAAAGTGACGTAAAATGATTGTAAAGTGTCACAAAATGTCAAAAAAGTGACGTAAAATGACCATAAAGTAAGACAAAGGGGCCGTTAAGTGACACAAAATGACAAAAAAGTGACGCAAAATGACCATAAAGTGATACAAAATGATTATAAAGTGACAAAATGGCCGTAAAGGGACACAGAATGGCAAAAAATACGCAAAATGACCATAAAGTGACTCAAAATGACGAAAAAGTGGCGCAAAATGATTATAAAGTCACAAAATGGCCATAAAGTGACACAAAATGGCCGTAAAGTGATACAAAATGGCCGTTAAGTGAACTAAAAGTAACAGTTTATCGTCACGCTCCCTCTGCTGTTCTTCATTGTCAGGACGATGCGTTCACTGTAGTTTCATGGAACCAGTGATACTATGACGACTCCTACTGATCTTTCTTGATCTTTGTCGAGTCTCAGTCAGATTTTTTACTTCCTGTGTTCAATCATGTTATTTTGGACAAAGTTTGAGCCATTTTTTTTTAGCATTGTGGAGCATTTTTACTTTAGTTCAGGTTTTGAGTCACTTTTGATGAGTTTTGAGTCGTTTCAGACAACCTTTAAGTAATCTTGGGTAGATTTTGAGCTGTTTGAGGACTGATGTCATTGATGTTGGACCAGTTCTAGTCTTTGGTTGCTTTGGGTTTCTACTTTGGGGCCTGAGTTATAAATATAGGGTTTGTTTTTGATTGTCTGCTGATACAGTTTAGGATCATTTGACGCTAAACTGATGTTCCACAGGGCTGTACGTCCGCTAATCATTCAGATATTTGATTAAAGAAACATCCTCGTTGTGTCCAAGAACAGCCTGAAGATCTTCTCAGATGCTGAAATCCATGAGGGATTTCTGCTTGAAAGGTTAATGATCTAAATTATTTGACACGTTTACCATCATGGTATCAGTTGTTAGTGCCCCCGGTGGAAAAACGTGGTGCTGCAGCTGTTGGAAAAGAGTCTTTTGCAAAGAGTTTTAATTTGACCAGCAGGTTTCAAGCTACAGTCGAACTATTTCTATGGATTTGTGGTTTCTGTGGACAACAAAGTGACTAAAACTGTTGTAAAGATGGAAAGTGGCCACAAAAAGGCAGAGAACAACAGTTCTGGTCCTCATTAACATCTGAAGAAACCTGCTGGTCCAAAAACAAGTCCACTACAAACCTCAAGTTCACTACCAGAATGACGTTGTAGCTTCCAGAGGATCCGAAAACGTCTTAAAGACACGATGGAGATGCTAAATGGTGGTGGTGTGGGCTCATTAAAGTGCAGCGGCTAACGCTAATGGCTAACGTGTTGCTTTGTGGTCTTTGTGTTGCACCAGAGTGTGGACTTCTGGAAGGACTCTGGGTTTATTTAGCTTCCAGCGTTTCAGTGTTTTCCTGAACTTAGCATCATGACGCGGGCTTTTGTATGTTTGGACTAAATAAAAGACAGATATTCATGCAGACGCTCCATTTCCTGTTGTGTTGAAGGTTGTGGGTCTAGTTGGTTTGTTTAACATCTCTCAGGTTCCAGCAGAACCGATGGATTCTTCACCTGCTGGAGCTCTGAGGTTTCAGTCGACTGCATGAAGGTGAGTTTCAGCATCAAACACTCGACGTTTAGAGGCATGAGACATTTCACCTCCGATCACAAAATAAAACCGACTAGTTCAACCTGCTGTACAACATCAGTGACTACAGACACACAAAATGAGCCCAGGACACCACAGAACGACTGAAAGATGCACGAAGACACACAAACTCCACCAGAACATTTTATTATTTAAAAAAGACGTTTATTTGTAATTGAATCTTTTGGTCTCATCACTGACAATAAAAACACAGAGTTCAGTTTAGTTGGGTGTGGTCTACTTCCTAGATGTAATCTACTCCCTGGGTGTGGTCTACTCCCTAGATTTAGTCTACGTCCTGGATGTAGTCTATTTCCTGAGTCTAGTCTACTTCCTAGATGTAATCTACTCCCTGGGTGTGGTCTACTTCCTGGACATCCCCCGTCAGTCGTCATCCTCGTCGTCCTCCTCCACCAGCCTCTCTGTCCTCTTTCGTTTCCTGGCTCCTCTGGTCTGCTTGGTGTCTTCGTCCCGGTCGTGCTCCTCCTCCTCCCCTGCTCCTGCTCCTCCTCCTCCTCCTCCGTCCTCCCCCTCCTCGCGGGCGTTGCAGCGGCTGCAGTGCCTCATGAATCCTCCCAGGAAGTGGGACCTGAAGCAGCAGAAGGGACAGGCGTAGCGTCCGGGCCGGTGGGACGCCCTGACGTGCTGCTGCAGCCGGCTGGGCAAGAAGAAGCTGCGACTGCAGTCCTTGCAACCGTAGGGACGCTCGACGTCATGGTAACGCACCACGTGACTGATGGCGAAACCTGTGACACAAACAAACAGTGCGGTAAGGAACAACAAAATATCACAAATAACAAGAAGAGATAAAAGAAACTAAATGACAGAATTATTAAATAGATGAAATAATAATAGAAAGAAATTTAGTAGAAATAATTGAGACAAACATAAAACCAACAAAAAGACACAAAATGACCACAAAGAGACACAAAACGACCACAAAGAGACACAAAACAACCACAAAGAGACACAGACTAGTCGGTACCTCTGAGTTTGGTCTTCCAGCCACAGATCAGGCAGACGAAGCGGTTGGAGGTGAATCTTATAACTTTGGCCATGGCCTCCATCTCCTCCCTCAGCATCTCGCCGCTCAGCCCGGCCACCTCGTCGTCCTCCGGCGGCTGCATCTGATTGGCTGCGGCGGCGTCCCGTGTGACGGCCTGGGAGGCGTAGGCTTTGGGGATGTCGTGTTTGCGGACCACGTGGTTGACGCCCAGCGCCTTCAGCTTGTTCCTCCAACCGCAGATCAGACAGCGGTAGCCACCGCCGTCGAACATTAGCACGCTCTTCTTCACCTCGTCCTTCGCCTCCTCTTCATCCTCCTCCTCTTCCACCTCCACGCTGCTCTTCCTCTCAGCGGCGTCCTTCCCCCCATCCCCTCCGTCCCCGGCCACACAGTGCTTGGTGACGAGGTGCTTGTAGATCTTGGTGAAGTCGCGGCTGGTGTAGAAGCAGTCGCAGCAGTGGAACAGCCGGGCGCTGCTCTGGTACATCAGGATGTTGCCGAGGCGACCGACCACCACGCCGTCCAGGCAGGCGGGGTGGGTTGCCGCCATGTGGGTCAGCTGGTGGGCATGGCTCCTGGAGAAGTGTCCACAGTGGGGGCACTGGAGGTGGGCAGCGACGCCACCGCCGGCCTCACCACGAGTGTGTACGATGACCGACATCCTGAAGAACAACACAGATAATCACATCATAAGACATCAAAGTCACAAAGCTAACAAAAAAGAGACACAAGCCATGTGTCCACTAGATGTAATTTTCCCGCACGGCAACACGCATCTGAAAATCACATGGATGGCGGGCGGTCACTAGTGGACCACAACATGGTCACATGACAGCGCTGAGCAACAGCGGGTCACTACGTGGTCACATGACATCTGGAGCAACAGCAGGTCACTACGTGGTCACATGACCGAGCTTTCAGCTTGACGGTCTGACACGAGTCGGATAAACACAGCGGCTCGGCTGCAAACTTTCCCTTTTATTTAGAAAACACTTCAGCGAAAAGTATGAAAGCATTTGAGGTGAGAAATAATCTGTGCAGCAGCTGAATCTGTCCTGGTTTTATGTCACCAATGGCTGGTTTAGATGTTTGAGGACAGTTTCATGATGCGTAGAATCTCCACACGCCGCATCGAATTTGCATAAAGTAGAAGTCCAGTCTACTTCATGCAAATGAGCTGCAGGTAAACACACCGGATCACAGCTGGAAGAACACCGCATGTTGCATGCTGGTCTGGTTGTCGACACGCGCCTACAAATCGACCACAAAGACACACAAAACGGCAACTAAGAGACTAGAGTCATTAAAAAAATTGATTTAACCCTTGTGTTGTCTTTGGGTCATTTTTGACCTGAAAACATGTTTAATAGCATAGAAAACCCCCTAAATGACCTTTTTTCAACTCGAAATTCGATCAGTTTTCCTAAAATGACCCCAACATTAGAAAAAGTGAAACATTGTTTTTGTTTATATTTTCATCAAAGCTGCACATCAACAAGACCTAGATGGTCTTCGGGTCATTTTTGACCCGGCAGTTAAAAATCACAGTCACAGTGAACTAAAGCACACACTCACATCACACACAGGTCTAAAACCACAACGACACACACACACACACACACACACACACACACACACACACACACACACACACACTGTGTTGATGGTTTCTGTACTAATTAGCGCTCGTCGTCTGTTTGCTAACGTCGTCTCTGATGTGAATTTGGGCGCTAATTGCCCCGACACTGCCCCACCGCCGCTTTATTACACACACACACACACACACACACACACACACACACACACACACACACACACAGAATGAAAAATTTAGATTGCGTGCTACTGATTGATCTCAGAAAAAGTAAAACTTTCTTGTACAGGTGTCACATTACCCAGCAACAACAAATCTCAAGGTTTAACAATTCAAACAAATGAAACATTTCCTGAAAGCATCGTTTCCTAACAGGGAATGTGTTCAGAGGCTATAAAGGTGCTGAAGATGATTTCACCACAATCACCTCTTTGCTGAAGCCATGAGTGTAGTTTTCAGCACACAGCAGGTCATAGCAGGTCAGATTTTTTTCACACATCCAGGAGTAACAAGGACTGTAAAACAGATCCTGTGTGCTGCATAGAAGAGAAATACATTTATAAAGTCCATGCCTCACACCTGTATACTGTCTGACATGCTAATTAGAGCTTAATATGTTCTTCATATTTTTGTTTTACATCTATTATTTCATTTTATTTGTATTAATGTTATGTACCTTGTGAATGGGAACAATGATTCAAAAGATGTCAGAAGACTGCATTTTGCAGTGGAGTTTTGTAGTTTTCCATTCCATTGTACAGTATACACTGTTGTTTCTCTTCAAAAATGCATTTAAAGCTACTTTCTGCACATTTCTGGTATTTTCTTGGGATACAGAAGTACTATCTCTTGCTAAATAAATAATGTTTACACCTATGCAGTACCTTTAACAACAATAACAGTGATAATAAACCTCTACTTGAGCAAAGAAAACAGTTTTAGCACGTGTGATGCAATAATGCAGCCTTTCTGCCTTCTGAAGAGCAAAAAACGTCAGACATTCACAAAGTGTGTGATGCATGACAGGTTGTTTCTTCATGTAAAATAGATTTTTGGTTGAAAATTCAACGAAGCTGCTCTATTTTAGAGGCTCGGTGGAGGCGGCTCATTTTTGACCCTGAAGACAAGGGAAGTGCATAGGATCTGAAGACAACACAACGGGTTAAAAATAATAAATAAGAACAAATTAACTACTGATTGTCCTCTGATTTTTTATATCAAGTGTAAAATACCGGTTTCGGTCGTTATAAACCCGCTCTGATGCAGGAACGGACCGCAGCTAACGGGCTAACAGGCTAATAACTGCAGGTCTGATGCTCCGGTTCGGTCTCCTACCGGCTGGGCTGATCCGTCTCGGAGCTCCCGGACCTGCAGACCCAAACAGCGGCTCCGGTGGAGGAATGTGACCCGTTTTAAAGCTCCATGTTCGGACCCAACCACCGAACAACAGACACACGCTGACTTCCGTGTTTACCTCCTGCACAGCCAATCAGCTCGCTGCAGCCGCCCGCCACAGACCAATAACAGTCGTTCTTCCGACCGAGTTCTCACCCGAGATTTTTTTTTTTATCGCGAGACTTCTGGTTCAGTGAGTTTTCAGCGGTTTCTTTTTTTTTTTTTTTATCGGTGCAAAACCATCCATCCATCCATTATCTATACACCGCTTAATCCTCACTAGGGTCGCGGGGGGTGCTGGAGTCTATCCCAGCTGACTCAGGTGAAGGCAGGGGACACCCTAGACAGGTCACCAGTCTGTCACAGGGCTACATACAAAGACAAACAAGCACTCTCACATTCACACCTACGGGCAATTTAGAATAATCAATTAACCTCAGCATATTTTTGGACTGTGGGAGGAAGCCGGAGTACCCGGAGAAAACCCACGCATGCACAGGGAGAACATGCAAACTCCATGCAGAAAGATCCCGGGAAAGCCGGGACGCGAACCAGGGACCTTCTCGCTGCAGGGCGAAAGTGCTAACCACTACCCACTGTGCAGCCCGGTGCAAAACCAAAAGATTGTAAATATTTAATATATTCATTTAATTCACTTCCTGTCTGCCTTAATTTTCAACAATAAAACAGCTTCTGTCGATTTTGAAAGGAGCAGATTCATGACCCAGATATCTATCAGCCAACATTCAGCCCGAATACTATCTGAGAAACACAATAAAGAGACACAAAAAAACGACAAAAAGACACAAGCACAACAAAAACACAAAACACGACCTCAAAATCACAAAAAATAACCACAAAGAGACACAAAGCAACAATAAAAATACACACAACGACCCCCAAAACACAAAAAACAACATTAAAAACACACAGCACGATCTCAAAAACACACAAAAATAATCACAGAGACACAAAACAACCACATAAACACACAACACGACCTCAAAAACACAAAATGACCAAATATACACACAAAACAACTGCAGAAACATACAAAACGATCACAAAAACACACAAAATAATCACAAAAACACACAAATCAACCACAAAAACACATAAAACAACCACAAAAACACACAAGGACCACTGAAACACACAAAACGACCACAAAACACACAAAAGAATCACAAAAACACACAAGGACCACTGAAACACACAAAACACACAAAACAACCACAAAAAGACACAAAACAATCACAAAAACACACCAATTGACCACAAAAACACATAAAACAACCACAAAAATACACAAAACGACCACAAAAACACAAAAATGACCACAAAAACACAAAAAAATCACAAAAACACACAATGACCACAGAAACACACAAAATAACGACAAAAACACAAATCGACCACAAAAACACACAACAACCACAAATATACAAAAATGACCATAAAAATACACAAAATGACCACAAAACACACAAAACAACCACAAAAAGACACAAAACAATCACAAACACTCAGAAAATGTGAACAAAAACACACAAACTGACTCTGAGGTGGTTTTGCTTCAGACTGCTGGATTAGTTTTGTTGTGTTAGTTTGTGTACTAATGTGTTTATCAGTGTGTTAGTTTGTGTACTAATGTGTGTATCAGTGTGTGTTAGTTTGTGTACTAATGTGTGTATCAGTGTGTGTTAGTTTGTGTACTAATGTGTGTATCAGTGTGTTAGTTTGTGTACTAATGTGTGTATCAGTGTGTGTTAGTTTGTGTACTAATGTGTGTATCAGTGTGTGTTAGTTTGTGTACTGTGTATCAGTGTGTGTTAGTTTGTGTACTGTGTATCAGTGTGTGTTAGTTTGTGTACTGTGTATCAGTGTGTGTTAGTTTGTGTACTGTGTATCAGTGTGTGTTAGTTTGTGTACTAATGTGTGTATCAGTGTGTGTTAGTTTGTGTACTAATGTGTGTATCAGTGTGTGTTAGTTTGTGTACTGTGTATCAGTGTGTGTTAGTTTGTGTACTGTGTATCAGTGTGTGTTAGTTTGTGTACTGTGTATCAGTGTGTGTTAGTTTGTGTACTGTGTATCAGTGTGTGTTGTCCTCAGTGACCAGCAGGGGGCTCCACATCATCATAGTTCCATCAGTAAACTTCATGATCCAGTTCATCAACAATCACTAAACCACCACTAATGAAACCATGAAATGATGCCAGATCTAAAGTCTTCTCTGCTATGAGGCCTGCATTCTACAGACTACTGGGTTGTTGTGGGTCACATGAGGAGGACATTGTGTGCGGCTCAGTAACTGGGTGACACTGAGGTGATTAATGAAGCTATTTCTGTCTGCAGAGACAAATACCTGCTGAGGAGACGCCAAACTACATCTCCCATCATCCCCTGCTGCAGCCGCTGTTCTCTCAGAGCCTCCCACAAAGATAGAAAATATTTAAAAAAACATCCACAAAGAGACACAAAGCAACCACAAAGAGATGCAAAACAACCACAAAGAGACACAAAACAACCATAAAAAAACACTAAACAATTACCAAGAGACACAAAACAACCACAAATAGACACAAAACAACCACAAAGACACATAAAACCACAAACAGACACAAAGAGACACAAAACGACCGCAAAGAGACACAAAATAAACACAAAGGCACGTAAAACAACTACAAACAGGCACAAAGAGACTTAAAACAACAAGAGAAGAGACACAAAACAACCTCAAAGAGACACAAAGCGATGCCATGCTGAGGGGAGGGATGAGTGAGGAGATACGAGAGGGAGGGGAGACCCAGAGAGGAATCTGGAGTTACTTCAGTCTGTCGACTCACAGCAGACTCACAACAGACACACAACAGACACACAAACATGTTGATGGACGCCGGGTGAGAGAGGACAGCATGCTGTGTGTAAAAGGTGAGAGAGAATTCATGTAGACGTTCTGTGTGTGTGTGTGTGTGTGTGTGTGTGTGTGTCCCTTTGTGCAGCCGTTGCTATGGTTACTGCTTCAAGTGCTGGGCAACGACTGAAATATTTAATCGTGATTAAATTCACTGTCAGACGCTCACTCAGGATCAGCTAAAACACTTTATTATTATTATTATTATTATTATTATTATTATTATTATTATTATTATTATTATTATTATTATATTAATAATAATAATAATAATAATAATAATAATAATAATAATAATAATAATAATAAAGTCCTTTACAACAGCAGCATCCTTCCACTCGATCAGCTAAAACACTTTATTATTATTATTATTATTAATAATAATAATAATAATAATAATAATAATAATAATAATAATAATAATAATAATAATAATAATAAAGTCCTTTATAACAGCAGCATCCTTCCACTCAGGATCAGCTAAAACACTTTATTATTATTATTATTATTATTATTATTATTATTATTATTATTATTATTATTAATATTAATAATAATAATAATAATAATAATAATAATAATAATAATAATAATAATAATATAATAATAATAATAAAGTCCTTTATGACAGCAGCATTTCTCCACTCAGGATCAGCTAAAACACTTTATTATTATTATTATTATTATTATTATTATTATTATTATTATTATTATTATTATTATTATTATTATTATTATATTATTATTATTATTATTATTATTATTATATTATTATTATTATTATTAATAATAATAATAATAATAATAATAATAATAATAATAATAATAATAATAATAATAATAATAATAATAAAGTCCTTTATAACAGCAGCATTCCTCCACTCAGGATCAGCTAAACATTGAGGTACTGATCAATACATAACCATCATGTCTGTGTATTCAGTAGTAGTACTGGTAGTAGTAGTACTGCTGGTGGTAGTATTTTGTGTACAGGCTGAATGTTTGTGGGTTGCAGTGAACGTTTTGGGTCAGAAGATGTTCTTCAGTTTTTGTGTGTCTGTTGAAGCTGGAACACGGCTGGGCTTTGTGTCTCTTTGTGGTCGTTTTTTGTCTCTCTGTGTCTCTTTGAGGTCGTTGTGTGTCTTTGTGGTTGTTTTGTGTCTCTTTGTGGTTGTTTTGTGTCTCTTTGTGGTCGTTTTGCTTCTCCTTTTGGTTGTTTTGTGTCTCTTTGTGGTTGTTTTGTGTCTTTGTGGTTGTTTTATTTCTCTTTGAGTTGTTGTGTGTCTCGTTGTGGTCATTTTTTGTCTCTTTGTGTCTCTTTGAGGTCGTTGTGTGTCTCTTTGTGGTTGTTTTGTATCTTCTTGTAGCCTCTGGTTGTTCTTACAAACTTACTAAAATGTTGAATTTATCACCTAAACAGGAAGCAGCAGTGCGTTTTCTGGGGTCTATTTTCAGCGGCGTATGAATCCACCTGTTGGCTGCTACCTGATTTGTTTCCAGCAGCAGAATGTGAGCAGCTGTTCAGGTGAAGTTTAATTAAGCTGCGACCTTCTGTCGTTAGAATCCTCCTCATGGAGTGGGAGGCAGCATGTGGAGTAAATACCTGCCATCTGCAGACCTGGATAATCCTGTAGATTAGAGTCCTGGAGAGGAGACGCAGCACCACAGAAACATCCTCTGTCCAACACCTCCACCAGGAGCAGCTCTGGGTCTAGATCAGTTTAATGTTTTAATGTGGAGGAAGAGGAGCAGCAGGAATCTAGCTTTATGGAGTTTTTATGCTGTCTGGAGATTCTTTTATTGTGAAATGTTCGGAGCTGTTGGGTGAAGAAGTGTGAGGCAGGTTTGTGAAGATGCAAAATGTCTCCAGAAGTTTAGAAAAAACGTCTTTTTATGGAATTCCTCTGAAGAATGTCTGAGAAGGAGACACAGGAAGTGTTTTTATTTACTACAAGGCAGACATTTTTGGAGTTTTCATGCAAAAATTTGACACTTTAGGGATTTTATTGTGAAATTCTGATGTTTTGGGTTTTTATTGTGACTGTGAGGCGATTTTCTTGTGAAAGACTAACCTTTTGGGAGATTTTATTGTGAAGGTCTAATCTTTTAGGGATTTTACTTTGAAAGTCTGATCTTTTCATTTTTTATTGGGAAATTCTTATGTTTTCGGGAATTTTATTGTGAAAGTCTGACCTTTTAGGGATTTTATTGGGAAATTTCTTTGTGAAAGACTGACATTTTGCGGATTTTATTTTGAAAGTCTGACCTGTTTGGGTTTTAATTTTGAAAGTTTGATGTTTTGGGGGATTTTATTGTTAAAGTCTGACATTTTGGAGGTTTTATTGTGAAATTATGACGTTTGGGATTGTTTTATTGTGAAACTTTGACCTTTTGCGGATTATTATTGTAAGAAACTGACATTTTGGGGGACTTTATTGTGAAAGTTTTATTGTAAAATTCTGATGCTTTAGGGATTTTATTGTGAATTTTTTTGTCAAAGTCTGACATCTCGAAGAATTTTATTGTGAAGGCCTAATCTTTTGGGGATTTCATTTTGAAAGTTTGATCTTTTATGGATTATAATTGTGAAAACTCCCCTTTTAGGGGGATTTTACTTTGAAAGTCTTTTAGGGATTTTATTGGGAGATTCTGACGTTTTGAGGGATTTTATTGTGAAGGTCTGACCTTTGGAGTAGTTTTATTGTGAAATTCTGATATTTTGGGGTTTCTTTTATTGTCAACATATTGGGATTTTATTGTGAAAGTCTGACCTTTTGGGGTTTTTTTTAAATTGAGAAATTCTAATGTTTTTGGGCATTTTAATTGTGAAAGTGTAAAAATTTGAGTGTGAAAATCTGATCTTTTAGGGACTATTGTTGTGAAAAACTGACCTTTTGGGGGATTTTATTGTGAAATTTTGTTGTGAAAGACTGACATTGAGGGATTTTATTGTGAAAGTCTGGCATTTTGGATGTTTTATTGTGAAAATTTTGCCTTCTGGGGATTTTATCACATTTCTTTTATTTTGAAGTGAAAAAAAGCGTCTCTTACTCTGAATGACAGAACGACTAAAGGCTCTCCAACCATTTAGTGAGGACTTTTTTTTGAGCGACCAGCGATGATTAAACGTTGTTTGGACTTTCATTGTGAAGGGAAAGATAATGAAAACATGAAGGGTTAGAAATCTTCTGGGGTTTTATTGTGAAAGATGAACATACAAAGGAGGAAGTAGCAGACCATCTGACAGCCAATCAGCTCTTAGGACAGGATGATTTCATACGTGGAGTGTCTGAGCGGTGAGGGGGCGGGGCCTGGCGTGGCGTCTCGCTGCTGGAACTCGAGTCCCGACGACGAGCGCGACGAGCTCCTCCCACGTAAGATGGCCGCCCTGCAGCTGAAGACGGAGGGCAGCCTGCGGCGGCGCCTCCTCAGCGCCAAGATCCACCAGCACCACCAGGCCATCTGGGGCGACAGGAAGCCCCTCCCACCACACCTGCAGTCCAAAAGCCCCTGGTACCGTCCCCAGCATCTACCCCCACGCCCCCACGTCCACCCGTCCTTCGCCCCTGAGGCTCATGGGAAACTGTTCCTGGCCCCTGAGGCTCATGGGAAGCTGCCACCGCCACCGCACCTCCAGCTGCAGCGCCCCTCCTGCCCCGTCCTCGGCCAGCGGCGCCGGACCAGCTCCTGCCCCCCGATGCCAGAGCCCCGCCCCGGGTACGCCCTACCTGTCCCGTCCCCGCTCAGCGTCCCGCCGGGCTTCAGGGAGCCAGAAGTACCGCCGCAGTACCGCTACCGGCCCAGCAGGAGGCGCCGCACCGGATTCCTCTGGTTCAAGCAGCGACAGGGACGGAGCTCCAGACAGGAGGCCCAGCAGACCACGCCCCTTCTGCTGAGAGGTACTGCTAGGAATTCTGGGTAGTTGAACTGTTTCTAGTAGAACCTTTACAACAACAAACGCTGCTGCTGATTGGCCCAGTTTGGTCCAGAACAGCTAGACTAGCTGGGGTCACATGTTCGACCGTCCTACGGTTTGGTGCCAGATGTTGTTGTTTTGATTTAATTTGGTCCTAAATGGTGCAAGATGTCCTGGTTTTGTGTCATATATTAAGTCTTTAACTCAGTTTGGCTCTAGATGGTGCCAGATATCATGGTACAGGCACCGTATGTCACGGTTTTGGTGCCAGATATGATGTTGGTACCAAATGTTGTTGTTTTGGTGCCAGATCTTAAAGTTTTGGCTTAACTTGGTCCTGGATGGTGCCAGATGTCATGGTATAGACCTGTATGTCCTGGTTTTGGTGCCAGATACTACAGTTTTGGCTTAGTTTGGTCCTAGGTGGTGCCATATATTGTGTTGGTGCCAAATATTGTGGTTTTTGTGCCAAATAGCAATTTTTTGGCTCAATTTGGTCTTGGTTGGTGCCAGATGTCCTGGTGTTGTTGCCAAGTGTTGTGGTTTTGGTGCCAGATGGGTTCTAGCTCGGTTTGGTCCTGGTTGGCGACAGATATCCAGATTTTGGTGCCAGATAGTAAAGTTTTGGCTTAGGTGGGCGCTAGATGGTGCCAGATGTCATGGTTTTGGTGTTAGATATAAAGCTTTTGGCTCATTTTGGCCCTAGATGGTGCCAGATGTCAGGGTTTTGGTGCTAGATATAAAGGTTTTGGCTAATTTTGGCCCTAGATGGTACCAGATATTAGAGTTTTAGCTCAGTTTGGCCCAAGATGGTGACAGATGTCATGGTACAGGCACCATATGTAATGGTTTTGGTGCCATATATGGTGTTGGTGCCAAATATCATTGTTTTTGTGGCAAATGTCAACATCTTAACCCAGTTTGGTCCTGGTTGGTGACAGATATCCAGATTTTGGTTCCAGATGCTAAAATTTTGACTCAGTTTGGTCCTAGATGGTGCCATATATGGTGTTGGTGGCAAACGTAATTTTGGTGTAAGATGTCCTGGTATAGGTGCCAGATATTAAAGTTTTGACTTAGTTTGGTCCTAGATGGTGCCAGATATCTGGATTTTGTTGCCAGATTTGGCATTGGTGCGAAATGTTTAGGTTTTGGTGTAAGATATTAAAGTTTTGGCTCAGTTCTCTCCCACCTGGTGACAGATATCAAGGATTTGACTTGATATCAGTTTGGTCAGTTTTGATCAATTCTGGTCCAGATGTGATGGTTCTGGTCCAGATGTGGTGGTTCTGGTCCAGATGTGGTAGTTCTGGTACCAGATGTGGTAGTTCTGGTCCAGATTTGGTGGTTCTGGCTCAATCTGGTGTCACTGATCACTGATGTTTTTGTCTCAGAGACTGAACAGAAACACAGCAGTTCTCCTCAGTCTGTCTTCATGAGCATAATCTGCTCTCTCTGTGTGTGTGTGTGTGTGTGTGTGTGTGTGTGTGTGTGTGTGTGTGTGTGTGTGTGTGTGTGTGTGTGTGTGTGTGTGTGTGTGTGTGTGTGTGTGTGTGTGCAGGGATTAGCAGCAGCTCCATATGCAAGGCTAATGGCTAATTCCTGCATTAGCAGATGAGTAGCTTTGTAGCGGCAGCAGGTGCTACCTGTCGGCTTCACCTGTCACCTGCAGCTGAATGTCGGCCAGGTGAAGCACACCTGGAGCTGTCCGTTAGCTTCTGTTAGCCTCCGTTAGCTGCTCCTCCTGTGTGTATAACAGCATGAAGTAATGATGACCTACTTACTGTCTAATTACTGGAGCTAATTATGAGTGTTGCGAGGTGGAGACAGACAGACTGACGGTAATTAGCTGCTCCACTGGCCCACATAGTCGACACACTTTCACTTTCACCATGAAGGTCACGTGTCACCTCCGTCAACCATCAACGTTCTACATCCAGGAGATCCAAGGCCACGATCCAGAGCCTCAGTCAGATGTAGAACAACCACAAAGAGACACAAAACCACCGCAAAGAAACACAAAACGACCACAAAGAGACACAAAATGACCACAAACACAAAACGACCACAGAGACACAAAACAACCACAAAGAGACACAAAACAACCACAAAGAGACTCAAAACGACCGCAGAGACACAAAACGACAACAAAGAGACACGAAACAACCATAAAGAGACACAAAACAACCACAAAGAGACACAGAACGACCACAAAGAGACACAAAATGACCACAAAGAAACACAAAACGACCACAAAGAGACAAACTGTCATGTGTAACTCTGCTGAATGTTATTTTCTGTATCTCTCTGTGTTTTATCACATAGTTAATCCTCTACAGTAGTTGGTTTAGTCCTCAGAAATACAGCAACACACAGAATAGTAGATGAAGAGTGGACACACACACGCACACACACACACACACACACACACACACACACACACACACACACACACACACACACACACACACATGTACAGACACAGTGTGTGTTCATTCAGTGTTTTTTGTGTGTCATCTTCATCACCTGAAGACACACATGAAGGACACACGTGTGCTGGCAGGACGCCAACATAGTGTGTGTGTGTGTGTGTGTCTGTATAAGTGTGTGTGTGTGTGTGTGTGTGTGTGTGTGTGTAGATTTAAGGAGGGGGGGCGAGCGACACCGTCAGAGAGCAGCGAGAGAGCGGTGGGAGGAGAGCAGCAGCAGCAGCGTTGCAGTGAGTCGAGCTGCATTACTGCTGCTGTCTGCTGCAGCCGCAGGACTGTGCATCTGCTGTGGGTCTGCTGTGCGTCTGTTGTGGGTCTGCTGTGCGTCCGTTGTGGGTCTGTTGTGTGTGCCGTTGTGGGTCTGTTGTGTGTCTGTTGTGCATCTGAGCAGCATCGTCATGGTTCTGATCGGAGCAGCCATCAAGTCCGTCCTCAGACTCCTCAGCCAGAGTCGCGGTGAGTCTAAAACCCACAGATGACCTCATAGCCTGCCGCTCTGTGATTGGCTGTTGGCCGCATGTTTTGCTGTTCAGGTCGCTGCGGTTACCTGCATGAGAGCCGGCCTGTTGTGCACTGCATGTTACCATGGCAACACGCTTTCAAGGACCCTCCTCAGGGACTCCAGGACCCTCCAAAACCCTGGAACACCCGCAGACCACTGATGGTACCTCTGGCACATGTTCAAGGACCCTGGAACCTCTTATAGGACCTCTGGAGTCTCCCTTTTCGAGACTCCTACAACCTTCAAAGGTAACATTTAAGCCAATCTAAGGAACCCATTACCTCTCAAGGACTCCTCAAGGACCCCTGAAGTCTTCTTTAGGACTCCAGGACCGTCTTCAAGGCTTTGTAAGTCTCACAGCCTCCTTATGAACCATTTAAGCTTCTCTAAGGAAACGTTGCTGCTCAAGAACGTCTGAAATCTCCCCAAGGACCCCTGGAGTCTCCTCAAGGACCCCTGGACTCTCCTTAAGGACTCTGGCATCCTCTTCAAGACTCCCACAACCTTCTCAGGTACCATTTAAGCTTTTCTATGAATCCTGTTACTTCTCAAGGGCCCCTTGAATTTCTTCACAATACCAGGAATATTCTCAAGGATACCTGGAATCTCTTCAAGGACCCAAGGAAAGTCCTCAACGAATCCTGTAATCTCTTTCAGGACCCCTGGAGTCTCCCTGTACTCCAAGACCCTATTCAAGAGCTTTATAGCTCTCAGAACCTTCTCAAGGACCCTTGGAGTCTCCTCAGAGGCCCCTTGAATATCCTTAAATACCCCAAAGGATCTCCTTTTCTTCTCAAAGACTCCTGGGAAATCTGTGGTACCTTCTCAGTGCCCACTGGACTCCTTTAAGGGACTTCAGGACCTCCCTCAGGGACCTTGCCATGTCTCTGTAATGCCCAGAATCTCTTAAATATCCATTGAGGCTTCTGACTTTTCTGTCTTCTCAAGGGTCCCTGGAAACCAAGGAACACTCTTTGGACATGTCCAAGGACTTGTGGTACCGCCTTCATGGATCTAGAACCCCTTCAAGGTCTCTTGGACCATTTCAAGGGTCGTTATATTTCACTGTGGCCTAGAACCATTGTAAGACCGTTTTGGCCTCTTTTAAGACCTTCAGTATCTGCTCAAGGACAGCTTAAGGCTTCTCAGGGGCCCCTGGATCCACCTCAAGGACTCTTTAAGGACATGTACCTGTTCTTAAAGATCCTTCAAAACTTCTGAGTGACACTTACGACATACTTAACAACCTGAGGTACCTTCTTCGTGACCCAGAATTCCTTTAAGAACTTCAAGACCTTCACTGAGAAGCTATGTGATTTCAGAACCTCCTACAGAACCATCTAAACCTCTTTAAGAACACGTGTTACCCACTGAACAACAAATGGAGGCTTCTCAAAGATCTTTTACACCTTCTCGATGATTTCTAGAAAACTTTCATCTAAATTTTAGATGTCACCGAAGACTTTATCCGACCCATAGAACCACCTCAAGACTCTGGATGGACTCCTTAAGGACATGAGAAGACCCAAGGACCCCTGGAAGCTCCTTGAAACTCTTGCTAGAGATCTTATGGTATCATCTCAGTGGCCCCATCATGGATCTTTGAGCTTAGGTAGCATCACAGCCTCTTTGAGAATCTGAGGTACCTCCTCAAGGACAAACTGCAGCTTCTCAAACATCTGCTGTACATTCTGCATGGTTTCTGGAACGCCCTTGTATCTGCACTCCCTCAAGCCTCATCTTGACTCTCGGACATCATATCAGTACACTTCAGGTTCATCTAACCCTCTTGAAGACCGCATGGTACCAGTTGAAGGACAAACTGCAGCTTCTCAAACATCTATTTCACGCTCCTGATGATTACTGGGAATATTTAAGTAACTTTGACACTTCTACAAGGGCCATTTCAGTGAAAACTACTCATAGAACCACCTCAAGACTCGGAAAGGACTCCTTAAGGACGTCTACAGTTCTCAAGGATCCCTGGAAGCTCTTTGGGAACTCCTGCTGAAGAACTTGTGGTACCTTCTCCTTGGGTCCATCATGGATATTTGGCAGTGTTTCAGAAACCTTAAGAATTATCTCAGCCTCAAAGAACCATAGAACCACCCCAAGGCTCTGCATGGACACCTTAAGGATATATGTTTTTTAAGGACCTGTTTAAGGTCTTGTGGTAACTTCTCTTTGGCTCCTGGAAGTCCTTCATGGACCCCAGGACCTTCCTCGAGACCCTTGTATATCCCATTGTGATGTATATCCTTTTGTGACACAGAATCAGCTCTAGAACCATTTTAGACTCTTTAAGAACTTCTGGTACCTGGTGAAGGACAAACTGTGGATTCTCAAAGACCTATCAGACCTCGGTAATCTGTAGAACTCTCGTGTACTTGTAGGACCTCCTCAAGGACCTTGGGTTTTTCTAAAGAACCACTTAAAGCCTCATCTTTGATCTCTAACCCTGTATGTGGACCCTTAAGATTCGTTTTAGCCTCTTTAGGAGCCTCTTCAAGGACCTATGGTCCCCCTTGAGGATGCCAGGAACCTCTTGGAGTCCAGTTCTTGTCTCCTTAGCTGGTATTTGTTTGTGTGTGACAAACTTTAAAGTAAAAATGTGTTTTTGTTCTTGCTTTGTTGAAGTTTTTGCAGAAGAGGAAGTAAAAATTTGTGAATTTGTGATTATTGTGAGTATTTTTGGGTATAGCTACACACAGCGAGGCGACGTCTAAGAGGCAAAAGATCCAGAGATTCAGAATAATGTTGTGTGTTAATTAGATACCTGTCTCCTTCGCAATAAAAGCCCAGTGGAGGTGACCTTGAGGAGTGCTGAGGCTGCTGCTGGGTGAATGGATTCATGAACTCTTGTTCTTCTTCTTTGTGCTGCAGGAGACGGCGACAGCAGGTGGTCCGTTCACTACACTACCCAGAAGCCCCGGCAGGGTCTACGCTTCATCCCCGGGAAGAAACAATCAGGAATCGCCGATGACCTGCGAGGTGAGTGTCAAAAAACTGACTTCACCTGACCGATCCTTTCAGAGCAACAACTAAAAACTATCTTCTACTGAAAAGACTTAAAAGCAGGAACATTCAACGAAACATTTCTGGTTGGAAAATTTGTCATTAGCCCCAAAATGTACGACAAAAAACAGAGACT
Source organism: Amphiprion ocellaris (assembly GCF_022539595.1). NCBI lineage: Eukaryota > Metazoa > Chordata > Actinopteri > Pomacentridae > Amphiprion > Amphiprion ocellaris. The sequence continues at coordinate 18,391,234 of NC_072789.1, read as the reverse complement.
GAACGCTTGGAAGTGCTTACAGTGTTCTGTGGTCATTTCATGTCTTTTTGTTCATCGTATTTTGTGCTTCTGTTTTAGTTTTGTGTGTTTTGTTTAGATTTTGTGTCTGTTTTTTGCTTTCTTATGCCTGTTATGGTTCTTTTTGTGGCCATTTTGTGTCCTTTTGTGGCCATTTTGCGGCTTTTTGTGTGTTTTTTGTCTCCTTGTTTATTTTGTGTCGTTTTGCATCTTTTTGTTCATTTTCTATGCTCCTTTGTGGTTGTTTTGTGTCTCTTTTGCATAATTTTCTCATAGTTTTCTGTCTCTTTGAGGGCAATTTGTGGTTGTCTGTGGTTGTTTGGTCTCTTTGGGCTTCTTTTCTGTTTTTTAGTGGTTGTTTTGTGTCTCATTTTGTTGTCTTGCATCCTTGTTGGGGTGATTTTGTCTCTTTGTGTTAGTTTTGTGTCTCTTTGTGGTTGTTTTGTGTCTCTTTGTGGTCATTATGTGCCTCTCTCTGATCATTTTGTCCCTCTGTGGTTGTTTCATGTCTCTTTGTGGTTGTTTTGCATCTTTTTGTGGTCATTTTGTCTCTTTTTGCTTATTTTCTATGTTTCTTTGTGGTTCTTTTGTGCATTTTTGTCACCATTTTGCATATATTTCCCATTATTGTGTGTCTTTTTGTGGTCATTTTGCGTATGTCTGTGGTTGTTTGGTCTCTTTGTGCTCATTTTCTGTGTTTTTTGGTGGTTGTTTTGTGTCATCTTTTTTTGGGCTGATTTTGTCTCTTTGTGTTTCCTTTTTTTGTGTTTTCACGTCATTTTGTGTGTCTTTGTGGCCATTTTGTGTTTCTCCTTGGTGGTTTTTCATCTTTTTGTGGCCATTTTGTTTCTTTTGATAGTTTTCTGTTTCTTTGTGGTTGTTTTGTGTCTCTTTGTCACTATTTTGTACATTTGTCTCATAATCTTGTGTCTTTTTGTGGCCATTTTGTATTTGTCCACGGTCATTTTGCATCATTTTTGGGTGATTTTGTCTATTTATGTTAGTTATGTATGTTTTTTAGTGTCATTTTGTGTGTCTCTGTGGCCCTTTTGTGTTTGTGGTTGTTTTGCATCTTTTTGTGTTGTTTTGTTACTTTGGGCTCCTTTTCTGTTTTTTGGATTTTGCTTTGTGTCTCATTTTGTTGTTTTGCATCTTTTTTGGGGTGATTTTGTCTCTTTGTGGTCGATTTGTGTCTCTTTGTGGTCGTTTTGTGTCTCTTTGTGGTCGTTTTGTATCTCTTTGTGGTCATTTTATGTCTCTTTGTGGTTGTTTTGTGTCTCTTTGTGATTGTTTTGTACCATTTTGTCACCATTTTGCACCTTTTTCTTAAAATTTTGTATCTGTGGCCATTTTGTGATTGTTCATAGTTGCTTTCTTGTCTTTTTGTGGTCGTTTTCTCTCTTTTTGTTCATTTTCTATGTGTGTTTGTGGTTGTTTTGTGTCTCATTCAGTTGTTTTACATCTTTTTTGGGAGATTTTGTCTGTTTGTGTTAGTTTTGTATGTTTTTGTGTGTTTTTTCAGCTTCATTTTGTGTGTCGTGGCCATTTTTGTGTTTTTTCGTGGTTGTTTTACATCTATTTGTGGTCCTTTTCTATTTTTTTTTTGGTGGCCTGTTTTGTGTCTCATCTTTTTTGGGGTGATTTTGTCTCTTTGTGTTAGTTTTTTGTGTTTTTACCATCATTTTGTGTCTCTTTGTGGTTGTTTTGTGTCTCTTTGTGGTCGATTTGTGTCTCTTTGTCTTCGTTTTGTGTCTCTTGTGGTTGTTTTGTGTCTCTTTGTGGTTGTTTTGTGATTGTTCATAGTTGTTTTTTGTATTTTTGGGGTTGTTTTGTCTCTTTGTGTGAATTTTCTATGTTTTTTTTAGTGGTTGTTTTGTGTCTCATTTGGTTGTTTTGCATCTTTTTGGGGAGATTTTGTCTCTTTGTGTTAGTTTGGTATGCTTTTTTAGCTGCATTTTTTGTGTCCTTGTGGCCATTTTGTGTTTGTTCGTGGTTGTTTGCATCCGTTTATGGTTGTTTTGTCTTTTTTTGTTTATTTTCTATGTTTCTTTGTGGTTGCTTTGTGCCTTTTTTGTCACCATTTTGCATATATTTCCCATTATTGTGTGTCTCTTTGTGGCCACTTTGCATTTGTCTGTGGTTGTTTGGCCTCTTTGTGCTCATTTTCTATGTTTTTTTTGGTGGTTGTTTCGTGTCTCATCTTTTTTTGGAGTGATTTTGTCTCTTTGTGTTAATTTTTTGTATTTTTAGCATCATTTTGCATGTCTTTATGGCCATTTTGCGTTTCTCCACGGTGACTTTTCATCTCTTTGTGGTCATTTTGTCTCTTTTTGTTCATTTTTTAATGCTTCTTTGTGGTTGTTTTGTGCGTTTTTGTCACCATTTTGCACATTCTTGTCATAATAAGTTCCAGCCTCCTTCTGCTACACACTGTGGATGTGATGATCAGATTCCCAGCTTTGTGTTTGTTCTCTGACGTTCTCCGTAGAACCGACTGCAGCGCTGCAGGGTTGTGAATGCAGCACTGCAGCTGCATGTCGCCGCAGTAGAACTCAGTCTGATCGATGGTAACCTCTGGTTCTCTGTCTGCAGCGTGTCCTGGATCGGCTCGGCCCCGCCCACAGAGCCCCGGCCTCGACCAATCAGAGGGCAGCTCGCGGCGGCGCTGGCGGGACAAAGGCAGGAAGATGGTGAGACGCAGTGCTGCTGCCTCATGAATATTAATGAGCCCCCACAGACTGCTCAGCCAATCAGGACGTCTGGAAGGCCCCGACCAATCAGAGCACTCCATTTAGTGTCTTTAAAGTCACTTTCTCGTCGTCTTGTGATAATTTTGCATCTCTTTAGTTGTTTTACTTCATTTCGTCGTCGTTTTTTTGTCTTTTCAACTTGATTTTGTCCCTTTCTGATTGTTTTGTCTTTTTCTGATCGTTGTGTTTCTTTTTGTCATCATTTTTATTCTTTCTGTGGTTCACTTTTTGTTGCGTGTTTCTTTGTGTTTATGTGTTTCTTTAAGCTAATTTTGTCATTTTTTGACTATTTTTACTGATTTTCTGCCTTTTTGTGGTCATCTTGTGTTGTTTTTTTGTTGGTTTTGTGTCTCTTCAGGCTGGTTTAATCTCCTTGCAGTAACTTTGTGTTTGTTTTGCTTCTTCTTGTCACCATTTTTTGACTCTTTCTCATCATTTGTAAGTCTTTTCTTGGTTGTTTTAGTCTGTTTATGCTAATTTAGGCTTTTTCTGGTCACTTTGCATGTTATTGTTTGACTTTCCATTATAAAATGAATCAAAATTAGAAGTAAAACTATTTATTAATTGATCAACATTATTGGCAATGTATTGATTGACTGTTTCTTAAAAAGACAATCATAAATATTGATGGTTTCAGCTTCCTAAATCAGAAGATGATTATTTCAAGACTTTATTCTTTATATTTATTATCTAAACAAACAGATGTGACCCTTTAGGCCCGTTTGGCTCAGCTGTGGTTCTGGTTTTGGAGAATCGATATGTTTTAGTGCCACCTGCTGGTCAAACTGGAGAGCTGACACCATTGCTTTTCTTTTTTATTCTGTTTCTCACCATTCCTGTCTTCCTTCATGTCTCTCCTCAGAGGTCCAGGGTCTTGGACTTTCTCTCTCAGTCTTGTTTTTCAGTTTGTTTCAAGTTTTCAGTTTGGAGGAGGAAGGTAAACATCGATCGAACTTCTCTAAAGTAGACTAGAACCCCCTGAAGTAGAGTAGTAGTGCCTATCCGACTAACTAGACTACTGAGGTACTAGAACCCTCTATGCTAAGCTAATGAGGCTAAAGATGACTCAACATAAAGTTTGAACTCAACCGGTCCAGACTAGATCAGAGTCCAGCTAGCTTAAATTTGGCTGAGCTGTATCCAGACTTTACCTGGTTTAATGAAGCTTCTTTGTGTTTGTCAGTCGTCAACATCCTCAGACGAAGACGAGAGGTTCATCTTGAACAACACGCGACCTCTGACCCCGCTGGTCCTGAACCCCGTCCAGCTCACCTCCTGCTGGGACGTCTTCGCGCCGGCCTACGAGCCAACGGTGGGCGTGGAGATGGAGCCACCGCCTCGACTGCCAACGCCGGAGGAGAGGATGAGGCAGCAGGCGAAGGCGGTCGCTGCTGATGTCGTCCCCATCAACGTAACGGGTACAGCTGCACTTCAAACCTCCAACTCAAGATTAAACTCAGAATTCAAGATTAAAGTTGGGATTCAACTTTAGACTTGATGTGGAACTATCAGTTCAGACTCGACCCAACTTGGGATTTGATCCGGACTTTTAATATAACTTTGACGTAAGACTGAATTTGGACTTTGACATGACCTTCAACTGAGATTTGACTTTGGTTTAAGATGTGACTCTGACTCAGAATTAATCTCATACATAAAACCTGTTGCAAAACTGAGACTTGATTCGGACTTGTTATCTCCACTTGAACCTGAACTCAGGGCTCATACTTGGGACTCAAGACAAGCTTGAGTTTTGATCTAAAATTGGGGTTTAACTCGGACCTGTGACTGATCTTGACTTTGACTTTGACTTGGTTTGTGACTCGCAGTAAACTCAGCTTGAACTTGGGATTTGACCTGGACTTGGGACAATACTTGAAACTAAACTTGAACCTGGGACAGGACTTGGATCTGAGCTTTAACTCAGACCTTTGCCTTCAAACTCGACCCTAACATTTGACCCAACTCAGTTCCAAGGTTAAACTTGGACATATAGCTGGATTTAGGACTTGTGAAGACTCGGTTTCTGATGTTGTATTTTCATCTGTTTACATTTCAGGTGAGAGTTTTGATCGTCAGGCCAGTTTTCGAAGGACGCTTTCCAATGCTGACTCGCTAACCAGACGACCCCGTAACCTCAACCGCCGTAAGACGGTTACTGGAATACCGAATGATGTCAGCCCCAAGCCTTCGGTCTCTAAGGTTCTTCCTGGTCAGTTTTCCACCGTGGGTCGACCTGCCTCCGCCTCCTGCAGCTCCCCCAACCAATCACAGGACATGGAGTTGGAGGAGAATGGAGGAATCAGGAAGGACGGACAGTCGAGGAGGATCCGAGCCCCTCGAGGAGAAGGGATGTCCAGCCTCATGGCCTCCCTTACTTCCTCCCCCCGTGTCAAAGGCCACTCCTCAGAGTTCCACAGCCTCCCCCGTCTGGCAGCCAACTCCTCTCTTAACTCTGAGGCCAGCTGCACCAGCGCCTCCTACAGGACACTCAGCGCCTCCTCGTCCTGCTACCAGGTCAGTGAAGTGGAATTCAGTAAAGTTGATTTTTTTAAATATTACAAAAGTTTGCTTAACTTTGTTCTTCTCATCTCCAGTCACAAGATCTCCAGGGTTTCCCCAGTGACCTCCAGCCCCTGCTGCCATTTGACTCCACGGCCAGAGTTGTGCCGCAGTCTCCTTTCCCTTCCTCGTCCATCCATGGTTCACCCCCAACATCAGAGTGGTCTTACCCCAGAGATAAGCCCCTGAATGAGGGTCCTTCGTCCACCCACTACCTCTTCTGCTCCTCCATCACTGATTCAGAGTCTCAGTTTAGCTACCAGGCTCTGGATGACCAGACCCCGACCCACCAGATCGCTCAGCATTTCTACGATTGTGACTCTTACAGCGGGGAGACATGGAGCTACCAGCCCCTGTCCCCCAGCTCCAGTGTCCACAGCGGCACCACCCAGGACACAAGATGTGTTTCTGAGGATGGTTGGAACTGCAACCCCCTGCTCTCCTCCGGTCGCTCCACCCCCTCTTGCACTGACAGCAACTCATTGTTCTCTGAGAAGATGACCTCCTCTCTCTCGCTAAACCGAGAGAAAACGAGGTCCAGCGCTTCTTCCTCCACCTCCTATTATCGCACTGCAACCCGCAGCATTTCCCTCCGCAAGTCCAAGCGCCCACCTCCTCCGCCGCTACGCTCAGACTCTCTGAGACGACGATCCGGTCGGACCAAACCCTCCCGCTATTCCACCAGTCCCCGCCTGGAGCACACCACCAAGTGCAAGTCATCTCCCCAGACCTACCACGATCCCTGGGTGCCCCGGATCAAAAGACGCCAGAGTGGGCTGAACTGTGGGACCGTCACAACCTTTGAACCTCTAAGCCCAGACTGCCAGGCGTCTGCTGAGTCTCCTACTCCTAATCACCAACCAACCACCCCCGATCACCCTCCTGTCCACACCCCAGCATCTCCAGGTTCAGGACAGGAAGGCCTCAGACTTACTCTCAACCCCCAGCCTGCTGGCTCCTCTGTGGCAGGGCTCCAGCACCTCGCTTCGCCCTCCAGTGGTTACTCCAGCCAGTCCAACACCCCAACTCCTGGCACTCCACTGTCTTCCCCCCTCACCCCTTCCTCCCCTCTCACAGCCAGTCCTGGAGCCTTTTCCCTCCCCCCACCCTCCCCTTTCTCCACTTCATCCTCCTTCCCCCTTTCACCCGTCACCTCCTCCCTGCCCAGGACAAGGTCTCGGGCCGATGGGAAGCTGAAGCCTCCGGTGCCAGAGAGGAAGTCATCACTCCTGTCCTCCCTGTCATCCTCCTTTTCATCCACCTCCTCCCTCTCATCCTGCACCTCCTTAGAATCTTCAGCCAAACTTCCTCTCCTGCCTCCTCCTCCTCCTCCTCCTCTGCCAGAATCTTCCTTGCCTTTGTCTCCTGCTCCTCCTCTTCTCACCAAACTCTCTGTAGCTCCTCCTCCACTTTCATCTCCTCCTCCTCCACCTCCTCCTCCTCTACCTCCTTTCTCCCGACCTCCTCCTCCCCCCTACTCCTTTGCTGTGAGACACAGCAGCTACCCTCCTCCCCCAGCTTCTCCACCTCCTCCACCGTCTTTAGAACTCCCAGACATGCCGATCGCTGATCTTCCTCCTCCACCGCCACCTCCTCCTCTTCCTCCTCTCTCCATGCCCTCTGCCTTTCCCCTCCCCTCTCCAACTAATTGTGCTAAAGTGGCCACGTCCCCATGCCCTCTGGTCACCGCCAAAGCTCTGCAGGGCATCAAGCTTCGCTCTGTGAAGAACCCGGATGCCCCGCTGGCCAATGCTGCATCTCCTAATGGTGCAGTCCAAATCCATGCTGACATGTCATCAGCTAATGCTAACCATGCTAATACTGACCAGGACCAACCATCTGCTATGTCTGATAAAGTAAATCTTGATTGCCTTGCCAACACCGACGTGGAACTAGCTGGACCGGGATCACAACATGCTATCTGTGATGTACCTCACAATGAAGCTAACATAGCTTGTGCGTTAATGAGTAATGCTAGCCCTAAAGACCCAGTCGATGCTGAAGCAAAGCAACCTGGACTCAAATCAAATCACAATGATTACAGACAAGCAGAAGTTGAGATGGTGACACCCGACAGTGAGTCAGTTTATTCTCATCTTCAGAACTTAAAAGGCATTATTTCTAGCCCAGCTAACCAGAGAAGCTCTGGGCCTCAGACAAGCAATGATGAAACTCCTCAAAACATCCAGTCTGATGAACGGGGGAGGGAAGACTCAGACATGTATGCTACACTTGTAAGCAATCAAGTCGTCAGTTCTGAGAGTCCTTGGGTAAAAATATCTTATGACGAAAATCACATTGACACAATTATCCAACATGCACCTTCACAACAGCAGGTTAAAGATACAATGCTGACAGATGCTAAGCTAACAGAGCATGTAGAGACATATAGAGCAAGCAAAACAGTACTATCAGTAGAGAAAAATGACAAGAGTAAATCACGAATGCAGAGTCTTAGTGCTGCTGATTTGGCCTATGCTGATATGAAAACCATTAACAGTAACTTCAGGACAAGTAGCCCAAAGAAGCTCCGCTCTCCAGAGAAGCCAGTTCCACCAAAGAAGCCTGATCTTTGTATCCTGGGTGTCATGGCTTCCCCCAAGACCAGGCGAGGACAAGATGGAGGGAAGAGCAGGGAAAAAATTTCAGCTCTTTCTTTGGAGCTCCCTGCGGATTCACTGGACAATTGTTTGCACACACACGTGACCCACAGTGCACCTCCACCAAAGCACTTGACGTGCACCGCTGACAACTCGGTGACACCTGCACATTTGATGAACGCAGCAACTGCAGACATTGCCACACTGTCACCTGCCAGCTCCCCTCCACGGCAGAAACCACCAATTTTGCACAGGAAGCCAGATCTCTTATTGACCTCACCCCAAACAACTGAACCTCTCTTTGCATCTAAGAATAAAAAAAGGGATTTCAAAGGAACCTCCAGGACCAGTGGTATTTCACAGACTCAGAGCACCATAGGGACCAGTAGCACTTTAGAAATTGTGGGCACCTCTGGGTCCATGGGCACCTCTGGGATCATGGGCACCACTGGGTCAATGGGCACCACTGGGTCCATGGGCACCACGGGGTCCATGGGGACCTCTGGGATCATGGGCACATCTGGGTACATGGGCACCTCGGGGTCCATGGGCATCATGGGGTACATGGGCACCACTGGGTTCATGGGCCCCTCAGGGACCATGGGAACTTCTGGGACCATGAGTACCTCGGGAATGATAGGCACACTGGGAATCACTGGTACTTTGGGGATGATGAGCACCTCGGAAATCATGGGTACTGCAGGGGCCAGAAACACTGAGACCAGTAGCACCTTAGAAACCATCTATGGAACCCATGACCCATCAGGGATTGTGGGTCATGGTACCTACAGCACCTTGGGGAGCTCAGGGTTCCATGCAGCTGCTTACATCTGGACAGGGGGCTCCCAAACTGGGGTAACGAGGATCACCAAGACAAGACTTTATCAGGGTGATGAGAAAACATTTCAAAGGAGGATGATGAGGTCATCACTGGCTGAAGATGAAGAGGAAGATGAGAAGGAAAGGGCATTAGAGAGAGGGATGAAGGCAATGATGATGATGACGACATCATCTACAAAGATAAAAGACAAAGCAAGGAAGAGGAGGAAGCGGAGGCCAGGCAGGCAACTGCTGATGATGTCATCGACAATGGCACCCTCCCCCTCATCGTCATCATCATCATCGTCGTCGTCCTCTTCATCCTCGTCTGGAGATGAGCGAGATGTGACAAAAGACAGGATAATGCAAGTGACTCAGAAGAAAGCAATGAAAGTGTGCGATCAAGAGACGAGTGACTCCGAAAGCTCCTGCGCTCTGATTGGTCAGAGCAGGTACTCGCTCAGCAGCGCACTGTCCACTGACAGCCTGCGGGGGGAGCTGTCACTTCCAGACCTCCTGATCCAGGAACCAGACGAGGAAGAGGAGGAGCGAAGAAACGAAGGAACCCAGAGGAGAGGGAAGCAGACGGAGGCCAGTGGATCTTTAGATGGTAAGTCGGGTTAGTAGTAGCTCTAGAACTGGTTCTGTTCTCTGGAACCAGGTAGAACCACCAAGTGAACCGGCACTGCTTTGTAGACTCATTACAACTGGCTTTTTAAAACAAATAAAAGACAACTAAGAAAGTTAATTATGAAGCCATGTAAGGTCTATTCATGCTTTCCACAAGCATACCTGAGACATAAATTTGGTTGCCCTCACCTCAGTGCTACAGTCTAGTTGGTAGCAGTTGCTGTATTTAGAGTTTTGTTGTGGGTTTTTTTGAGTGTTCAACATAAGGTTCTATGCAACTGTAGCAGACCAATGTCTACATGTTGTAGACTGAATAGGACCATGTTCACTGTTCAAGAGTCAAGATCATCGGCACCACTGGGTCCATGAGCACCTTTGGGTCCATGGGTACCTCTGGGTCCATGGGCACCACTGGGTCCATGAGCACCTCTGGGTCCATGGGTACCTCTGGGTCCATGGGTACCTCTGGAATGATATGTACATTGGGGATCACTGGTACTTTGGGGATGGTAGGCACCTCGGAAACCCGGAATGAGACCAGCAGCACCTTAGAAAACATCTATGGAACCCATGACCCAACAGGGATTATGGGTATTGGTGCCGTGAATCTGGCAGCATCTTGAAAAGCATGGCATAGACAACTACATGAAAGATAAGAAGTGTATTTTCCACTGAAATATGCTGTGGGCCAAAGACTTGCATGATTCAAGGTGTTAACAGGTTGAAACTGCCTCCTCAGGACTGTGAGCATGTCAGTACTGCATTATAAGTACCTCAGAAGCGGTGCCTCCTGTCTCTATAGGCCACTACACAAGACCTGCCCCTAGGCTAACTTAACAAACCTTTATTATTCTGTTTCCTTCGTGCTCTTACAACTGAAGTTGCATCCAGCCACTATTTGTTGTTGTTTTGTTGCTGATTAAGACAGTACTTTTACTTGGGCACTATTTATGTACTCCTAGCCTGAGTTTGGGACCTTTTCCATGAGAGTCAAGATATTTATGCAGGTGTTTTCTGTAGCTGTACCTTTAAAGTACCAGTTGTCCTTAAACTGGGCTCCTCTGCTGCCTTCAGGGCCACCATGATAAATTTCAGTAGACCTGATATATTTGCAGGTGTGTGGTAAAGTAGGCCAGGTTTCTGCTCAAACAAGCTGTAAGTGGAGATAAGATATCCAGCATGGTCCAGTTGAGTCAGAAAGCTGCTGAATAAGAGCTTAGATTCCTGCTATAAATGGTCTGTGGAATAATAATCTGCTTAAACTTGTAATACACACCCTGACATTCAGAGTCTGGTACTAGATTAGGAAAAAAATGCTCGTTTAATCACCTCTCTGACTCCATTTTTAGGAAAACTTAAGACAAATACTTCAACTGTTGAAACGACAGCAATTAATCTTCAGTTTTCTCTTTGTTTGTTTCCCAGCCGAACTGTTCGTCAATGTGTCGGCAGATCAGATGTTCGTCCCCGGTCAGCCCCGAACCACGGAGGATCTATTCGCTGTCATCCACAGGTAGAAACACACAAACATTACCGGACACTGTTACTGAGCCAAACCTTAAACCACATCCTCACATGTCTGCTTGGTTCCTCTGTCTGTGGAGCAGTGCAGTATGGGAAGGAACGGCGTGAAAGCTCCGGTAGTCGGGGTTTGGCTGCAGGTAAAGCTGTAAGTGAAGTCGTAGCAAGTGGAGTTTAAGTCCTTCACCAGTAACCTTGGTTTTCTCCTGTTAGATCTAGAATCTGACCCTGGTTTATTGTACCCTAGATGGAAGATTCTGGTCTTTAAATGTTCCCCAACTAGCTATCTTCTCCACCTTGTTTCCTTTTCGACAGGAACCTTCTCTGTTTAGAGCCTGTAGGGTCATTCTCCACCTTCCAGTGGCTCAGTAGACACTTTATCTTCCATTCTGATCAGTGATGAATAGGAAATAACCCCAATGATGTCAAGTGAATGAGTTCATGTAAAATCTTTGGTGGAGTTGCTACCCTGGAAATAAACAAAATGGAGGTTTGTAACATAAAGACTGTATTGTAACCAAACCATCGAGATTTTATCAAAGTAGTTTTAGTCACTACAATGAACCAAGTACTTTCAAGATGTAAAATTAACCAAGAAGTTTTGGTTCCTGAATTTAACTGAGCAGTTTTAGCACCTAAACTTCTTAAGGACTTTTGGTGCCAAAACTAAACCAAATAGTTTTGGTTCTTAAACTTAACTGAGTAGTATTAGTGCTTAAATCTAACCAAGCATCTTTGGTTCCGCAACCAAACCAAGTATTTTTGGTGCCTAAATACAACCAAACACCATCCTAAAACCAATGAATAAAAATGTAAGTCAAAACTATTGGGTCTTGAAGTCATGATGGTAAAAGTACGCTAGCTTATGCCTCCTCCAACCAACAAATCACAACAGTTATTCCTCTTTATAAGTGTAAAATCATGGTTCAACCACCATTAAATAAGATGATAACTGAGCTCCATCAATGGGCCAATGACATCTGAATCAGGAGGTGGAGCCTGATGTAAGAAGCTTCTGCCTGAATGTTTTGACGTCTTGTCTTTGTGCCTCAGGTCTAAGAGGAAGATGTTTGGTCGAAGGGATTCGAAAGACGTCAGGAACCGCTCATTGTCCTCCTCTTCGTCCTCTCCGGTGACCCCTACCGACCCCCTGCCTCGCCCGACTCGACCTGCAGCCCTCCGAGGCCAAAGGTGTCCGAGAAGTGAAAGCTTTAAGGCTCTCCTGCTGAGGAAGGGGAGTCGGACTGACGCATCGTCTCGGGTGTCGGCGGTCGAGCAGCTCCGTAAAGTTGCACCTTCGCCCACCGCTGAGCTCCAGACGAAGCCTCCAGACCCTATCCAGCCCTTCATCCTGCCGCCCAAGTCTCCGAGTGTTCAGGACTTCTCTGCGATGTTCGACAATGACCTGACTCACCTCCTCCTCACCTCCTCGTCCTCGCCCTTCTACTTCCTCACCTCCCCCTCCCCTGTGCGACCTCGCTCCCTCACCCCTCCCTGCTCGGCCAGCCGACGCTTCGCCGCCCGCCGACGCCTCTTCGCCACCCCCATGACGGCCATCTCTGAAGGGGACGGCGAGGAGGAGGAGGTTTTCAGAGACACCGGAGAATCGAACCTGAGATTGGTTGAGATTTCATGATGGACTGGGAGAAAAATCTTACCTGAATGTATTTAAAACGGACTGACTCACACCTGAATCGTTGAACTGAATGCACCGAAGCACATCTCGTCAAGCAGCTGGAAAAAGACGTGAACGGTGAACTGATTTAACATCCAGACTGGATGCGTACTGCCGATATCTGTCATTTAACTGGTCAAGAAGAACATTTGAGGTCTGCACAGCGTTTTCTACCCATCCACGTTCCAAGCCTCACATGATCATCACAACTAGTTATAATGACGTCTGAGATCTGACTGGTCATCGTGTAATTAGTCAAAACGACACTGTTGATATCCGTAGCTTTAATTCAAGGCTGTATTCTATGCGTCTGCTAAGTGGTATCTGCGACTATAAATGCTAAGTTACAGAGATCTCTAACTGGGACTTGGACCGTTCAGAGTTACGTTTGAGATATCTGGAATAAAAACTCTTAGTCATGGTGTAATTAGTCAATAGACTGTAACTTTAGTCCTGGGAAGTTAAACTCATCTAAAATGCCTGACAAGTGACATCAGGACTGAACTATAAGTGTCTGATAAGTGGTGTCTACAACTATTATCCAAAACTAAACTGAAAAGATCTTGAACTGTGGTTCTTATGGGTTAAAATGATGTTGTTGATGTCAAACTCAACTATAAACTGTTAAAACTCCACTGACAAGTGGTGTCTCCAACTTTCATTGGAAGAAATGTAAAACTAAACTAAAAAGATCTTAAACTGTGGTTCTTATGAGTCAAAAAGATGTTACTGATATCTGTAACTTTAATTCAAGGCTGCATTCTAAGTGTCTGCTAAGTGGTATTTGCGATTATCAGTTACAGAGATCTCTAACTGGGATTTGAACTGTTCGGAGTTACGTTTGACATATCTGGAATAAAAACTATTAGTCATGGTGTAATTAGTAAATATGACGCTGTTGACGTCTGTAATTTTAATCCTAGGAAGTTAAACTCATCTGCAACATCTAACGAGGGATGTCAGGACTGAACTATAAGTGTCTGATAAGTGGCTTCAACAACTTTCATTGGAACAAATCCCAAACTAAACTAAAAAGATCTTGAGCTGTGGTTCTTATGGGTCAAAACAATGATGTTGTTGTCAAACTCAACTATAAACTGTTAAAACGGCTCGCCACAACTGTTTTTCTACTTCTTCCTCATGGTTTCTGTCTAATGGTTGAGGAACTAATTTGTTTTTAATCCCAAAAAGCACCATTTAAACACCAAACTAATTAAATTTGAATTGTGTTCTCCTGTCAGAAGATCTTGTAGTTCATTAAGACACTACATTATTTTAGTTTTGACCAGAAATTGATGTATTTTTAATCTCATGAGGGGCTTGTTTTTTTCTTGGGATCCCATTTTAGAATGTAATAACATAAAGAAACACAGCAGTTATATGTTAAAGATCCCCCAAACAGTTCCTCTGAGGATCATTTTAACGAGCAATAATTAAAGATTGAATGTGATTTAATATCTATAGCCTATAGAGACGCTTTGAGTGTTGGTGAAATGCTCACTTCTGAGTCATTATATGGGGTTTAGGATTCTACTTCCTGTTTAAATCCTGCTGAACTCATTCCACTCATGTTTTATTTTGACTTTAACCATATAAAAGTCAGATTTTTCTAATTGTCACCAGCTACACTGCCTGTAGTTGGTCCTAAGCTGTAAATACTCCTAATACATCCTTCTCTCTCATGTTTGTTCTTCTTTCTACGGCGTTTTTTCTGTAGCGTTTCAGACGTTTTCTTCTCTGTATGAATGTGAGAGGCTCTGCTCTACTGTATTAACCCTAATATGAATAAATGTAAGTGGAAAAAGGAAACTGCAGAGGAAAGAAAAGGAAGCGACCAATCAGAGCGAAACAAGAAATAGTCTGAATGGAATGGAAATGTTATTTGTAAAAAAATTAAAGCGAAACGTGAAAATGAAAGCAATAAAGGACAAAAGAAGACTGGAGGTGTTGATTATTCTGTCTGTGTACTGGAATATTTTCATGTGTGTTTCTTTGTGGTTGTTTTGTGTCTCTTTGTGGTCATTTTGTGTCTCTTTGTGGTTGTTTTGTGTCTCTTTGTAGCTGTTTTGTGTCTCTTTGTGGTTGTTTTGCATCTTTTGTAGTTTTCTGTCTCGTTGTGGTTGCTTTGTGTCTCTTTGTGTTTTTTTTGTGTTTTAAAATGATCATTTCATTATTTGTAGTAGTTTTACTTCACTTTTTAAAAATTGATTCTTGCTTCGTTATAGTCGGAGAACTGAGAACTGAGAACATGGAACTTCCAGGTCTGAATGAAGCCACAGCAGGTGTTTCCCATGGAAACATGGAGAACCTCAGGAGAACCTCAGGAAAACCTCTGACAGGTCAGTGTGTCTGTGATGAAGTACATCCAAGGAGTCCTGTTGGAATGTAACTGGTCTCTACTGGTTTCTGTCCACTGTAGGATCCTGGTCTTGGTTCAGGACTTTTATATGATTATTCGTCTGTAGTTTGTCTCTGAACTGAGAGCACTATTCTGAGTGGAATAAACATTTGAAAACTCCAAGTACTTGGACAGATTGTAATATTTTGGCTGGCATAAATCTTTTGAACCCTAACTTTTTAGTTCGAAGGTACTATTTTGGGATCGCAAATCTTTAGAACCACAAGTTATTGGACCAGAAGTAGTATTTTGAGTAGAATAAACCAATAAAACTACAAGTATATGGACAGAATGTTGTATTTTGGATTGAACAAACCTCTAAAAATATTTATTGGACAGAGTGTAGTTTTTTGGCTGGAATAAATCTTTTAAAATCATAATGTATTATTTAGAAAGTACTATGTGAGCGTAGCAATCCTTTAAAATCACAAGTTATTGGACAAAAAAATAATATTTTGAGTAAAATAAACCAATAAAACTACAAGTACTTGGACAAAATGTAGTACACACGTGGACACAATTGTTGGTACCCCTCAGTTAATGAAAGAAAAACCCACAATGGTCACAGAAATAATTTGAATCTGACAAAAGTAATAATAACAATTCTATGAAAATTAACCAATGAAAATCAGACATTGCTTTTGAACTGTGGTTCAACAGAATTATTTTAAAAAATAAACTCATGAAACAGGCCTGGACAAAAATGATGGTACGCCTAGAAAAGACTGAAAATAATGTGACCATAGGGACATGTTCAATCAAGGTGTGTCCTCTAATTAGCATCACAGGTGTCTACAAACTTGTAATCAGTCAGTTGGACTATTTATAGGGTTACAGTAGTCACTGTGCTGTTTGGTGACATGGTGTGTATCACACTAAACATGGACCAGAGGAAGCCAAGGAGAGAGTTGTCTCAGGAGATTAGAAAGAAAATTATAGACCAGCATGTTAAAGGTAAAGGCTAGAAGACCATCTCCAAGCAGCTTGATGTTCCTGTGACTACAGTTGCACATATTATTCAGAAATGTAAGATCCATGGGACTGTAGCCAACCTCCCTGGACGTGGCCACAGGAGGAAAATTGATGACAAATGGAAGAGACGGATAATACGAATGGAAACAAAAGAGCCCAGAACAACCTCTAAAGTCATTAAAGGTGAACTCCAAGGTCAAGGTACATCAGTGTCAGATCACACCATCCATCGTTGTTTGAGCCAAAGTGGACTTCATGGGAGACGACCAAGGAGGACACCATTGTTGAAAATAAATCATAAAAAAGCCAGACTGGAATTTGCCAAACTGCATGTTGACAAGACACAAAGCTTCTGGGAGAATGTCCTGTGGACAGACGAGACAAAACTGGAACTTTCTGGCACATCAGCTCTATGTTCATAGATGCAGAAATGAAGCATATGAAGAAAAGATCACTGTCCCTACTGTGGAACATGGAGGAGGTTCTGTTATGTTCTGGGGCTGCTTTGCTGCATCTGGTACAGGGTGTCTGGAATCTGTGCAGGTACAATGAAATCTCATGACTATCAAGGTATTCTAGAGAGAAATGTGCTGCCCAGTGTCAGAAAGCTTGGTCTCAGTCGCAGGTCATGGGTCTTGCAACAGGATAATGAGCCAAAACACACAGCTAGAAACAGCCAAGAATGGCTAAGAGGAAAACATTGGACTATTCTGAAGTGGCCTCTATGAGCCCTGATCTAAATCCTATTGAACATCTGTGGAAGGAGCTGAAACATGGCGTCTGGAGAAGGAACCTTCAAACCTGAGACAACTGGAGCAGTCTGCTGATGAGGAGTGGACCAGAATACCTGCTGAGAGGTGCAGAAGTCTCACTGACAGTTACACAAATGGTTTGATTGCAGTGATTGCCTCAAAAGGTTGTGCAACAAAATATTAAGTTAAGGGAACCATCATTTTTGTCCAGGCCTGTTTCAAGAGTTTATTTTTTACAATAATTCTGTTGAACCACGGTTCAAAAGCAATGTCTAATTTTAATTGGTTAATTTTCATAGAATTTATATTTATTATTACTTTAGTCAGATTCAAATTATTTCTGTGACCATAGTGGGTTTTTCTTTCATTCACCGAGGGGTACCAACTATTTTGTCCACGTGTGTATTTTGACTGGAGAAAACATTTACAACTACACGTATATCGACAGAATGTAGTATTTTGACTGACATAAACCTTTTAAACCATGACTTCTTAGTTAGAAAGTACTATTTTGGGGTAACAAACCTTTAGAACCACAAGCACTTGGACAAAAAGTAGTATTTTGGCCATTAAAAAACATTTAAAAATACAAGTACGTGGACAGTACATAGTATTTTGATGACATAAATCTTTTAAACCATAACATATTAGTTAAAAAGTACTATTTTGGTGTAGCAAACCTTTAGAACCACAAGTACTTGGACAGAAAGTAGTATTTTGAGTAGAATAAACCAATAAAACTACAAGTACATGGACAGAATGTAGTATTTTGGCTGGAATTAAATCTTTTAAACCATAATGTGTTTATTAGAAAGTACTATTTGAGCGTAGAAATCCTTTAGACCCACAAGTACTTGAACAGAAGTACTACTATGGCTTTAAAACTGTAAAACTCAGCAGACAGACTTGCTGTTGCGTTCGGGTGCAGTTCAGACCTCTGACCATTGGGTGGAGTTGTGGATCCATCCTGGATCTGCAGAGTTCTCCAGACGGTGTTCCACGGATCCAGTCCTCAGCTGTTCCTGGCAGACGTCTGGAACCTCGACGAGGTTCTAGATGATCCATGATAATGTTTATGAGGTTCTTAGGGGGAGTGGATGTGTTTGAGAGGTTTTAAGGAGGTTCCACGGTGAACTGCTGTGAAGTTTAAGAAATTGTTCTGAGTGCTTAAAGGATCTTAGAGGCCCTCAGTTGATTGAGAAGGCTCTTTTAAGAAATGGAAGAAAATGTTTTCATGGAGGTTCTTGTTATTGGAGGCTTCCAGATGTTCACAACAGTTTAGGTAGTTGGTGGAGAAGGTCTAAAGACTTCTAAAGAATTCAGAACTTTGGATTTCACAGAGACTCCTCATAATGTTCCAGATGTTTGCAGTGATGTTCCACAGGTTCTCCTGGGTGCACCCGGTGCTCGGTTTGGTTCTACAGGTTCAGACATCGCAGAAGTTCCAGAAGAAAAAAGGTTCTTAAACAAGCTTCAGTGGTTCCTGTGGATGTTCCAGAGGCGCAAAGAATCTGAAAACCTTCTTTAAAATCTGAAGATGATTTATGGCTTTTGGTTCTACGTGACTGAGTTCCATGAAGAACGTTCCAAGGTTGTCCAGTAAAAGGGTTCCAGAAGTTTTTGTGAAGTTAATGGTTCTTTAGGATGTCTAAAGGGTTCGGGGGATATTCTGGAACACTAGAAGATCCTTTAGGAGCCTTCAGAACTGCTTTACAGCGTCTGACAGGTTCTCCAGGAGAATGATGAACAAGTTCTTCAGGATTTGGAGAGGTTTATGTGGTTATGATGTCGAGGTTTATAAGAGTTTATAGGCCATTTTGAGATTGTAAGAGTGAAGCTTTCAGGCTTATTCTCAAGGTTTTAGAGGTTCTTGGTGATGTTCGTGAGGTTGTTGTGGAGGTTCCACAAGTTTTAAGGCCAGCGGTTCCACCTATATTTGAGAAAATGTATTTGAGGAGGTTTAGGTGGTTCCTGGGGATGTTCCTGAGGTTCCAGTGAGATTACAGAGATCTTAGGAGGGTCTGAACGTTCTTTTTCTAGACATTTCTTGCTCTTTAAAAAGTTCTGGAGATGTTTCCAATCTCCTGAGGAGATGTTTCTTCGGTTATAAGCTGACTGCACAGGTTCATGAGGAGGTTTCACGGCCTCCAACGGTGTTCTGAAGGTGTCTGAGGAGGCTGAGGAAATGTTTTTAAACAAGAAGCAGGTTCTGAGTACATTTCAGGGCATTTCCCATAAAGGCCTCATCACACAGTTCTAAGTGGATCCAGGACGGAACAAGCGGACCTTCTGTAGCTGGGGTGGCCTGCAGCTGTTTCTCTGTGGTGGAGGTCAGATGCAGCAGCCAGACAATCGTGGTACTGTTGGAGGCTGCAGCAGTGTCCTGGAGGGAGAACCCAAACATACACCATTTATTTTTTCCCTCCAAAGACACGAGACGTTCAGCGATGAGGCTTAATGTGAGGGTGGAAGTGGAACCGTGTGACTGCTGGCTGTTAGTTTGGTTCTGAGGCTTCACATCTGAGCGGAACGATGAAGTAAATCACTGACAGATTTATCGACGAAACCGTTTGGTTCTGCTGCATTAGAGCATCTCAGATTTACTGCGACCCTCAGCGACCTTCATGGTGGAGAAAAAAACAGCAGAACTTCAATGTTCTAACGTTGTTCCTCTGCAGGAACCTGATCAAGTTCATGTTCTTCACCGAGGATCATCATTAGAACCAAACCTGTGAAGATTAGTGTCTCTTTGTGGTCATTTTGTGTCTCTTTGTGGTTGTTTTGTGTCTCTTTGTGGTGGTTTTGTGTCTCTGTGGTTGTTTTGTGTCTCTTTGTGGTGGTTTTGTATCTCTTTGTGTCTCTTTGTGGTTGTTTTGTGTCTCTTTGTGGCTGTTTTGTGTCTCTTTGTGGCTGTTTTGTGTCTCTTTGTGGTTGTTTTGCATGTGTTTGTGGTTGTTTTGTGTTTCTTTGTGGTCATTTTGTATCTCTTTGTGGTTGTTTTGTGTCTCTTTGCTAGTTTTGTGTCTCTTTGTGGTCATTTTGTGTCTCTTTGTGGTTGTTTTGTGTCTCTTTGTGGCTGTTTTGTGTCTCTTTGTGGTCATATTGTGTCTCTCTGTGGCTATTTTGTGTCTCTTTGTGGTCGTTTTGTATCTCTGTGGTTGTTTTGTGTCTCTTTGTGCTAGTTTTGTGTCTCTTTGTGGTCATTTTGTGTCTCTTTGTGGTTGTTTTGTGTCTCTTTGTGGCTGTTTTGTGTCTCATTGTGGTTGTTTTGTGTCTCTTTGTGGTCATATTGTGTCTCTTTGTGCCTGTTTTGTGTCTCTTTGTGGTCGTTTTGTATCTCTTTGTGGTTCCTCCCTGCCTAAAGAACAGGAGAGATCTTGACACCCCTGGTGTTGTTGGTTCGTGACATCACCAGGTAAATGCTCTGTCGTCGTGGTAACGGGGTGCTGACAGCAGATTGGTGTGTGGAATGATAACAGGAAGTGAAGCTGGCAGAACGGAGTGCGCTCAGTCCCAAACTGCCAACGAATGTTCCTTCAGACTGTCAGGTGGAACCCTCCGACATGTTCTAGTGCTCTTAGAGACCCGTAGAACGTTCCAGATGAAGTCCATCAGTGGGTTTCTGGGTCTCTTTGAGGTTCTTGGAGGTTTTTGTCGTTTTTAATAAAGTTGGAGTTCTTGAAGACAACCCAGAGGTGATGAAGGAGGTTTTCCTGAGTAGAACTTTCCAGACACATCAGGGGGTTCTTGAGTTCTGTGGGGTCTTTGAGAAGGTTCCTGTAGACCTCCTTGTGGGAGCCCAGAGGTCCGTTGGTGAGGTTAGAACGGTCTGAAGTGTCCTTAAAGGCAGGTAACGGGCTCCCAGGGGAGGTTCCAGGGGTTCTTGGAGATGTTCCAAAGCAGAGCCTGGAGGAACGCTGCAGGTCTGGATCTATGCGGAGAGACGGAGTAACTGGCCGTGAGAAACCTGGTTTGTACTGGAGTGACCTGCATGAACAAACACCTGAAAGCCTGAATAAATACAGGTGGAATAAACACTCACACGTTATGGACACACACACATGTACAGTCTACACACACACACACACACACACACACAGACACACACACAAACGCACACATGTACAGTCTACACACACACGCACACACACAGACACACACGTACAGTCTACACACAGACACACATACACGCACACACACACACGTGACCCAGCCGTGTTCTCTCCTACAGCCCTGATAACTTCGGTTCCTCCAGATCCTCAGCAGAAACTCCTGCGTCGTATCTCCAGTGTTTGTTGAGATCTTCAGGATGTGAAGGCAGTAGAAGAACAAATAAGGGTGGAACCGTGTGAACAGAACCAGCAGCTGTTCTCTGATGGTTCTTCATCTCCTGCCTCACAGTTCTAGAGCCAATCTAATCGTGTTGTGGTTCCACCGAGGTTTGAGCTGAACGTTCTCCTAAACAATCACAAGTTCTCCAACCAGAACAACCAAATGACCTTCTAGAGTGTGTCTCTTTGTGGTCATTTTGCATCTCTGTGATAGTTTTGTGCCTCTTTGTGGTAGTTTTGTGTCTCTTTGTAGTTGTTTTTGTCTCTTTGTGGATGTTTTGTGTCTCTTTGTGGTTGTTTTGTGTCTCTTTGTCGTTGTTTTGTGTCTCTTTGTGGTAGTTTTGTGTCTGTTTGTAGTTGTTTTTGTTTCTTTGTCGTTGTTTTGTGTCTCTTTGTGGATGTTTTGTATCTCTGTGATAGTTTTGTGTCTCTTTGTGATCATTTTGTGTCCCTTTGTGGTTGTTTTGTGTCTCTTTGTGGATATTTTGTGTCTCTTTGTGATAGCTTTGTGTGTCTTTGTGGACTTTAAACCAGTTTTATTTGACTGTAATGTTCTCGTACTTTCTTACATGAAGCTCTTTTGTGCACCCTTCAGTGAATTCAGATGTTTAAACTTCCAGAGTCTCATAACTTGACGTGAACAAATAATCGCAAAACCCTCCTCAGATATGTTTTGTTGGACCTGCAGAACCTTTGGACAACCTTCAAATATCTGATGAATCTTCAGGAAAATCTAAATCATTCCCAAAAAACTCCAGAACTCCCCTAAACCTGTTGATGAAGTCCACGACCAACCACTGAAATGTCTTCAGGCATCAGAGGCATCTTTTCAAAGAGTTTCCAAAATCAGAAAATGTCAATGAGATGCTCCTCATTGACGCTCCTGAACCTTCCAAGACCTAAGGAACCTTCAGAGAACATCAGAAACATTTCCCAGACGAGTCAAAATTCAACAAAACTTTCCAGGAATCTCCTGAAACCTTCTCAGAGACCTCACTAGGTGCCTTGAAAACCCCTGAAACATTCGCAAGACCTCCTGGAACCCCTAAATAACCTGTGAAACCTCTTCAAGAATCTCTGGTACCTTTTTAAAGAAGCTTCTAAACTCCTACAAAGAAGTCCAGGTGAAAAGGTGCTCCTTGTTGGACCTCTTTGACCTTCTCTGGGACCTTCAAAGACCTACTGAATCCTCATAAACACCAAAAGCCCCAGAGAGCGTCCATAAAACCCCCTTTAGATGTCAAACCAGTGCAAACGGTTCTTCAGAAGCCCTCTGAAAGCTCCCCGAGTACTGTGGAAATCAGTGAATTAGTTGTGGTCCAGCTGCTCCTCTCCAGTGTGGAGATGTTGGTCTGAAGATGTGCAGTGACAGGAAATGAGCGTGTCCTGTGGTCGCTGAAGCCTGCAGACCTTCTGACTGAGCAGCTGCTGGAGATGCTCAGGCCTCCAGAGCCGTCGGCTGTTGGTTCGTGTGTTTCCTGATTGTTTGATTTCTGACTGATAAGATCTTTGACGTCTTCAGAGGAACGTCCTGACGTTCTACAGACTTTCTTCACGTCTTTGAAGGAGGTTTCAGAGGTCATCAAGATGACTGGGGAGAAACATGGGGTTCCTCAGGGTCATTGTTTGTCTCTTTCTGCTCCTTTTGTGCTTCGTTGTCGTCATTTTGCGTCATTGTGTTGTTGTTGTGGCTCTTTTGTGGTCCTTTGTTTGGTTTTTTGTTTGGTTCCATCATGTTGTTGTGTTTCTATTCAGGTTAGTTTCTTCATTTTCTGGGTTGGTGTCATGTCGCTTTCTGGTCGTTTTTTGTTGAATCTCTTGAATCTCTCTTTTGATTTTTTGCATCTCTTTGTGGTTGCTCTGTGTGTCTTTGTGGTTATTTTGTGTCTCTTTGTGGTTGTTTTGCGTCTGTGGTTTTGTGTTTTTGTGGTTGTTTTGCGTCGCTTTGTGGTTGTTTTGTGTCTCTTTGTGGTTGTTTTGTGTCTCTTTGTGGTTGCTTTGTGTTTCTTTGTGGTTGTTTTGCGTCTCTTTGTGGTTGTTTTGCGTCTCTTTGTGGTTGTTTTGCGTCTCTTTGTGGTTGTTTTGCATCTCTTTGTGGTTGCTTTGTGTTTCTTTGTGGTTGTTTTGTGTCTCTTTGTGGTTGTTTTGCATCTCGTTGTGTTTGCTTTGTGTTTCTTTGTGGTTGTTTTGTGTCTCTTTGTGGTTGTTTTGCGTCTCTTTGTGGTTGCTTTGTGTTTCTTTGTGGTTGTTTTGTGTCTCTTTGTGGTTGTTTTGTGTCTCTTTGTGGTTGCTTTGTGTTTCTTTGTCGTACATTTGTGTAAAGCAGAACAGTAGAATCTGACCTCTGATATTAAACCGTCACTCTGTTCTCCGCTGTCAGGACTAAGCGTTTACTGTGGATCCGTTTTCCATCGGAACATTCAGGGTTTGAGTAATTTTGGAGAAACATTTTGTGTCATTCATGATTAGTTTCAGTTTTATTTTGGACCAATTTAAAGTCATGTTGATCAGTCTTTGAGTCACTGAGGACATTCTGGTTCCACTTGGTTCTAGAGGAGAAGTTCTGGTGTGATGTTGTTCTCTGGATGTTCTCCTGTTGGAACGTTCCTCTTCTTCATCTGGTCAGCCAGTATTCTGGTTCCTCCTCAGACCTTCATGCTGCTTCTAGAAATGTCTTCAACATCATCACACTCCCACCTCCATGCTTCACTGTCAGGACTAGTTCTGGTCAGGTTCTCATCAAACATCTGGACTCCATCTGAGCTGTTACAGAACCACAGTACCAAGCTCTGATTAGTGGTACTATGACTCCTTCTAGACCTCCTGATTAGTGGTACTATGACTTCTGACTAGTGGTACTATGACTCCTTCTTATCTCCTGATTAGTGGTACTATGACTCCTTCTAGACCTCCTGATTAGTGGTACTATGACTCCTTCTAGACCTCCTGATTAGGGCTACTATGACTCCTTCTTATGTCGTGATTAGTGCTACTATGACTCCTTCTAGACCTCCTGATTAGTGCTACTATGACTCCTTCTTATGTCCTGATTAGTGCTGCTATGACTCCTTCTTATGTCCTGATTAGTGCTACTATGACTCCTTCTAGACCTCCTGATTAGTGCTACTATGACTCTTTCTTATGTCCTGATTAGTGCTACTATTACTCCTTCTAGACCTCCAGATTAGTGCTACTATGACTCCTTCTTATGTCCTGATTAGTGCTACTATGACTCCTTCTAGACCTCCTGATTAGTGCTACTATGACTCCTTCTTATGTCCTGATTAGTGCTACTATGACTCCTTCTAGACCTCCTGATTAGTGCTACTATGACTCCTTCTAGACCTCCTGATTAGTGCTACTATGACTCCTTCTAGACCTCCTGATTAGTGCTACTATGGCTCCTTATCTCCTGATTAGTGGCACTATGACTCCACTTCCTCTGATCAGTTCTTTTCCACGTGGAGCCATGATGCAGACGTTCTAAAGTTCTTGTTCTTGCTGGTTCCTCTTATTCTAGAACAGATTTTAGGATTCTTATTGATCTTCTTGGATTTTCTGACTGATCTTCTGATGAGCTGCAGC
Organism: Amphiprion ocellaris; assembly: GCF_022539595.1. Classification (NCBI taxonomy): domain Eukaryota; kingdom Metazoa; phylum Chordata; class Actinopteri; family Pomacentridae; genus Amphiprion; species Amphiprion ocellaris. The sequence continues at coordinate 18,366,621 of NC_072789.1, read as the reverse complement.
GTTTTTCCTTCTTCCCGCTGAGAGGGAGTGCTGCACCGCTGCTACTCTCGTCTGTCACACGGTGCGCGTGCGTGTGGGTACGCACGCTAACTGTCCAAACACGCACGCATGCACGCACTCCCCTCCTCCTCCTCCTCCTCCTCCTCCTCCTCCTCCTCCTCCTCCTCCTCCTCCTCCTCCTCCTCTGTATTTCCGTACTCTGATCCTTCAGGCTCCAGACTCGCAGCAGGACTCGGAGCGCGCGCTGCCCTCAGCTGATCAATCAGATCAATAGAGGATCGATACCGGAGTCAGAGGCATGAGCCCGTGCAGCTGTGCGTCCTCTGCTGCAGGTGGGGCCAGCTGATGGTGATGAAGGTCCCGCGGAGACCAGTCTAAGATGCCACCGGGCCCCGGAGCTCCACACGCGGCTCTGATCCACACCAACCCCGGATAGACTCACTCACACTCGGCCACGGTCTGCGGGACGAACCGGGAGGCAGAGCCCGGGACCAGAGAGGGAGCGGCGTGGGGCGGAGCCGCAGGGAGCCGCAAGGAGCCGCAGAGAGCCGGAGGTGAGCAGAGCAGGTCCGAGTTTCCTCTTTATGCTGCAAGAAAACTCACAGGTGAAATGATCCTCAAAAAGAGAAAACGAACTTTAAAGAAACAATATCAGCAAAAACTCAGTTTAACTTTAAAAAACTTTAAAAATCAAGTTTATTTTGCTGAACTTTGGTTTGGATCTGTAATTTAATTCATGTTAGTTGGAGTGAAATTATAATAATTTAGCCATTTAAAGTCACTGAGTTCAATGATTTCAACAAAAACATGAAAAAGAAAAAAAACTATCTGGAAAAACTTCATTTTTAAAATTTTGTCTTAATTAATGCGGAAAAAACTACTTGCAGCAGCTTTAAAATAAGATTTACCAACTTTTTAAAATGTTTTAATGTTGGTTTTAATTTCAGCTCATATTTATTCTGTTTAATATTTAAAATGATAATAATAATAAAACATATTTAAGCTGTAACTGGAGTAACTTTAACAACTTAATAACACGTGTTCTTAATTGTAGTAATTAAAATAATCTGAAAAGACATTTTTATCAATCAATCAATCAATCAATCAATCAATCAATCAATCAATCAATCAATCAATCAATCAATCAATCAATCAATCACCGGCTGTCCGTGTCCCTGCAGGCCCGCAGAGATGCTCCTCCCGCGGCTGCCGGTTCTGTCCGCCCTCCTCGTCCTGCTGCTGGCTGCGGGTCGCTGCACCGCGGCGGCGCTGCTCAGAGGCTCCGGCAGCCGGCCGGAGGGTCCGGAGGAAGGCCGGGGAGCGCTGGAGCCAGTCGGCCGATCTGAGAGGGCCGCGGCGGGGCTTGAAGGAGCCAAAGCCCCGGAGAGAGGAGGCCGGTCTCACCACGGACTGGGTCAGTACCGGTACTACTGAAAATACTACAGAAAATACTACTGTTACTACTTAAAATACTGTTGAAAATACTACTGAAAATACGACTGGTACAACTGAAAATACTACTAAAGATACTACTGAAAATACTACAGAAAATAATACTGGTACTATTGAAAATACTACTGAAAATACTACAGAAAATACTACTGGTACTACTGAAAATAATACTAAAAATACGACAGAAAAGACTACTGGTACTACTGAAAATACTACTGGTATTACTGAAAATACTACTGAAAAAGCAATTGGTACTACTGAAAATACTACTGGTATTACTGAAAATACTACTGAAAAAGCAACTGGTACTACTGAAAATACTGTGAGTACTACTGAAAATACTAGTGGTATTACTGAAAATACTACTGAAATACTGCTGGTACTACTGACAATACAACAGCAAATTCTACTGGTACTACTGAAAAAAATACTGAAAATACTACTGATACTACAAAAATACTACTGGTACTACTGAAAAGACTATTGAAAACTCAGTGATCATGAAAGTCTCTCACAGCCTCCATCAGACAAACATCTTCAGGATCTTCAGTCAGGACAGTTTGGAGCCACAAAGTTAGAGATTAGCTGGAAAATGGTCAGTTCTGATGGAAACGTGTCAACGTCTACAGTCCATCTACTATCAACGGTCCACTATCTACAGTCTACTGTCTACAATCTACAGTCTACCGTCTACGGTCTACCAGCTACAGTCTACCGTCTACGGTCTACCATCTACAGTCTACCATCTACAGTCTACAGTCTACCAACCACAGTCTACAATCTACAGTCTACCGTCTACTGTCTACAATTTACAGTCTACCATCTACAGTCAACCATCTACAGTCTACCGTCTACTGTCTACCATCTACGGTCTACCACCTACGGTCTACAATGTACAGTCTACAGTCTACCATCTACAGTCTACTGTGTACCATCTACAGTCTACCGTCTACGGTCTACAATCTTCCATCTACCATCTACAGTCTACCATCTACAGTCTACAGTCTATCATCTACAGTCTACCATCTACAGTCTACCGTCTACCGTCTATAATCTACAGTCTACAATCTACAGTCTACCGTCTACGGTCTGCCATCTACAGTCTACCAAATACAGTCTCCATCTACATCTACCATCTGTTTATGTCAACAGTCTCCCATCTACAGTCTACCGTCTACGGTCTACAATCTACAGTCTACAGTTGAGCATCTACCATCTACAGTCTTCCATCTGCAGTCTACCGTATACGGTCTATAGTCTACAGTCTACCATCTACGGTCTACAATGCACAGTCTACAGTCTACTAGCTACAGTCTACCGTCTACTGTCTACCATCTACAGTCTACCATCTACAGTCCACCATCTACAGTCTACAATGTACAGTCTACTATCTACAGTCTACCATCTACAGTCTACCATCTACAGTCTGGATCAGAGGAGTCAGCAGCTGTAGTCGACTGAAATCACTCAGGAGAAGTTAAGAGGTCATGAACCCAATAAAATCTGATCAACAGTCTAACATCTACTATCTACAGTCTACATCTACAGTCTACATCTACAATCTACTATCTACCATTTACAGCAAAATCTAATCAACACAAAGTTCTACATCAACAAAACTGATCATTAAATTGATGTTTATTTATGATCCAGCAGTCATATTTCCAGAACAACTTTAATAAATCTAAGAACGAACCAGAATGAATGGTTGTTTATTCATGTTTCAATGGTTCCATCATAAATCCAGAGTTCTAGCAGTCAGTAGAGTCTATAGATTGATGGGTTGATGGACTTCAGTGGATGAAACTTTGCTTCTCGACTGAATCTAGTAAATTTCAGAGACGTTGTTGAACATGGAGATCATAAATCATCTGGAAATTAAATGTTTGTTCTTGAAAACATCAGTAAACGTGAATGTCTTCATACTGCTGCTACGGCTGATGCTATATTTGAACTGTTTTTTCAGAGGGTCACCTCAGAGATCGGCAGCACAAGGAGAAGTTCATCATCCACCTGACAGGTAGGACCACCATTACCCACAGCTGCTGAAATAAAGCTTCAATAAATGAACCACTGGATGCTGCTCAGCTTTCATCTACTGCTCTGCTCCTTCTGTCTTCAGGTCCGCTGTCCTTCGACCCAAAGTGCAGGAAGCAGTTCTACAGGTTGTACTACAACACCAGGGACTGTATGGTTCCTGCCTGTGAGTACCAACACCATCACTCAGGGTACCAACACCGTCACTTAGAGTACCAACACCATCACTCAGGGTACCAACACCGTCAGTTCCATTCCCTCAGCGTCTCCAACGGTCCAGTCTGTTAGAAGTTAGGGTTCTATCCATGATGCAGAAATCAGGTTCTGATGCAACGTCATCATGAACTGGATCCTAAAACCACGTCTGAGCTCTGAAACAGCCCTCAGAAACACAAAAAATGATGTTTGGGCTCAAGGAAAAGACAAATGTTCAATATTATTATTATTATATATTATTATTATTATTATTATTATTATTATTATTATTATTATTATTATTATTATTATTATTATTATTATTATTATTAATAACACACCAGTTTACATCGTCTGTGAGTTACGACACCTTAGGTTTTACCACCGAACTACAAATAACCTGTTAGCTCCTGCTAGCTAAATATTGCTCCTGTTAGCTCATGTTAGCTAAACATAACTCCTGCTAGCTCCTGCTAGCTCCTGTTAACTCCTGCTAGCTAGATATAACTCCTATTAGCACTTGTTAGTTCCTGTTAACTCCTGTTAGCTTCTATTAGCTCCTGTTAGCTAAACATAGCTTCTGTTAGCTCTTGCTATCTAAATATAACTCCTGTTAGCTCTTGTGAACTCCTATTAGCTCCTGTTAGCTCCTGTCACCTGCTGCTAGCTTAACATAACTTCTGTTAGCTCCTGCTAGCTAAATATAACTCCTATTAGTACCTGTTAGCTCGTATTAGCTAACCATAACTCCTGTTAGCTCCTGTTAGCTAAACATAACTCCTATTAGCTCCTGTTAACTCATTTTAGTTCCTATTAGGTCCTGTTAGCTAAACATAACTCCTATTAGCTCCTGTTAATGCCTATTAGCTCCTGTTAGCGCCTGTCAATGCCTGTTAGGTCCTGTTAACTCCTGTTAGCTCCTGCTGGTTCCTGATTGTGTTCACTTATTGACTTAATTCATTTTTATTTCTTGACAGAATAAAGACAGGTTCTAAAGTCAGTTACTAATAAAATGTTCTTGTTCTAATGAGTACTTCCTCGTTAATGAAAGGTATTTTCTCACTAATTACAGAATTACAAAGTTTGAAAGTTCATAAATGGTTTAAAACTCATTGCTTCCTGAACTTCTTCAGTGATTCAGGACGGCTGCAGAAACAATTTTAAGTTCATTATTTCTAAACACTGAATCGCTGCTTACTGAGTTACAAACACGAGTTTTAAACATCTGAAAAGTTTAGTTGATCCAAGTGGTTCTTGATGTTTTCATATGATGTTCTCTAATTTTGATCTGCCAATGGGACTTGAGACGGAAATTAGCCGTATGGCTACAATCTGTTGTATTTACATGAAAATGTACATTAATACGAATTGTCCCATTTTAAAAATAAATGAATAAATAAAATGAAAATATTTTGGCTATTAGAACAATAAAAGCTTTGAAAGAGCCGCTCTTTAAACCATAAACACACCTTTAAAACAACAAATATCAGGTTGGTGCAGCTTCAAGCATCATTAGAACCTCATTAGAACCACATCAGAACCTCGTCAGAACCTCATGAGAACCTCATGAGAACATCATTAGAACCTCACTAGAACCACATTAGAACCACATTGGAACAACATGAGAACATCATTAGAACCTCATAAGAACCTCATCAGAACCTCATTAGAACCTCATCAGAACATCATTAGAACCTCATCAGAACCTCATTAGAACCACATCAGAACAACATGAGAATATCATTAGAACCTCATCAGAACATCATTAGAACCTCATCAGAACCCCATTAGAACCTCATTAGAACCACATCACAACCACATTAGAACCACATTAGAACATCATTAGAACCACATTAGACCCATATCAGAACCACATTAGAATCTCATCTGAACCTCATCAGAACCACATCAGAACCTCATTAGAACCACATTAGAATCGCATCAGACCCACATTAGAACCACATTAGAATCTCATTAGAACCACATCAGAACCACATTAGAATGTCATCAGAACCACATCAATGTCTCATTAGAACTACATCAGAACCACATTAGAACCTCATTAGAACCACATCAGAACCTCATGAGAACTACATCAGAACCACATCAGAACCTCTTTAGAACCACATCAGAACCAAATTAGAACGTCATTAGAATCACATCAGAACCTCATGAGCACTACATCAGTACCGCATCGGAACCACAGTAGAACCTCATTAGAACCACATCAGAACCTCATCAGAACCACATTAGAACCTCATCAGAACCTCATTAGAACCAAATTAGAACCTCATTAGAACCACATTAGAACTTCATCAGAACCTCATTAGAACCACATCAGAACCATATAAGAACCTCATTAGAACCACATTAAAACCTCATCAGAACCATATTAGAACCATGTTAGAACATCATCAGAACCACATCAGAACATCATTAGAACCACATCAGAACCTCATTAGAACCACATTAGAACCACAATAGAACCTCATTAGAATGACATTAGAACCTCATTAGAACCTCATCATAACCACATCAGAACCACATTAGAACCTCATTAGAACCACATCAGAATCACATCAGAACCTCGTTAGAACCACATTAGAACCTCATTAGAACCTCATCAGAACCACATCAGAACCTCATTAGAGCCACATTAGAACCACATCAGAATCACATCAGAACCTCATTACAACCACATCAGAACCTCATTAGAACCACCTTAGAACCACATCAGCATCACATCAGAACCTCATTAGAACCACATCAGAACCACATTAGAACCACATCAGAATCACATCAGAACCTCATTAGGACTTCATTAGACCCACATTAGAACCACATCAGAACCACATCAGAACCTCATCAGAACCACATTAGAACCTCATTAGAACCCTGCGTCCTCTGGAGAGTTGCCGGTTCAGTTCCCGCTGCGTGTCGAGCTGCTGCAGGCGTGTGTTTGGGGCCTGCAGCAGGACGAGGCATGTTCTAGACTCCGTGTTATCGCTGCCATCGTGTCAGAACAGCAGCAGCTCCTGTGATCTTAAATCATGCGTGTCGCTCGCTGTTTATCTTGGACGCCGTGTGAGCTCAGAAATGCGTGTTCCAGCTCACGTATGAGGACCGGCGTGACATTTAGGAGCCGTGACACTTAAATATGTTAAATATCGTCCTGGGGTTTATCTGCACGTCTTCCTGCTCTGACTCGGTGCTTCCAGCTGCAGCTTCAGGAGCTCTGGAGGTTCAAACATGTTCAGTGTTTGTTTACAGAAACCAGACAGAGGAGAATCCACCCTCTGGAACTTCACGGAAAGGTCACATGAACCGACTCAGATCTGAAGAAGTTTTTATTCTTCAGCCTGTAGAAGGAGTCATAGTAGCACTAATCAGGAGGTCTAAAAGGAGTCATAGTAGCACTAATCAGGAGGTCTAGAAGGAGTCATAGTACCACGAATCAGGAGGTCTAGAAGGAGTCATAGTACCACTAATCAGGAGGTCTAGAAGGAGTCATAGTACCACTAATCAGGAGTCATAGTACCACTAATCAGGAGGTCTAGAAGGAGTCATAGTACCACTAATCAGGAGTCATAGTACCACTAATCAGGGGTCCGTTTCACGAAGCAGGTTTAGTGAAAACTCTGAGTTTGTTAACCCTGAAATGAGGGAAACTCTGGGTTTTCCATTTCACAAAGGGAAGTAACTCAAACCAGAGACAGAGGGGTAACTCTAGCCTGTTTCACAAAGAGGGGTAACTTAAACTCTCGGTCAGTTACCATAGTAACAGACTCTATGACTCTAACCTGGTCGGGACCAGGTTTATCTCAGTAAACCTCAAGTTTCTCTCTGTCTCGGCCCTCTTTCAGCCACACACGCTATTTGATTTCCTCATCCATTCATTCAGCTGGTGAGTTTTGGCGTATCCTTCTGCCGTGTGTCAAAATGTCATGTCCTTTTATGAAGATCCAGTGGATGAAGGAGCAGCATTACTGTGCAGAGAATTAAATATTCGTCAGGAGATTGTTATCAGACCGCACATAGAAGGTCTCGCATTTCCAGACAATTATCTTTTAGAGCGGTACCGTTTCACGTCACAGTCCATAATCTACATACGCATCCTAATCCGTCCTTACATTTACAACATTACCAACCGCAGTCATGCTCTCACATCCCAGCAGATATTGTGTGATGTGCTGCGGTTCTTTGCAAATGGAAGTTTTTTATATAATGTAGGAGATGCAGAGCACTTCAGTAAGACAACTGCATGTAGGATGGTCAGAAAAGTGTGCCTGGCCCTGAAATGACGATCTTTGTCGTTTTCCCTGGACATAAACCTGTCAGAGCCATCAAGCCTCTGTGTGTGTGTGTGTGTGTGTGTATATATATATATATATATATATATATATATATATGTGTATATATATATATATATATATATATATATATATATATATATATATATATATATATATATATATATATATACACATACATACATGCATAACTTAATAGTCTACTATTCAAACAGTTTTCCTGTAATATTATTGTGATTTAAACTTACGCATTGACCAAGGCAGCAATGTTCTTCCACACCGTCTCCCTCTCTTTTGCAGCTGCAGGTGTTGCACTTCTTTCTAAAAACGTGCTCAAACTCGCTATATAAGCGCATTAAGATTTCCAATTCAAACGGTGTAGTCCTCCGCTTCCCCGTTGCCGTGGCGACTCGTCGAATCGGCGCTCCATTGATATTGGCTTTTCAGAGTTGTGGTGCACGCGCTTAACTCCGGGTGAAACTACTCCGAGTTGATTTAACCAACTCGAATCAGCCGTTGTGAAACCGAAAACTCAGAGTTTTCTATCTCAGAGTAGATCAACTCAGAGTTCAGGGTTAAACTCAGAGTTTGTTGAACCTGCTTCGTGAAACGGACCCCAGGAGTCATAGTACCACTAATCAGAGCGTCCTGATAAAAGTTTGCTGAAGAACATGAGAAGAAGTCTGGTGGATGTTGGAGAACATTCTTTGGTCAGATGACAAATAACTGACCAGGACTACCACAGTGAATGCATAGTCCTGGTCTTTATTCCTCCCGTCTTGATGCTAAGCTAGGCTCAACACCTCCTGGACCTCGTGATTCCGTTGTTTTTATTGTTGTTGTTGTTGTTGTGTTTGTTGTTGTTTTCCGGCTGCAGATTAACTCTGTGTTGTCGTTCTCCTCTGCAGATTTTAAAAGATGTGCTCGTCTGCTGACTCAACTGGCCAAGAGCCCTCGCTGTACGGAGAGATAAACACCGACGATGGTACGACTCTGCTCAGACATCCATCTACACAAAACTAAATATACGTCCTGAACACTGGACACCAGACGGAACACAGTTTACAGTGGAGACGGATGAACTACAGCTGGATGACAGGACTTAGACACAAAAAGACCACAAAGAGACACAAAACTACCACAAAGACACACAAAACGACCACAAGGAGAAACAAAACAACCACAGAGACACAAAGCGATCACTTGATTCTTCATTCATGTCTTCTTTACAGACTCTGGACAGGAAGTGTTACTGTGACAATGAGAAGGAGGAGGCGGGGCTTACCGATGAGGTTCATCACTGTAGAAGTTCTCCAGCCAATAGAAACTCAGCGCTGCAGCCAATGGGCTCGGCCGACTTTACTGTTTGTTGTTCTGCTGTTCTGTCAGACGACCAATCAGCTCGCGCCTCTGGACCGAACGGATCCGTTTTTTTTCTGGAGTTAAATTTGGACGGAATCTGGATCAGCGATCCGGTGCTGGACCTGGTTCTCCTGGGTTCTAACAGAGTGCAACTGACGGCTGATTTGGTTTCCTGGACCATGAAGTTCTTTTCTAGAGGAACCGAGGACCAAAGCTTCATAGCCACTTCTTAAAAACTGATGTTTCCAACAATATTCTGTGTATTTATTCTGTTGATGCTGAGGAATAAAGGCAAACGTTTCACAGAGACTCTGGCTTTGGTTCTTGTTTTGGTGCCGTCAGCATTCAGTGGTGGACCGTAGCTAACAGATGTCGATTTGTAGTTCTTTTATGTTGGTTTTTAGTTCTTTTATGTTGGTTTTTAGTTCTTTTATGTTGGTTTGTAATTGTTTTATGTCAGTTTGTAGTTCTTCTATGTTGGTTTGTAGTTCTTCTATGTCGGTTTGTAGTTCTTCTATGTCGGTTTGTAGTTGTTTTATGTCGGTTTGTAGTTCTTCTATGTCGGTGTGTAGTTCTGTGTCGGTTTGTAGTTCTTCTATGTCAGTTTGTAGTTCTTCTATGTCGGTTTGTAGTTCTTCTATGTTGGTTTGTAGTTCTTTGTCGGTTTGTAGTTCTTCTATGTCGGTTTGTAGGTCTGTGTCGGTTTGTAGTTCTTCTTTGTGAGTTTGTAGTTCTTCTATGTTGGTTTGTAGTTCTATGCCGATTTGTAGTTCTCTTATGTTGGTTTGTAGTTCTGTGTCGGTTTGTAGTTCTTCCATGTTGGTTTGGAATTGTTTTATGTCGGTTTGGAGTTCTTTTATGTCGGTTTGTAGTTGTTTTATGTCGGTTTGTAGTTTTGTATGTTGATTTTTAGTTCTTTTATGTCTGTTTGTAGTTCTTTCCTGTCATTTTATTCGTTTCATGTCTGCTTGTAGTTCTTTTATGTTGGTTTGTAACTCTTATACGTTGGTCTGTAGTTTTATGTCGGTTAGTAGTTCTGTTTTGGCATTTTGGTGTTCTTTTATGTTGGTTTGGAATTTTTTATGTCAGTTTGGAGTTCTTTTATTGTTTTGTAGTTGTTTTATGTCGGTTTGTAGTTGTTTTACATTGGTCTGTTGTTCTTTTATATCAATTTGTAGTTTTTTATGTCGGTTTGTAGTTTTTTATGTCGGTTTGTAATTTTTATATGTTTATTTCTTTTATCTTTTATGTAGGTCTCATCTTGGTTTGTAGTTCTTTTTGTCAGTTTGTAGTTCTTCTATATTGTTTTGTAGTTCTTTTATGTCGGTTTGGATTTGTTTTATGCCAGTTTGTAATTCTTTTATGATGGTTTGTAGTTCTTTATTTCGGTTTGTAGTTCTTTTATGTTGGTTTGTAGTTGTTTTACGTTGGTCTGTTGTTCTTTTATGACAATTTGTCATTATGTCAGTTCTGAGATTTAGTCAGGTTGTTTGACCTGAATTCATTTTGGAACAGGAATAAAAACACATACTTGGTGGATATTTAGAATTTTAGCTTTGGTTGTTGTGCTGCAGGCTTTGTGAAAGAACTTCTTGTCCTGAGAACTGTTCAGCTGGAGGGTAATTCCATTTTATTTTGGTCTGTCTGCAAAATAATCTGCTTATATATGTCTATTCGCTCTGGCGGTGACAAATGATATGTCGATACGATGTTTGGTCATCATTTAGTTTGTCATCGCTTTATGTTCATGTTCTGTTGCCTCTGTTGCCCAGTCATTTTCTGTCGATGTGAGTTTATTTTATGTTGATTTATAGTTCTTTCATGTTGGTTTGTAGTCTTTTAATGTCAGTTTGTAGTCTGTCATTTGTAGTCATTTTTATTTGTTTTGTTTTCATTTTATGTAGTTTTGTCATCCTTTCATATCAGTTTCATGTCATTTTATCTCAGTTTATTTCCATTTTATGTCACTTTGTAGTTGTTTTATGTCCATTTGTCATCATCTCAGTCAGTTTTGTAGTTTTATGTCTGTTCACGTTTGCTTTATGTTGATTTGTCATCATTTAATCTCAGTTTATTTTTATTTTATGTCACTTTTGTAGTTGCTTAATGTTTGTGATCATTTCAGTTTTGTAGATGTTTTATACATTTGTACTTTTTAGTTTGTTTGCTTTATGTCAATTTGTCATCATTTAATCTGTTTTCATTTTGTCACTTCATAGTTCTGTCTTATTTTTGGTAATTTCATTCAGTTTTGTAGTTGTTGTCTGTTTACATTTGCTTTGTCAGTTTACGGTCATTTAATGTCAGTTCATTTTATTCCGCTTTGTGTTTTTGTTGTATGTGGTCGTTTCAGTTTTGTAGTTTTGTCTATTTATGTCAATTTGCCATTATTCAATCTCAGTATATTTTAATTTTCTGTCACTTTGTATTTGTGATCATTTTACTCAGTTTTGTAGCTTTTGTGTCTCTTTACATTTGCTTTATGTCAGTTTGTCATCATTTAATCTCAGTTCATTTTCAGTCGCTTTGTGTTTGTGGCCATTTCATTCAGTTTTTTAGTCGTTTTATGTCATTTGAAGTAGTTTCAGTTTTGCGTTTATTCACGTTACAGAGAGTGCAAAGGCTCAGGTGGAGGGAAGAGAATACAAACACATGTAATGTTTTTAGAATGCTTTAATTTACAATATGTAACAGGAAATACAACAGAAGAAACCAGGAAACAGAACTGGAAGTATAACCAACCAGGACCTACTGAACGGAGATAGCCCCTCTAGATGGCTGACGGAATAATCACAAAACTAAGACAACTATGAAAACCCACATTTAGTAGCACCAAGGCAGGAATCCTAAATAATACAAAAAAAACAAAATCAGTACTAACAGTAATCCAAAACCCACTAATCCTAAACCCAAAACAACTATTTACAAACTACAATTATTTACCAGAGAATATTACAGGATACGACTAACGAATGGCTATAAATACCAACGTTGGTCAATAATAGTCTGATGCTACTCAGGAACAGAGACTTAACTGGCTGTCATGGAGGAACAGAGTTCAGGATGGAGGGAAAGCTGGACCCAACCAGTCCAGGTAGTGAATCCTCTTGCAGGTGTTTGGACCAACGATGGAGCAGCTGGAGCAGAAGTATGGCTACAAGGTGTCCAAGCTTTCCACGAGGTTGTAACCCGTCTGGATGTTTATGGCGTCTCAGGTGGCGAGGTCTGGCTGACAGCAGGTGTTTCATCCAGGAGACTCTGAGATGGAAAGGAGGTAGGAAACCAGGTGGAGGATCCGGGAGCAGAAGCAGGCAGAAGTCAACACTAAACAAAGTAAACAGGATTACTGAGAGAACTGAAAACAGCAGCACAGACATGAACTGAGCAGAGCACTGACTGTTCGTTGTTCACAGAGTGGCATCTGATTATAAGCAGAGCGGGAGCAGCTTGATTTCACGACTTCCACCTGCACACAATCAGCCAATCACCAACTCAGAACACCTGCTGCAGCCTTCTGCACCAACACACACCTGAGAGCGAGAGAGAGAGAGAGAGAGAGAGAGAATAGAGCTGGAGGAGGAGAGAGCTCCGTCCTGGGACAGTTCAATGTGGTTTTGTGGTCACTTTTGTAGTAGTTTAATGCTGTTTGTGATTATTTCATCCAGTTTTTTAGTTGTTTTATGTCGTTTGTAGTTGTTTCATTTAGTTTGTAGTTGTTTTATGTCTTTTTGGGATCATTTTATTTAGTTTTGTATTTTTTTTATGTCTGTTTACGTTTGCTTTCTGTCAGTTTGTTGTCATTTAATGTCAGTTTATTTTCATTTTTTGTCACATTGTGTTTGTTTTTTGTTGTTTGTAGTCATTTCATTCAGTTTTGTGTTTGTTCTATGTTGTTTTCTGGTCGTTTTATTCAGTTTTGTCGTTTTATGTCACATTCTGGTCATTGTCAGTTTCCAGATGTTTTCTGTCAGTTCATGGTCGTTTTGTTGGATTCAGGTCGTTTCATGCAATTTGTATTTGTTTTGCATTTTGTTTGTCAGTTTTGTCAGGTTGTTGTTTGGCCTTGTTACTCACTGAAAGAGGAATTTCATTTTTTTTTTTGTAGGACAAGACTGTGTAGCCGCGAGGCCTCTGTGAATTACTGGATGTTCCACTGGAATTTTGTTGTCCTGAAAACAACCCGAGCTCTGTTCAAGGAGGTTTCAGGGTAATTCCACTTTACTTTGATCTGGGAAATAAATCTGCTTGTTTATCTTCTTTTGTGCCGACGGTGACAAATGGTGTTCAGCATTTAGTGATGATAGTTTCTGTTATGTGATCATTTTCTGGACGTTTGTGGTCGTTTTGACTGAGCTTCCAGCTGTTGTTTGAAATAAATTCCTCTTGGTTTAAGTAGAGATCCTGCTCTGAACATTCATTTTTAGTCTTTTAATGTTGATCTGGAGTCAGTTAAAGTCAGTTTGTATTTTTTTTATGTCGATCTGGGGTCCTTTAATGTCAGTTTGTAGTCTTTTTATGTCGATCTGGGGTCATTTAATGTCAGTTTGTAGTCTTTTTATGTTGATCTGTATGTTGTATTGTAGTTTTCTTATGTTTTGTTTTCATTTGACTTCAGTTTATTATCTCCTAATGTCGCTTGTAGTCTTTTTATGTCATTTGTTTGTCTGTAATGTTGGTTTTTAGTCATTTTATTTCAGTTTTTAATGTCTTTATGTCATTTGTTGTAGTTTTTACTGTGGTTTGTAGTCATATTACTTCAGTTTATTATCTCCTAATGTCGCTTGTAGTCTTATGTCATTTGGTTGTCTAATGTTGGTTTGTAGTCATTTTATTTCAGTTAGCAGTCTTTCATGTTGTTCATAGTCATCTGTTGTCAGCTTGTAGTCTCTTTATGTCAGCTTGTAGTCTCTTTATGTCAGTCTGTAGACTCTATGTCAGTTTATAGTCGTGTTTTACAGTTGGAGTAATAATATCTACAGCTGCTTTAACGAGGTAATTATACGTTTGTCTGTCTGTCTGTCTGTGTTCGTCGCCATGTGCCCAAAATATCCTTCAGTCATTTAATAGTAATTAGTCAAACTGTCACTTGTGTGTTTGTGTGTTATTGTGTGTGTGTGTGTGTGTGCGTGCGTGTGTGTGTGTGCGTGCGTGTGTGTGTGCGTGTGTGCGTGCGTGCGTGCGTGTGTGCGTGTGTGTGCGTGTGTGTGTGTGTGTGTGTGCGTGTGTGTGCGTGTGTGTGTGTGTGCGTGCGTGCGTGTGTGTGCGTGTGTGTGCGTGCGTGCGTGCGTGTGTGCGTGTGTGTGCGTGCGTGTGTGTGTGTGTGTGTGTGTGTGTGTGTGTGTGTGTGTGTGTGTGTGTGTTTGCAGTCCAACCAGCTCATCTGCAGTCTTGGCAGCAGCTCTCATTCGTCGTATCGTTCTTGTGTTCTTGGCTCGGTGCCACAGATTTCAGTAAAACTGGTCTTCATCTGTGGAAACGTAGAGATTTAGAGATATTTTAAAACTAGTCACAGGATGAGGTTGTCAATACATGAAAAATTATTTCCTGAAGTCGAAAAAACACCCAAAATGTTTGGTTTCCTTTCAAAGAGAACTGATTTTATTATGTTGTGTTTTCATCTTCAGTTGGTAGTTTTTTGACGACGGTTTGTGTTGATTTTAGGCTAATTTGTAGTTGATTTATCTTGTTTTATGGTCATTTTATGTCGTTTGTTGTCATTTTATGTCCATTTGTGGTCATTTTATGTCCATTTGTGGTCATTTTATGTCAGTTTGTAGTCGTTTTATGTTGTTTTGAGGTTGTTTCATGTCATATGTTTTCATTTTATGTCAGGTTGTAGTCGATTTATGTTTTCTGGTAGTTTTAGGTTGTGAGTTGTCATTTTATGTCATTTTTTTGTAGTTGATTTTGTTGGTTTATGGTTGTTTTATGTCATTTTGTAATAATCTTATGTCGGTTTGTGTTGATTTTATGTCAGTTTGTAGTTGATTTATGTTGATTTGTGATCATTTTATGTCGTATGTTGTCATTTTATGTCAGTTTGTAGTTGTTTTTTGTTGTTATTTGCTCAATTTAGGTGGTATGTATGTCTTTTTTATGTCAGTTTTTAGGCGATTTATGTTGTATGCTGTCAATTTATGTCGGTTTGTGGTCATTTTGTGTTAGTTTGTAGTTGATTTATGTCATTTTGTGGTCAGTTTATATCATATGTTGTCATTTTATATCGGTTTGTGTTGATTTTATTTCAGTTTGCAGTTGTTTTATGTTGTTTTATGATACTTTCATGTTGCATGTTGTCATTTTATGTCGGTTTGTGGTCATTTTGTGTTAGTTTGTAGTTGATTTATGTTGTTTTGTGGTCAGTTTATGTCGTATGTTGTTGTATGTCAGTTTGTTGTCAATTTATGTTTTTTTTGATAGTTTTATGTCGTATGTTGTTATTTTATGTCCATTTGTAGTTGTTTTTGTTGATTTATGATTGTTTTATCTTGTTTTGAAATAATATCTTGTTAGTTTGTGTTGATTTTATGTTGGTTTGTGTTTCATTTAATTTACATTTTTGGTCATTTTATGTCGGTTTTAGGTCGTTTTTAATTTTTTTGTTGTTTTATGAAGTCGTTTTTTGTCAGTTTGTGATTGTTCAGTGTTGGTTTGTCGTCTGTTCATGTTGTTTTGTGATTGTTTTGTGTTTCTGTGTTGGTTTCACGTCATTTCTAGATGTTTTCCAGCTGTTTGCTTTCACTTTTTGTCACTTTGTGATGACTTTTGGCTCATCTGAGGCCTCAGAAACCAGGATTCTGCAGTTGTGGGTTTATTCATGGATTTTTGTCCTCTGCGCTGAAATCCTGAAAATCAAACCGCCAACGGGTCAATCAGCTGAATGTTTCTGAGGTCTGACCAAATAAAGAACGAAGACACAGCAGACAGTTTGTCCACAGGATTCTGTAATATTCACAAGACGCCTCAGAAGCACTTTACGTAAATTTATGTAAGATTAAAAAAACTGAAATATTTTTATCTTCGAACCCTTAGAGCTTAAACCAAACCGTCACGTGTGAACGCCTCAGTATGACAAAGACGGAAAGTTCAATAAAGAAACAGCTGGAGGTGACTAACAGCTGTGGCAGGTAATAACTCACCTGTGAAGATACACAACCCAGGTACAGGACTGAAGGCGACTTGAAGGGTTGGAGCGACTCGGTGAGGGACTAGATGATCCAAAAGTGACTTGTAAACTACTGTAGAGGACTGAAGATGACTTGTAATAAACTTAAGGGTTTGAAGGACTTGGTAAAGACCACGATGGCCCTTTTAAGGGACTAGAGACTTGAAAATGACAAGGAAATGACTAGACTGAAGAAGACTTGTCGTAAACTGAAGAACTGGAAGGACTCGGTTAAGAATAGGATGGGACATTGAAAGGCCTAAAGGACTTGAAAATGAACTGAAAACTCCTGCATAAGACTAGAGATGACTTGTAGTGGACAGAATGACTGGCAGGACTTGGCTGAGACTAGGATGGGATTTTTAAGGGACTAGAGGACACGAAGACTACTGTACAGGACTGAAAATGACTTGTAGTAGACTGAAGATTGGAAGGACTTGGTTAAGACTTGGATGGGGCTTTGAATGAACTTAGAGGGCTTGATAATAACTAGAAAACTATTGTATGGGACTGAAGATGACTTGTAGTAGACTGAAGGATTAGAAAGAATTCGTGAGGGACTAGAGGACTTGAAATTGACTTGAAAGCTAGAGATGACTTATAGTGGACAGAATGACTTGAAGGACTTGGCTAAGACTAGAGACTAGCATGGTATTTTTAGGGGACTAGAGGACATTAAAACTACATATAGGACTAAAGATGACTTGTAGTAGACTGAAGAACTGGAAGGACTTGGTTAAGACTAGGACGGGGATTTGAAGAACCTGGAGGACTTGACAATGACTAGAAAACTACCAAATAGGACTACAGATGACTTGTAGTGGACTGAAGAATCGGAAAGACTTGGTGAGGTACTGGGACACTTGACAGTGAGTAGAAAACTACTGAATGGAACTGAAGATGACTTGTAGTAGGCTGAAGGGTTGAATGAGGACTTGATGAGAGACTAGGGCACTTGACAATGACTAGAAAACTACTGTGTGGTACTGAAGATGACTTGTAGTGGACTGAAGAACTGGAAGGACTTGGTGAGGGACTAGGACACTTGACAATGACTAGAAAAGTACTCTATAGGACCAAAGATGACTTGTAATGGACTGAAGAACCAGAATGACTTGGTGAACACATTGGGATGTGGAACTAGGATAACTGTTGAGAGACTTGAGGACTTGAAAATTAGCAGAAATCTTCTTTCGAGTCTACTCATCCCTCGATAGCCCTATTCGAGTCTTTACCGAGTCACTCTAGTCCTGAGGATTGGTGAGGTCACTGAGGTGAACTGGCAGCAGTGACTAGAGGACTGACTCACACCTGTGGCAGGCACTGACTCACCTCCTGACTTGGTGCCAAGTCTGCTACCGACTTGCTTTCCCTTAAATAAACACGATCCTGCACTGAGCGCGCTCAGACCGCCTGCCTGGCATACCTGTGTGGGGAGGGTTGACTGACAGGTGGGGGGCGTGGCCAGGCAGTGTCGTGGTTTGGCTGCAGGTCAGACGAGTTCGTTACGAGTCTGATGTGACGCTGATGATGTCAGGTGGCATGAAGCTTTCACTGTTTCTTTACCAGGGTGACTTGCAGTGCTCTGAAAGGCTTAGGAAAGACTCGGGGGAGACAAGAGAACTTTGAAAAGGACTGGGATGAGACTGTGGACCTGGGAGTCGACCAAGTCTTCCATGTGCTTCTAGTTCTACAGTCCACTGCAAATCCTCTTCAGTCCTATGCAGTACATTTCTAGACATTGTCAAGTGCCTTAGTCCTTCACCAAGTCCTTCCAGTTCTTCAATCCACTGCAAGTCATTTCTAGTCCTATTCAGTAGTTTTCTAGTCATTGTCAAGTCCTCTAGGTTCTTCAAAGCCCCGTCCTAGTCTCAACCAAGTCCTTCCAATCTTCTGTCTACTACAAGTCATCTTTAGTCCTGTATGTAGTTTTAATGCTCTCTAGTCCCCTGCCCAGCTAAGTCCTTTGACTTGAAGACAGAATGACTTATTCTGTCCACTATAAGTCATCTCTAACTTTGTAGTCAATTTCAAGTCCTCTGGTCCATCACCAAGTACTTCCAATCCCTCAGTCTATTACAAGTCATCTTCAGTCCCATACAGTAGTTTTCTACTCACTGTCAAGTGTCCCAGTACCTCACCAAGTCTTTCCAATTCTTCAGTCCACTACAAGTCATTTCTAGTCCTATTTGGTAGTTTTCTAGTCATTGTCAAGTCCTCCAGGTTCTTCAAAGCCCCATCCTAGTCTTAACCAAGTCCTTCCAGTCCTTCAGTCTACTACAAGTCATCTTCAATCCTAGATGCAGTTTTAATGTCCTCTAGTCCCCTAATAATACCATGCTAGTCTCTAGTCTCAGCCAAGTCTTTCAAGTCATTCTGTCAACTAAAAGTAATCTCTAGTTTTGTAGTCAATTTCAAGTGCCCTAGTCCCTCACCAAGTCCTACCAATCCTTCAGCCTACAACAAGTCATCTCTAGTCTCTAGTTTTATTTTCCCACTTGTACAACCTCAAGCTCATCCTCTAAGTTGCCTAGTCTAAGTACCAAGTCTTTACCAAGTCTATCCAATTCTTTAGTCCACTGCAAGTTGCTTTCAATCTAGTAGTTTTCTAGTCGCTCTCAAGGTCTCTAGTTCCCTAATAGTCCCTTTGAAGTTTTTAGCAAGTCTGTTCAATCTTTCAGACCACTGCAAATCATTTTCAGTCCTGTATAGAAAATTTCTAGTCACTCTCAAGTCCTCTGCTTCTCTAACAGACCAATTCAAGTCTTTACCAAGTCCCTCCAATCCTTCAATCCAGTGCAAGTCATCTTCAGTCTAGTAGGTATATAATCGCTTGCAAGTCTTATAGTCTTTTAATAGTCATTTTGAAGTCTTTACCAAGTCTTTCAATGCTTCAGTCCCCTACAAGTCATCCTCAGTCCTACACTGAAGTTCTCTAGTCATTTTCAAGTTCTTTAGTCCCTTAATACTTTTTCCAGTTCTGCAATCTCATACTAGTCTTTCTATACGTTTTCTAGTCCCTACCAAGTCTTACCAAGTCTGTGTAATTATTCAGTCTTCAGTCTAGTGGTTCTCTCGTCGCTTAATAGTGCCTTCAATTATTTTACCAAGTCCTTCCAGTCCTTCAGTTCTCTGCAATTCATCTTCAGTCCAAACTGTGGTTCTCTAGTCACTTTGAAGTCCTCTAGTCCCCTAACAGTCTTTCCAGTTCCACAGCCCGTCTAGTCCCTACCAAGTTGTTACCAAGTCTATCCAGTTCTTCAATCCACTGAAAGTCATCTTCAGTCTAGTGGTTCTCTAGTCCCCTAATAGTCCCTTCAATTTCTTAACCAAGTCTTTCCAGTCCTTCAGTCCTCTACAAGTCATCTTCAGTCTCCAAGTTTTCTAGTCAATTTCAAGTCCTCCAGTCTTTATTACTCATTTTCCCGGTTCTACAACCTCACACTAGTCCGTCTCCAAGTTGTCTAGTACCACCAAAGTCTTTGTCAAGACCTTCGAGTCCTTCAGTTCTCTACAAGTCATCTTCAGTCATACATTGTGGTTCTCTGGTCACTTTCAAGTCCTCTAGTACCTTCCCGAGTGCTATGAATTCTTCAGTCCAGAACAAGTCAACGTCAGTCCTGTACAGTAGGTTTCTAGTCATCTTCAGTCCTTTCCTCCCCCAATAGACCCATTCAAGTCTTTACCAAGTCCTTCAGTCCACAGCAATTCATCTTCAGTCCTACACCATGGTTCTCTAGTCACTTTCAAGTCCTCTAGTCCCCTAACAGTCCTCCTAGTTCCACAGCTTTATACCAGTATTTTTAAAAATTGTCACATCCCATCCCAGGTCTTCACCAAGTCCATCTAGTCCTTCACTCCAGTCTATGAATGGCTTTGATACGACTGATGTTTTTCCAGCTGTTAAAGAGACTCGATCATGAAACAAGATAAAGACACAAGGAGATGACTAGATAGAGATCAGGAGAAGAAAAGAAACATTAAAACACAAGGAGTCCTTTATTTCTGACTTTTCGTCTTTGGTTCATTTTCTATCGTTAATTCGCTTTAATCAAGATAATATCCGTAAAATTAAAGAAATAAAACAGTAAATCATCTGCATAAGAAAGTCGTAAATATCCACAAAAATATTAACTCTGGTGTTAACAAAGGTCTGACAAAAATATTCACAAATGTCTCAAATATGTTCAAAGTAGATTGTTGAAATATTTATACTTTTGAACAACATCTGATGTCCCAAAAACATTAATTTAATGTATTACAAAAAATGTATTTCAAAACAAGTATTACCAAATTATTTAAAAAATTTCTCGAAAAAATAATAATAAAATTCCATGTAAATAACCCAGAAATACCAAGAAAATGGAAATTATCAATAACATGCTGAAAAAATGTTTAGAAATGTCATACAAATGTGCAAAAAATTAATATTACAAAGTCTGAAAAATGTTAATGTCTGAATAATGTCCAAAAAGTATGATTAAAACTCAATATATTTAAAGAAAATCACAAAACAACTGAATAATTTCCTCAAAATATGAATTATTTTGGAAGAAAAATACAAGTGAATGTCAAAATGAAGTCAGAAATATTAATAAAGCATCTAAATATTATTAACAATTTGTCTGAAGGAATTAAACGTCTAAAAAATGTTCCAAAATATTAATTAATCTGATGAAAAAAAAAAAAACACTAATAAATGTCCAACAGATGTTCAGACGTTACGAATAAAATGTCTGTTAAAACACATGAATACAAAGTTTCGTGGGTGATGACGCGTATGTCCAAGCATCAGACTGGAACAGTGAAAATTAGTGGAACCAAAGTTAGCGGAACCAAAGTTAGTGGAACCAAAGTTAGCGGAACCAATGTTAGCGGAACCAATGTTAGCGGAACCAATGTTAGTGGAACCACTAGGAACAGAACAGATGTTCATGTTGTTTCTGTCGGCAGTCTGCTGATTTTACGCAACATCACTTCATTGTGATGGAAGCGTGTGATTGATTCATCAGTCACAGCATCACCAGCTGCAGACAGGATGTGTAGATACTTTCAGAACAAAATCACATTCGCCTCGAACAACCAGGAGTCACTGAGATTCACTGGGAGTCAATAAGAGTCACTGGGAGTCAAAACGAGTCACTGGGAGTGAAAAAGAGTCACTGGGAGTCACTGGGAGTCAATAAGAGTCACTGGGAGTCACAGGGAGTCAATAAGAGTCACTGAGAGTCACTGGGAGTCAATAAGAGTCACTGGGAGTCACTGGGAGTCAAAAAGAGTCACTGGGAGTGAAAAAGAGTCACTGGGAGGCACTGGGAGTCAATAAGAGTCACTGGGAGTCACAGGGAGTCAATAAGAGTCACTGAGAGTCACTGGGAGTCAATAAGAGTCACTGAGAGTCAAGAAGAGTCACTGGGAGTCACTGGGAGTCAATAAGAGTCATTGAGAGTCCTGGGAGTCAAAAAGAGTCAATAAGAGTCACTGGGAGTCACTGGGAGTCAATAAGAGTCACTGAGAGTCACTGGGAATCAATAAGAGTCATTGAGAGTCACTGGGAGTCAAAAAGAGTCACTGGGAGTCGATAAGAGTCACTGGGAGTCAATAAGAGTCACTGATTCCGTTCATGTTTTTCAGATATTTTAAAAACAGGTTTTCCATATTTAATATTTGTCCAATAGTTTCTATGTTCCATCTTAAATTCTATATTTCACATTTCATTTTATTTTCTGAGATATTACTCATTTTTAGATATTTTACAAGTTTTCATCGATCATTATTTGTAACTTATTTTTGAACTAATTCATTTTCTAAATAAATTTCATTAAATATTTTTAAAACAATTATTTTTCTGCACAGTGAAATGAAGTATGCATTAATATTTTTAAAAATGTTTTAGTTTTTTCAATATTTCTTAGATGTTTTAAAACATTTTTTAGACATTTTATAATTGAATTTATATATATAAATATATATATAATCATATATATAAAATTATATATATACATATATACATACATATATATGTATGTATATGTACATACATATATATACATATATGTGTATGTATGTGTGTATATATACATATATATATACATATATATATATATATATATATATATATATATATATATATATATATATATATACATATATATACATACATCCTACATATTTTTCATTCATGTATTTTTAAGATCATTGTATTCTTTATTTATTGTTTTTTAGATATTTACTCAACAGTTTCCTTCAGCTTCAGTAAAAACAAACAACAGACTTCCATGTTGTAAACAAACAAACAGACAAACAAACTGTTTAAAGTCTGACAGTCTGAACTCAGGGAAAAGCGCGCATTTCCCTTTTCCCTGAGGAACGCGCGGGCACGGGACCAGCTGCTGCGCGTGACCGTCCGCTCATGCACACCTGCTGCAGGCTCCGCCCACCTCACCTTCCCGCGCGCCTCACGCACTCCCGCGGCTGTGAGCTCGCGCAGTTTGCGGCTGCTCCGAGAGTCAGGTGAGGCGGAAGTGAAGAGGAGCGGAGAGAGGCTCGCGCGGCTCACCTGTCGGCAGGTAGACATCTAGAGGAGCAGCAGGGGAAGGAGAACAGTAAGTGGAGCAGGGTTCTGTTGTTCTGGGTTCCACCGGGGCTCGTTCTGGGTCCGGTTCTGGTTCTAGTTCTCAGAGTCCAGTCCAGTGGTTCAACGTGCGGGTGGAGGCCCTCCAGAGGGTCCAGGAGGAACTAACAGGAAGTAGTTCAGCAGCAAATTAAAGGTTTAATCTGTGTTTTTAAGATTTATACAGATTTTATTGTTATTTTCTCTAAATATTTAATATTTTATTTGCTCTTATTTTAAACATTTTATTGATGCATTTCAGACTTTCTGTGTTTTTCAATCATTTTAGTCATTTTTGTACATTTTATTGATGTTCTTTGGACCTCTTCCTATCATTTAAGATGATTTCAGCAGAATACTGAATAATAATAATAATAATAATAATAATAATAATAATAATAATAATAATGACTAATAACAATAATAATAATGATAATACTGAATAATAATTAGTAACAATAATAATAATAGTAATTATATAGATTTTACTGTTGAATTTAGTAAATTTTCTATCCATCTGATTCATATTTTTCAGACATTTTTTTGAGAATATCAGCAGATTTCCAAACATTTATTTTTTGCAACGTTTTTCTGAAAATCATTTATTTTGTTATCGACTTTTAAAAATGCATTTCATTGATTTTTCATTTCAAGTTTTATTAATGTGTTTTGAACGTTTTTCTGATGATTCATCAACATTTTTTTCTGCTTTTTTCAAAATACTTAGAGCCAAAATGACCACTAGGAATCTCCTCATTCGTGTCCAGAACCTCAGCAGCCAGTAACAGAACCTCCTTACTGAGGAGTAGACTGAAAGACTGAAGGAACCTCTGTGGAGACCACCTATAGAAACTACTGGTTCATGTCAAAACCGTCCCAAAGACCTCTTCATAAATAAGTAGAACCTAAGCTCTCACTGCAGCCTTCTCAGAAATGTATAGAACCTCTTTGTTCACAGCTAGAACAATTTAAAAAGACACAGAACCTCTTCCATAACCAACCAATCCGCTTTGTAGACGCTAGAAACTAAAATATCTCCACAAAGTTCTCTAGATTCTCTTTGGAACACCAATAGAACATCCTTCTATGTGACAAGAAGGTCCTCAGACGCATGTAGAACCTCTATTTAGGACTAGAACTCTGTAAAAAGACACAGAACCTCTTCAATAACCAACCAACCTGCCTTGTAGATGACTAGAAACTAAAATATCTCTACATAGTTCTCAAGAATCTCTTCGGAACACCAATAGAACCTCCTTCTACATGACAAGAGGGACCTCAGTCACCTGTAGAACCTCTATTTAGGACTAGAACCTTGGAAAAAGACACAGAACCTCTTCAATAACCAACCAATCCACCTTGTAGATGACTAGAAACTAAAATATCTCAACATAGTCCTCTAGAATCTCGTCATTCACCTATAGAACCTCCTTATTCACGTCTAGAACCCTTTAAAAAGACCCGTAGAAACATTTAAAGGCCTGTGAATCCACTCTGTAGATGACTAGAACCCACTGGAGTTGTTCCCTTGGCTGTGGGTTGTTTCCGGGTGGATCCTTGGTGTTTGGGAACTCATCCAGGCCGTGGGAACTATGAGGACTGTGGTTCTAGTGGGAACCAGTGTGTTCTGCTGTGGATGTGGCCTCGGTGCTGTCATGTTTCAGGAATGTGCTGCTGCTGCTGAACAGGATCTGAACCTGTCTGACAGAGAGAACGCAGAACAACGGCAGCTCATCTGTTTGCTTTCAGGTTCTAATGTTTAGATGAGAGGATCTTAAACAGTCGAGGTTCTACTCAGTAAGTCTGTTTAGGTCCGAACACGTTTTAGTTTCACCTGGAAGTTCAGCAGCTTTCTGACACTTAGTGGTTGTTTTCTTTATTTTTTTTCTGTCTGTTTGTGGTTGTTTTGTGTCTCTTTGTGTTGGTTTTGTGTCTCTTTGTGGTCGTTTTGTGTCTCTGTGGTTGTTTTGTGTCTCTTTGTGGTTGTTTTTCTCTCATTGTGGCTGTTTGGTGTGTCTTCGTGGTTTAATTTTTCTCTATTTCTATCATTTCTTTATTTAGTCTTCTGTAAAAATGGCTGCAGCTGAATAAACAGATATTTTCTGCTTTTTTTGGTTTAATGGGACAGAAATCGTTTGTGTCTTTGTGGTTTTGAACTGTTGTCGGATGAAACAAGTCCAGCTATTGAGTGTTCTTTGCTTGTGCAACTGTTCTTCATGGACATGAATCGCAGCAGATAGTTGGATCAATGATGTTCTGTCAGTGTGGAGGATGAATGAGGGTTCTGAACAAGGCTGCGAGTGTCGGACGGTTTGAGGAAGTTTTTTTTGCTGCAGATGGAGATAAGATTAGAGAACAAGGCGCTCATTGATGGTTGAAAGGTGAAGCTTTCCCAGTTAATGCCTCCTACAGCAGCAGAGCGTTGTCTTCGCAGTGAGCAACCCCATCCCGTCCAACCTCAAGTCCGAGGCCAAGAAAGCCGCCAAGATCCTGAGAGAGTTCACCGAGATCTCCAACCGGAACGGACCGGACAAGCTCATCCCCGGTAGGACCAGTAGGACCACTTCCTCCTGGAGATCTGGAATGTGCACTCTAACGTGCACTCTGTCTGTGTTGCAGCTCATGTCATCGCCAAGGCCGAGGGTTTGGCCATCATCTCCGTCATCAAGGCCGGGTTCATGATCACCGCCAGAGGAGGCAGCGGCATCGTCATCGCCAGACTCCCCGACAGACGTAAGGAAGTCCAGGGATTCCTCTAGAGGGTTCTGTTCTGTTTGGTTCTGTTTGGTTCTGTTCTGTTCTGTTTGGTTCTGTTGTTGTGGTGTCTTTTTGTCTTTTCATGTCTTGTCACCTCATCAGACCTTGTCATTATTTCTCGTTGTTTCATCTCATTGTCTCATCCTGTATCTCATCTTGTTGTCTTGTTGTCTCGTCTCATCTCGTTGTCTCGTCTCGTCTCGTCTCGTTGTCTCGTCTCATTGTCTCATCTCATCGTCTCATTGTCTCGTCTTGTTGTCTTGTTGTCTTGTTATCTCGTCTCATCTCGTCTCGTCTCGTCTTGTTGTCTCATTGTCTCGTTGTCTCGTTGTCTTGTTGTATTATTGTGTCGTCTCGTTGTCTTATTGTCTTGTATTGTTGTCTTGTTGTCTTGTATTGTTGTCTTGTTGTCTCATTTTGTTGTCTTGTTGTCTCGTCTTGTTGTCTTGTTGTGTCCTCTGTCTCCCTGACAGACGTACGGCTGTAAAATCAAAGCTTCTCTCAATGGAGTTCAAACTGTTCGATTCTGTTATGTCTTCTTGTTTGTTTCATTTTGTGTTTTGTCTTCTTGTGTCTTGTGTCTTTTCTTGGTGCCTTGTGTCTTTTCTTGTTGTCTTGTGTTGTTACATTGTGTTGTGTCTCAACTTATTGTGGTTTGACTCACATTGTATCTTGTCGTGTTGTGTCTTTTCTTTTTGTGTCTTTATGTGTTGTGTCTCATCTTGTTGTGCTTTGTCATGTTGCATCTTTTTGTGTCTTGTCTTGTGTGTTTTTTCATGTTGTGTCCAGTTTTGTGTCTTGTCTTGTTGTGTCTTTTCATGTTGCGTCCAGTCTTGTGTCTTGTCTTGTTGTCTTTGTGTCTTTTCATGTTGCGTCCAGTCTTGTGTCTTGTCTTGTTGTGTCTTTTCATGTTGCATCCAGTCTTGTGTCTTGTTGTCTTTGTGTCTTTTCATGTTGCGTCCAGTCTTGTGTCTTGTCTTGTTGTGTCTTTTCATGTTGCGTCCAGTCTTGTGTCTTGTCTTGTTGTGTCTTTTCATGTTGTGTCCAGTCTTGTGTCTTGTCTTGTTGTGTCTTTTCATGTTGCGTCCAGTCTTGTCTTGTTGTGTCTTTTCATGTTGCGTCCAGTCTTGTGTCTTGTTGTCTTTGTGTCTTTTCATGTTGCGTCCAGTCTTGTGTCTTGTCTTGTTGTCTTTTTGTCTTTTCATGTTGCATCCAGTCTTGTGTCTTGTCTTGTTGTCTTTGTGTCTTTTCATGTTGCGTCCAGTCTTGTGTCTTGTCTTGTTGTGTCTTTTCATGTTGCGTCCAGTCTTGTGTCTTGTTGTCTTTGTGTCTTTTCATGTTGCGTCCAGTCTTGTGTCTTGTCTTTGTGTCTTTTCATGTTACCTCCAGTCTTGTGTCTTGTTGTCTTTGTGTCTTTTCATGTTGCGTCCAGTCTTGTGTCTTGTTGTCTTTGTGTCTTTTCATGTTGCGTCCAGTCTTGTGTCTTGTCTTGTTGTCTTTTTGTCTTTTCATGTTGCATCCAGTCTTGTGTCTTGTCTTGTTGTCTTTGTGTCTTTTCATGTTGCGTCCAGTCTTGTGTCTTGTCTTGTTGTGTCTTTTCATGTTGCGTCCAGTCTTGTGTCTTGTTGTCTTTGTGTCTTTTCATGTTGCGTCCAGTCTTGTGTCTTGTCTTTGTGTCTTTTCATGTTGCGTCCAGTCTTGTGTCTTGTCTTGTTGTGTCTTTTCATGTTGCGTCCAGTCTTGTGTCTTGTTGTCTTTGTGTCTTTTCATGTTGCGTCCAGTCTTGTGTCTTGTCTTGTTGTGTCTTTTCATGTTGCGTCCAGTCTTGTGTCTTGTCTTGTTGTCTTTGTGTCTTTTCATTTTGCGTCCAGTCTTGTGTCTTGCCTTGTTGTGTCTTTTCATGTTGCATCCAGTCTTGTGTCTTGTTGTCTTTGTGTCTTTTCATGTTGCGTCCAGTCTTGTGTCTTGTCTTGTTGTCTTTTTGTCTTTTCATTTTGCATCCAGTCTTGTGTCTTGTCTTGTCTTTGTCTTTTCATTTTGCATCCAGTCTTGTGTCTTGTCTTGTCTTTGTGTCTTTTCATGTTGCGTCCAGTCTTGTGTCTTGTTGTCTTTGTGTCTTTTCATGTTGCGTCCAGTCTTGTGTCTTGTCTTGTTGTCTTTTTGTCTTTTCATTTTGCATCCAGTCTTGTGTCTTGTCTTGTCTTTGTCTTTTCATGTTGCGTCCAGTCTTGTGTCTTGTTGTCTTTGTGTCTTTTCATGTTGCCTCCAGTCTTGTCTTGTTGTCTTTGTGTCTTTTCATGTTGCGTTCAGTCTTGTGTCTTGTTGTCTTTGTGTCTTTTCATGTTGCGTCCAGT
Source organism: Amphiprion ocellaris (assembly GCF_022539595.1). NCBI lineage: Eukaryota > Metazoa > Chordata > Actinopteri > Pomacentridae > Amphiprion > Amphiprion ocellaris. Next base: position 18,338,376 of record NC_072789.1, on the reverse strand, counting down.
CTTGTGTCTTGTCTTGTTGTGTCTTTTCATGTTGCGTCCAGTCTTGTGTCTTGTCTTGTTGTGTCTTTTCATCTTGTGTCCAGTCTTGTGTCTTGTCTTGTTGTGTCTTTTCATGTTGTGTCCAGTCTTGTCTTGTTGTGTCTTTTCATGTTGCGTCCAGTCTTGTGTCTTGTTGTCTTTGTGTCTTTTCATGTTGCGTCCAGTCTTGTGTCTTGTCTTGTTGTCTTTTTGTCTTTTCATGTTGCATCCAGTCTTGTGTCTTGTCTTATTGTCTTTGTGTCTTTTCATGTTGCGTCCAGTCTTGTGTCTTGTCTTGTTGTGTCTTTTCATGTTGCGTCCAGTCTTGTGTCTTGTCTTGTTGTCTTTGTGTCTTTTCATGTTGCGTCCAGTCTTGTGTCTTGTCTTTGTGTCTTTTCATGTTGCGTCCAGTCTTGTGTCTTGTCTTGTTGTGTCTTTTCATGTTGCGTCCAGTCTTGTGTCTTGTTGTCTTTGTGTCTTTTCATGTTGCGTCCAGTCTTGTGTCTTGTTGTCTTTGTGTCTTTTCATGTTGCGTCCAGTCTTGTGTCTTGTCTTGTTGTCTTTTTGTCTTTTCATTTTGCATCCAGTCTTGTGTCTTGTCTTGTCTTTGTCTTTTCATGTTGCGTCCAGTCTTGTGTCTTGTTGTCTTTGTGTCTTTTCATGTTGCCTCCAGTCTTGTCTTGTTGTCTTTGTGTCTTTTCATGTTGCGTTCAGTCTTGTGTCTTGTTGTCTTTGTGTCTTTTCATGTTGCGTCCAGTCTTGTGTCTTGTCTTGTTGTGTCTTTTCATGTTGCGTCCAGTCTTGTGTCTTGTCTTGTTGTGTCTTTTCATCTTGTGTCCAGTCTTGTGTCTTGTCTTGTTGTGTCTTTTCATGTTGTGTCCAGTCTTGTCTTGTTGTGTCTTTTCATGTTGCGTCCAGTCTTGTGTCTTGTTGTCTTTGTGTCTTTTCATGTTGCGTCCAGTCTTGTGTCTTGTCTTGTTGTCTTTTTGTCTTTTCATGTTGCATCCAGTCTTGTGTCTTGTCTTATTGTCTTTGTGTCTTTTCATGTTGCGTCCAGTCTTGTGTCTTGTCTTGTTGTGTCTTTTCATGTTGCGTCCAGTCTTGTGTCTTGTCTTGTTGTCTTTGTGTCTTTTCATGTTGCGTCCAGTCTTGTGTCTTGTTGTCTTTGTGTCTTTTCATTTTGCGTCCAGTCTTGTGTCTTGTCTTGTTGTGTCTTTTCATGTTGCGTCCAGTCTTGTGTCTTGTCTTGTTGTCTTTGTGTCTTTTCATTTTGCGTCCAGTCTTGTGTCTTGTCTTGTTGTGTCTTTTCATGTTGCATCCAGTCTTGTGTCTTGTTGTCTTTGTGTCTTTTCATGTTGCGTCCAGTCTTGTGTCTTGTCTTGTTGTGTCTTTTCATGTTGTGTCCAGTCTTGTGTCTTGTCTTGTTGTGTCTTTTCATGTTGCGTCCAGTCTTGTGTCTTGTCTTGTTGTGTCTTTTCATGTTGCGTCCAGTCTTGTGTCTTGTTGTCTTTGTGTCTTTTCATGTTGCGTCCAGTCTTGTGTCTTGTCTTGTTGTCTTTTCTTCTTTTCATTTTGCATCCAGTCTTGTGTCTTGTCTTGTCTTTGTCTTTTCATGTTGCGTCCAGTCTTGTGTCTTGTTGTCTTTGTGTCTTTTCATGTTGCATCCAGTCTTGTCTTGTTGTCTTTGTGTCTTTTCATGTTGCGTTCAGTCTTGTGTCTTGTTGTCTTTGTGTCTTTTCATGTTGCGTCCAGTCTTGTGTCTTGTCTTGTTGTCTTTTTGTCTTTTCATGTTGCATCCAGTCTTGTGTCTTGTCTTGTTGTCTTTGTGTCTTTTCATGTTGCGTCCAGTCTTGTGTCTTGTCTTGTTGTGTCTTTTCATGTTGCATCCAGTCTTGTGTCTTGTTGTCTTTGTGTCTTTTCATGTTGCGTCCAGTCTTGTGTCTTGTCTTGTTGTGTCTTTTCATGTTGTGTCCAGTCTTGTGTCTTGTCTTGTTGTGTCTTTTCATGTTGCGTCCAGTCTTGTGTCTTGTCTTGTTGTGTCTTTTCATGTTGCGTCCAGTCTTGTGTCTTGTTGTCTTTGTGTCTTTTCATGTTGCGTCCAGTCTTGTGTCTTGTCTTGTTGTCTTTTTGTCTTTTCATTTTGCATCCAGTCTTGTGTCTTGTCTTGTCTTTGTCTTTTCATGTTGCGTCCAGTCTTGTGTCTTGTTGTCTTTGTGTCTTTTCATGTTGCGTCCAGTCTTGTCTTGTTGTCTTTGTGTCTTTTCATGTTGCTTTCAGTCTTATGTCTTGTTGTCTTTGTGTCTTTTCATGTTGCATCCAGTCTTGTGTCTTGTCTTGTTGTGTCTTTTCATGTTGTGTCCAGTCTTGTGTCTTGTCTTGTTGTGTCTTTTCATGTTGCATCCAGTCTTGTGTCTTGTTGTCTTTGTGTCTTTACATGTTGTGTCCAGTCTTGTGTCTTGTCTTGTCGTGTCTTTCCATGTTGTGTCCAGTCTTGTATCTTGTCTTGTTGTCTTTGTGTCTTTTCATGTCGCGTCTAGTCTTGTGTCTTGTCTTGTTGTGTCTTTTCATGTTGCGTCCAGTCTTGTGTCTTGTCACTGAGTCTTGTGTTGTTTTGTCGTGTCCTCTGTTGTGTTGGTCCCTGTCCTGGTCTGTCTCTTGGACCTTCCTGTGTCCCACAGTAACCTCACTGCTCTTGTTGTTGTTGCCCTGCGTTGCTGCGGTAACGGCCGTCCCCACGGCGCTGGGCTCGTACTGCAGTCAGCTGAGGCGTCGGGTGTTTCACGGCAGCTGGCAGATGTTGCGGTTTGATGCGCTGCCAGAAATCTGCTGCTGGTCTGCAGGCGAACCGTCGGTTTTCTGGATTTTCACATTAAAGCAGGACGCTGGACCCAAACGGCTGATCTGGAGGGCTTCTCTGTGTGTCTCTGTGTGTCCAGGGTGGTCGGCACCTTCGGCCATCGGCATCGCTGGTCTGGGCGGAGGCTTCGAGATCGGCGTGGAGGTGAGTCACTTCCTGGTTTAGTTTAGGAGAAAAAATAAAATCGATTGTGTAAATCATGAGTTCCAGATCGTTTAGTCTCTGTATGGTTGTTTGTGTCTCTTTGTCATTGTTTAGTGTCTCTTGTGGTTGTTTTGTGTCTCTTTGTGGTTGTTTTGTGGCTCTTTGTGGTTGTTTTACATGTCTTTGTGGTTGTCTTGCGTCTCTTTGTGGTCGTTTGTGTCTCTTTGTGGTCGTTTTGTGTCTGTGTGGTTGTTTTGTGTCTGTTTGTGGTCATTTTGTGTCTCTTTGTGGTTGTTTTGTGTCTCTTTGTGGTTGTTTTACATCTCTTTGTGGTTGTTTTGTGTCTCTTTGTGGTTGTTTTGTGTCTCTTTGTGGTTGTTTTGCATGTCTTTGTGGTCATCTTGTGTCTCTTTGTGGTTGTTTGTGTCTCTTTGTCGTTGTTTTACATCTCTTTGTGGTCATCTTGGGTCTCTTTGTGGTTGTTTGTGTCTCTTTGTGGTCGTTTTATGTCTTTGTGGTTGTTTGTGTCTCTTTGTGGTTGTTTGTGTCTGTTTGTGGTTGTTTTGTGTCTCTTTGTGGTTGTTTGTGTCTGTTTGTGGTTGTTTTGTGACTTTGTGGTTGTTTTGCATCTCTTTGTGGTTGTTTTGCATCTCTTTGTGGTTGTCTTGTGTCTGTTTGTGGTTGTTTGTGTCTCTTTGTGGTTATTTTTGAGTCTCTTTGTGGTTGTTTGTGTCTCTTTGTCGTTGTTTTACATCTCTTTGTGGTCATCTTGGGTCTCTTTGTGGTTATTTGTGTCTCTTTGTGGTCGTTTTGTGTCTTTGTGGTTGTTTGTGTCTCTTTGTGGTCGGTTTGTGTCTCTTTGTGGTTGTTTGTGTCTCTTTGTGTTTTTTTTGTCTCTTTGTGGTTGTTTTGTGTCTCTTTGTGGTGGTTTGGTGTCTCTTTGTGGTTGTTTTGTGTCTCTTTGTGGTTGTTTGTGTCTCGTCGTTGTTTTACATCTCTTTGTGGTCATCTTGTGTCTCTTTGTGGTTGTTTGTTGTCTCTTTGTGGTTGTTTTGTGTCTCTGTGATGGCTTGTGTCTCTTGTGGTTGTTTTGTGTCTCTTTGTAGTTGTTGAGTGTCTTTGTGGTTGTTTTGTGTCTCTTTGTGGTTGTTTGTGTCTCTTTGTAGTCATCTTGTGTCTCTTTTTGGTTGTTTGTGTCTCTTTGTGGTCGTTTTGTGTCTCTTTGTGATTGTTTTGTGTCTTTTTGTGGTTGTTTTGCGTTTCTTTGCATCTCTTTTGCTGTTGAATGCAGTGCTTTGCCCGTGTTCAGTCTGTCCTTGAAGGCACCACCTACCTGCTTAAATCACATCTGATTGGTCGGTTCCCTCCAGGTATCTGACCTGGTGATCATCCTGAACCAGCGCCGGGCCATCGAGGCGTTCACAAAGGGCGGGAACCTGACGCTGGGTGGGAACTGCACGGTGGCGGTGGGGCCGATGGGCCGGTAGGTGGAGCCTCACGAGGCGTTTGATGACAGTCTGTGTTTTCAGGCTTCCTGTGACTCGGCAGGTTATTTTTAGAAGGAGGAGGTCAGAGGCCTTTCAGGGCAGTTCAACAGGTTTAGGAGCACATGTGTCGGCAGGTGTGTGTGGGAGGGGCCAGTTATGTGGCTCCCAGGTGAATGATGACATCAGCAGGAGCCGGATCATGAACACCTGCAGGCAGATGCCACAAACCAGGACATTCTACAGTGGTTTTGTGTCTTTTTGTGTCTCTTTGTAGTTGCTTAGTTTGTCTTTGTGTATTTTTTTCCTAGTTTTCCATCATTTTCCATCCCTTTGTAACCATTTTTAGTCCCTTTGTGGTCGTTTTGCGTCGCTTTGTTGTTTTTGTAGTTCTTTTGCTTCTATTAGTTTTGCATCTTTATGTGGTTGTTGTGTGTCTGTTAGTTGTTTCATTTTGTGTATCTTCTTTTCATTCTCTGAAACCAACACAAGCTTCCACAAACGTGTGTGTGTGTTTTTTGTGACGAGATGAATGTTGTGTCTCCAGTTAAGACCAGAACAGCAGAGGACTCAGGATCCTGCCCTGTGGAACACCACTAACCCTAATCCCAGCCCCATAACTCTCACCCCCTAACTCTAACACTAACCCAAACTCTACTACCCCTACTACTCCTACTCCTACTACCCCTACTTGCCCTACTAACCCCTACTACTCCTACTACCCCTACTAGCCCTACTAACCCCTACTACCCCTACTAATCCTACTACCCTACTACCCCTACTAACCCTACCAACCCTACTAACCCTACTAGCCCTACTAACCCTACTAACCCTACTAACCCTACTAGCCCTACTAGCCCTACTAACCCTACTAACCCTACTAACCCTACCAACCCTACCAACCCTACTAGCCCTACTAACCCCTACTACCCCTACTAACCCTACTAGCCCTACTAACCCTACTAACCCTACTAACCCTACTACCCCTACTAACCCTACCAACCCTACTAACCCTACTAACCCTACTACCCCTACTAACTCTACTAACCCTACTAACCCTACCAACCCTACCAACCCTACTACCCCTACTAACCCTACTAACCCTACTAACCCTACCTGCTCTTTTAATGGATTCATGTGTTGTTGTCGTGACGTTGAGGTGACATGTTCTCATCAGGAACGTGGAGGCTGACGTGGCTCTGCGCAGCACGGCGGCAGTCTTCACCTACTGCAGGTCCAGAGGGTTGTTTGCTGGGATTTCTCTGGAGGGATCCTACCTGATCGAACGCAAAGAGACCAACCGCAAGTACGAAGATAACCACCACCTTCGTAGCTCCCTTCTTCAAGTCCAAATCTTTAACCGAGTCATCCCATCGCAGGTTCTATGGCCAGGACATCCGAGCGTCGGCCATTCTGAACGGAGACGTGGAGCTGCCGTCGGAGTGCTACGACCTCTACCACATCCTGGATGCCTACGCCGAGGCCTACACCGCAGACTGGACCAGCAAGAACCCCAGGGTGAAGGTGGTGGACAGTCTTTACTTCCTGTTGGTGGTCCCCCTGGGGATATTTAGCATCTGTTGGACTTTGTGGTTGTTTTTGTCGTCATCTTGCATCTTTGGTTGGTAGTTTTGTGTTGCTTTGCATCCCACTGTGGGCAGTTTATGACAGTTATGGGCTGTTTTGTAGTTTTGTATAGTTTCTGTCGTCATTTTCTGTCTCCTCCAGATGGTCCATTTTTATCCAGTTTGCATCAATTTGTAGTTATTTTGTGTGTATTTTTTGTCCCTTTGTGTTTTTGTGTGGTAATTTTGTGCCCCTTTGTGGTCATTTAACATCTATTCATGCTTGTTTTGCATCACTTTTTAGTCTTTTGCTTCCATTTTTTGGCCATTTTGTGTCCATTTGTGGTCATTTTGTGTTGCCTTGAGGTTGTTTTGCATCTATTTTTCTTCATTTTGCATCAATTTGCAGTCATTTTGTGTGTTTGTTTGGTAATTTTGTATTTATTTTGTGCCCCTTTGTGGTCATTTAACATCTATTTGTGGTTGTTTTGGATCATTCTAGTCTTTTGCATCCCATTGTGGCCATTTTCTGTGCCTTTTTTGGATATTTCGCTCCGTTTTTTAGTCATTTTGCGTCCTTGTTTTGTTATTTTATGTTCGATTTGTGGTTGTTTATATTCCTTTGTGGTCATTTTGTGTTCCTTTTGTCTTTTTTTTTGTTTTTTTGTGCCCCTTTGTGGTAATTTAAAATCTTTTTGTGGTTGTTTTGGATCACTTTTAGTTTTTGCTTCCCTTTGGGGCTGTTGTCTGTGTCTTTTTTTGGATATTTCGCACTTTTTAGTCATTTTGCATCCTTGTTTTGTCGTTTTTCTTTTGATTTATGTTTGTTTGTGGTTGTTTACGTTCACTTTTGGTCATTTTGTGTCTCTTTTTGGTCATTTTGTGTCTCTTCGGGGTCATTTAACATCTCTCTGTGGTGGTTTTGGATCACAGTTGTGCATTTCATTTAGTTTTCTGTTCGTCTCCAGTCGGTTCCTCCGTCCAGACCTCCAGCTCCTCCACAGCAGAGACCTCCCAGCAGCTTCCAGCAGCCGGCCGCCGGTAAACATCCTGCTGTTTGTTGTTGTTGTTGTTTGTTTGTTTGTTTATGGTGTAAACAATCTGCAGTGACATCTGTGTTTGTGGTCGCAGGAGCAGCAAGCAAAAACTCCCTCTACCCGAGCATCTCCATCTACAAATCTGAAACCCCTGGTGAGTCCTTTCTTCTTCAGGTTCAGATTAGAACCTGGCTTAGATTAGAATCAGGTTTAGATTAGAATCAATGCTAGATTAGAATCAATGCTAGATTAGAATCTGCTTTAGATTTGAATCGGGTTTAAATTAGAATCTGGTTTCGATTAGAATCAGGTTTAGATTAGAATCAGGTTTAGATTAGAATCTGGTTTGGATTAGAATCTGGTTTAGATTAGATTCAAATCTAGATTAAAATCTGGTTTAGATTAGAATCAGGTTTAGATTAGAATCAAATCTAGATCAGAATCAGGTTTAGATTAGAATCAAATCTAGATTAGAATCAGGTTGAGATTAGAATCAGGTTTAGATTAGAATCTGGTTTGGTTAGAATCAAATCTAGATTAGAATCAGGTTTCAGGGTTTGTGAATGAATCCTGAGCTCTGAAGTGTAATTACTGACGTCATTAATCTTTGTCTCATTAATAGTCCTCTGTGTGCATGTTTGTTTTCCTTACGATGTGGGGACGTCTGCGCTCTCACTCAGCTGCTTTATGGGGACTGTTTATCTTTACAGGTCCTCAGGAGGTAAATCATCATATTTTAGGGTGATGATGTGGTTAAAAGTTGGAGAAACTGATGTGAATGCTCTGAAATGTTGGAAACACACATACAGTGTTGTTTTAAATCAGCGCTGTTGCTCCCTCTGGTGTCCACCGCTACAACTACTGCAACACTGACTGTTTTTATTTTACACAATGTCGTGCTTCATGTTTCCTTTTTATTTCAGGTCAGTTCGTCTCCAGAAATTCTCAGAACTCCAGTAAGAAACCTCACATTTAACACAAACACAAATTAAATATGTGTCCAGGATTATAATTCTAATAATAGTCTGAAATATCTGTGTTAAGATAATTTGGACTTTCTTTCTTTCAGTATTTTATATTTACAGTAGCAGAGGGTTTATAGATGCTTTAAAATATCTTGTAACTCTTTTTTATTATCTATTACATATTTTATTATCTATGTATAATTAAACAATGGGGTAAAAATACAAATTTCTAAATTAAGAGATCGACTTTTCCATTGTAGTTTTATAAAGAATTGTATTTTGTATTATTTCATGTGCTCTAATAATTAAATTGTGTAAACTCTGTTTCCAATGCATATTAATATGGTTGACAAAAAGTACATATTTTTGTTAATTTTCCAAGTTTATATACAGACACAATAAAAAAAACACATATGTGAAACAGAGATCTTTTATCTGTGTTTGAATTAAAAATTAGTTTATAAAATAAATTATTCAAATCAGCAACACTTTTTTATTATTGCAGATATTTAGTATAATATATAAAAATGCGTATTTTTACAAAATACTTCAGCACATATATATTAAATATGATATTTAATTTAATAATATGATATTAAATTTAAAAAAACAATGAAATTAAAAATAAATATTTCATAGATATTAACTGATTTATTGAAAATTTTCAATTTTATAAAATATCAATATAATATTTAAAGGAAATTTTTGTGTATTAAGAATTGAAAATCCAGTTTTTTACAGATTCTTTGTGGTTGTTTTTACAGATATTTAGTAAAATCACACACAAACAAAACTAACTGAGATGCTAACCAGTAAAACTGTAACAAACGACAATTATTAAATGTATAAAAATATGATTTTCTTCTTCCTTTACAGCATTTGACTATAAAGTAAGACTGTTTTTTACAATATTTAAATCAGAATAATGATTCTGCAGACATCTGTTATTTTAAAGACATTCATGCATGTTAGGGACTGAAAAGTGTTAAATTATTTCATTTTTAGGCGTTTTATTTAGTCTGGCGTCGCTATTTTACAGTAGAATAATTAATACATATCTGATATTCTGCACTTAAAGTGATTATAAAGGTTTAATATCAAAGATTGTAAATAGTTTTAAAGATTCCAAACACACATAAAAATGAAAAACAAAAAATGAAAAAAACTGAGAAAAAAAGAACTTTTACACTCTATTCATGAGGTTTTAGTTTATTTTTTTTAATATGTTTTTATTTTCCTCCAGGTGGAGCGTCGTCAGTGGGCGGAGCAACCGGCCAGCTGGTCGTCACGGCAACCCACCCGTTCACGGGGCAGCAGCCCGGCGACCTGAGCTTCGTCCCCGGCGACCGGATCACCGTCATCACCAAGACCGAGTCCCAGTACGACTGGTGGGAGGGCCGGCTGGAGGACGGACGCGTCGGCATCTTCCCCGCAAACTTTGTCTCATTCTGACAGCGTGGCCCGGTGGAGGAACTGCAGCCGAACAAATACCAAACAAACACCGCAAGACTTCTGGTAACGAGTTTAAGATTTAAAACTAAATTCACCTGCATCTGTTGAGAGAATTATTTAGTAGATTTAGTTGTTATCATTGAAGAAAAACACATTTTTTAAAATCATTATTTACAAAAATTTGTTTAAAACAGTAAATGTTCACGAGTTTCTAAACAAAGCCTTAAATATTGCCTGAAAGTGTGTAAATATTTGCATGAATTAACAAACGTGATGCTAATTATTCACTAAAACTTCTAGTAGATGGTTGTAAATGTGATCATTTCTAGGTTGGAGACAAAACACATTTGATGGAGTTTTTAATGTTACAGACCAAATCCACAGGTGACAAATTTAGTCATTTCCTAGAAAGAACCATGTAATTTGGTACAAAATTCAGAGACATTTTGAGTTACAGCTTCAATTAAACCAAAGCAAATATTGTTATTATAAATTTACCACCAGAAACATCACTTTGTCATTTATTACTAATTTAATAGAGCTGTATTTACACAGATCTGACATTTCTACATATTCAGTACCAACCAGAAGACTCTGGAGCTACGTTAGCTTCAAAAGAATCAGATTACATTTAGTTATTTCTGATGTTAGTTCATTTAAAACCAACAGTTTCACTTGGATTTAGTTACGTTAATATTAAAAAAGATGCAAAAAGCTGAAAATATTTCAACTTCACAACAAAGTTCACAGCTGTTTGTTATTTACAAATGATGATGACATAAAGACGTTTACAGCCTGATGAAGGTTTCTGGAGAGAATTTACCTTAAATATCAGAGAAAATATTCTCTTTTTCTTTCCTGTATTTTCAGATATGTTGACATAAAACAGTATTTCAGTCTTCTGTTACCTTTAAAAAGTTGTTTATTGACTCTTTTCTCTGTAGTTTTTATGTAACAGTGGTTTTTAAATGGCAGTGGGACTATTCTGTCATGAAAACAATAATGTGGTGTTTGGGGGATGTTTGGAGATCACGAATAAATCAAATTTATGAAAACCTTCCCTTGTTTTCATGCAATTTGTCAAAGAAGCGATTCAGAGTCGATTCACATCAGTTTCTCCGTGAGTCAAAGCTTGCCCAAAATAATGCAGAACTTCCAAAAAATGACAAAAAGTCAGAAACTTGCCAAAAATGGAACAAAAAAAAATTCAATTCAATTTTATTTATATAGCGCCAATTACAGTCAAATTGTCTCGAGACGCTTTACAGAACCCATATGCCTGACCCCCAGAGCAAGCCAAAAGGCGACAGTGGCAAGGAAAACACCCTTTTAACAGGGAAAAAAACCTCGAGCAGAACCCGGCTCTAATGTGGGGGGACCCATCTACCTGCTGGCCGGGCGGGTTGAGAGGGACAGAAGAAGTAGAGAGGTAGAGATAGAGGGGTAGAGGTAGAGATAGAGGGATACAGATAGAGGGGTAGAGATAGAGAGGTGGGGGGGTGGGACACAAGGACCATAAAACACAGCCACACATCTGAAGCATCCAGCATCCAGCTCTGGGACCAAATGTCCAAAATGCCTCAAATAGCATCCAAAATAATCTGAAATGTGTCCAGAGTCACGGAAATGGTCAAAAATCACTTAAAAATTAAACAAATGTACTTTAAAATTTGTCCTAAATGACTCGAAACTCGTCGAAAATTACAAAATGTTTCCAAAACACTTGAAGAATTTTTTTTAGGATTGTATTTTTAGAATATTTTTGTCATATTTTATTGTAATTGGAATTTTTTTTCAGGAATTTCATTCATATTTCTATATTTTTCTATAATTTTATTTTTATTTTCAGAATATTTTCTAGTCTTTTTAATTGTTTTTTATTTTTCATTTTCATTTTATTATAATTTCTAATGGTATTTTTTAAATGACATTTTATGGTGAATATTCAGGAATTTTGTTTGTTTTAAAGAAATGTAGTTGAATTGTTGTAGGAAAAAATTTTAAGCATTTCATTTAAATTTTCAGGAAAGTTGTTGACATTTTCTTAACATTTCTGTGACATTTCTCAGGTTTTTTTTAAATACATTTTTTTATTTAAAAAAATCTAAACATAATAATAATAATAATAATAATAATAATAGTAAATAATAAATGTTATTTAAAGGCGCCTTTCAGAAAATCACAAATGTTAAAGAAATCAGTTTGAATTATTTCACAGTTAAAGTTTAAATTTCACTGAGCTTTAAAGTATTAATCTAATTCTGTGAATGAAGCTGCAGTTCCATATTTTGTCCTGTGGGTGGCGCTGTAGCTGCAGGAATTAAACCAAAACACACATCAATTCACTTCTAAACACGTCTTTTGAATAAATTTATAAAAACAAAACAAAATGACAACCAAAAAGCAAACAAATTAACAAACAACAGAACCACAAAAGAAACCTGGATGAGAAACTATATTTTTAAATCAAATCCATATTTTTAACCTTTTATTAAAAATAGTTTGTTTATAAACATTAAAACTTCCTATTTTTATACTTTCACATCATTTTTCTGCCTGATTTCTTACAAATTGACCCACAAATGACAAGAATGTTTTTCATTTACGGAGCTCTTGGATTGAAAAGCTGAGATGGCGGCTAATATGCTAAGCTAATTAGCCACTATTTATATTTATTGGTCTGTATGTTTAAATCAATGTGATCAGTACATTTATTTACACATTTAATACATGGAATTTGAAGTTTAGACACAAAGCTGCATACAGTTAGAGGTTGTGACTTTATTTTTTTCAGATCTGCTAAGCTAGTTAGCATTAGCATCTTGCATGGAATCGACTGCCTCATTTAGCTCTGTGGAAAAACTGTATAGCCATGCCTAGCTTTAGCTAAAACCACAACTATTATCCATTCTGTTGGTGGTTTAGTTGTTCCACATAATTAAAGGATGGTAGCTAAATCTATAAAATGCTAAATCTGACTGTCAATTAAACCATTACTTTAGAAAAATAAATGTTTTCTGATGTTTTTACGTCATTTTAACTCATAATAGATTACTTTTTTGCTAGTAGACGAATAATTCCTCCACAGCTGTGTCTGAACCGTGAAACTGTTTTTATAAATGATGACGTGAAGTCGTTTGTTTTGTTCTTCCTCACATATTTTCATCTGATTCCGAGGAATTATGGAAGCCGTTTTCTTTAAATCAGTCCAGTGAGTTGTTTCAAGGCGTCCTTCTCTGCAGGGAGATTCTCTGGTTTCCTGCTTCGGCTCAACAGCTTCCTGAAAACACACAATGTAACACAACATAACACAACGTAACACAACATAGCACAACGTAGCACAACGCGACACAACAATGATTCTCTCTGCAGCTGTAAATGTTAAAAACTTCCTTCTAACTCAGATTTTTCAGTGTGACTGGATCAGTTTAACGTTTAGTCCAGGTCCAGTCTGATGTTTGGGTTAAACTGAACGTTAAATGTGACGGTAGGTTCTATGAGATCAATACTTTGGTCTGCCGGAGTTTATCGACCAAACAAACCAAATATGTTCCCAAACATTCTGGCTAAATGAGCAACATTCCAGCTGCAGGCGACTGAATCATATCAGAGAACAGTTAGTTTAAAACCTCAAACCTTCAGCTGAACCTCCTCCTGTTGATAATAAAACTAGCCACTGTCCATTAGCTTAGAATAGCTTTAAAATGTGACCCGGGTTGGTCGTCCTTCTCACCTCGTCCACCAGAGGCTGGGGGTACGGGGCCTCGGCTGCCGGTCACAGTCCTCCACCGAGTCAGGTAGCGGGACGCTGCTTGTCTCCGGCAGCAGCAGGCAAAGACCACAGCCTATGATTGGCCCACCGCTGTACACCACCATGGCAGCCAATGAGATCGCTCCATTGGGACTCGAGGGCACGAGGGTGTTGACCAATGAGCCGAGTCGGAAAGACAAGTTGACCAACGACACGCAGCGCTGCCTGGTTAGAAGGAACTGAGGTTACACACTAGTTATCCGGCTAGTTAAACACTGGTTAACCTGCTAGCTAAACTTTATCAACACTAGTTAACCTGCTAGTTAAACACTAGTTAACCTGCTAGTTAAACACTAGTTAACCTGCTAGTTAAACACTGGTTAGCCTGCTAGTTAAACACTGGTTAACCTGCTAGTTAAACACTGGTTAGCCTGCTAGTTAAACACTAGTTAACCCGCTAGTTAATCACTGGTTAGCCTGCTAGTTTAAAACTAGTTAACCTGCTAATTAAACAGTAGTTAACCTGCTAGTTAAGCACTAGTTAACCTGTCAGATAAATGCTAGTTAACCTTCTAGTTAAACACTGGTTAACCTGTTACTTAAATTCTGGTTAACCTGTTACTTAAATTCTAGTTAACCTGCTAGTTAAACACTGGTTAACCTGCTAGTTAGGCATTTGTTAAGCTGCTAGTTAAACACTAGTTAACCTGCTAGATAACACCAGTTAAGCTGTTAGTTAAACACTAATTAACTTGCTAGATAACACTAGTTAAGCTGCTAGTTTAACACTAGTTAAGCCGCTAGTTAAAGCTGCTAGTAAACCTGTTAGTTAAACTTTATAAACACTAGTTTACCTGCTAATTAAACATAGTTAAGCTGTTAGTTAAATATGCTAGTAAAGCTAACCAGTATAGTCGCTGGTTGATGTGGTTTACTACCTGACCACGGTGGGGAACAGCTCGATGCAGTACAGGATGGAGATGGAGGTGGTTGCCAGGATGCAGAGTTTCCCCATCAGAGCCAAACTCATCACCAGCACCGGCTCACCTGGACAGGTAGGAAGTATGATCAATACCTGATCAATAATCAATAACCAGCTCACCTGAACAAATATCAATACCTGATCAATAATCAATAACCAGCTCAGGAATAAATAAAAAATGATGACAATTAATGTATGCTAAAGTAAATGGGAGTTTTTAGAAATGGGCAAAAATAATTAGCTTGATTGTACAGTTTTAACAAGCTAACAGTTTATTTCTTATAGTCTAATGTGTGTTTAACGTTGGCATGCTAATGCTGTTTTAACATGACAACAGTTTAATATTTATAAACTAATATGTGTTCAATGTTAGCATGCCAATACTTAACATTATCTAAACTATTCATTTGTGATTATTATTTTGGTGTTCATAGAAACATAATTTCAGAAATGTGTTTAGCATGCTAACGCCATATACTGTGTAAAGTACTTAGTGTATGCTAATGCTAATGTTACTAATGTGTAAAATAATTAACCTGTCTCAAGATAACATTTTAATATTCATAGTGTAATATGTATATAATGTTAGCATGCTAATATTTTATTAGTATTTAAAAACAAACACGTAATATTTTAGCATTTCTGGTTACCTTATTAAAAATATTTTTAGCACACTAAAGTTGTAAACTATGTTAAATATTTAGTGCATGCTAACATACTTTCTAACATTTATAGTGTACTATGTGTATAATGTTAGCATGCTAGCATTTTGTAGTATTTAAAAATAAACTGGTGATTATTTTGGTAGACAAATTAGCATGATGTTACAGTTTTAGCGAGCTAGCATTTTATTTAATATGGTGTAATGTCAGCATGTTAATCTTTATAAACATAAACTTAGCATTAATGTTTTAGCATGGCTGCTGACATAATTAAAAGTTTAGAGAATGCTAATGCTAATAATGGGTAAAATAACTAGCATTATGCTACAATTTTAGCAAGCTATGATTTTATTTAATATGGTGTAATGTTAGCATGCTAATCTTTATAAATATAAACTTAGGATTATTTTTTAACAGTGCTGCTGATGTAATTAAAAGTTTGAATGGTAATGCTAAAAAATTGGTAAAATACTTAGCATGATGCTACAGTTTTGCAAGCTAGCATTTTATTTAATATGGTGTAATGTTAACATGCTAATGCTAAAAAATGGTGAAATAATAAGCATGATATTAGTTTTAGTGAGCTAGCATTTTATTTAATATGGTGTAATGTTAGCATGTTAATCTTTATAAACATTAACTTTGCATTAATGTTTTAGCATGGCTGCTGACATAATTAAAAGTTTAGAGAATGCTAATGCTAAAAATGGTAAAAGAATTAGCATGATGCTACAGTTTTAGCGAGCTCACATTTTATTTAATATAGTGCAATGTTAGCATGCTAGTGCTAAAAATGGGAAAATAATTAGCATGATGTTACAGTTTGAGTGAGCTAGCATTTTATTTAATATGATGTAATGTTAGCATGTCATGCTTTATAAACAAAACCTTAGCATTAATGTTTTAGAATGACTGCTGAGCTAATTAAAAGTTTTTATAGAATGCTAACGTTAAAAAAATGGTAAAATAACTAGCATGCTAACATGTTCATCGCTAATGCTAGCATACTCCAATGGCTCACTGTTGCATCTGGACAGCAGCAGTGACAGGAAGCAGGCAGCGCCGCTCAGGAACAGAGTGAGCATGCTGATTGGTCGGCGTCCTAGGCGAACCAATGGGACAAGCAGGCAAGGAGCTTCTGATAGGCCAGAGAAAAACTGGGCGGAGTAAATGCCAACGCCAAATGAGCCAATGTTCATGCAAATCCCAAAGTAGGTTAGCGCCGATGCTACGCTGGAGGATGGAACAACAAGAAAAAAATTTATTATTTTTGTCAATTTTATTTACCTGAATAAATGTGTCATAAACTCTCTAGTATTAGAAGTACTAGCAGTAGAGACAGTATTAGTGGTATCAGTTGTATTAGCAGTATTAGCTGTATTAGCAGTACTAGTATTAGCATTTGGTATTCTGTGTTTGCCTGAGGTAGCTCATGATGATTAGCCGTAGCAGGACGGTAGGGTGTCTCAGGTGGGTGATGATGTCACTGTGGGCGTGGCCTGCAACAGATTCTTCCTTCTGAACCTTCTTCAGGTCAGAACAGGCCAAGTCGAGCAGCTGCAGATGAAAACATTTTATAAAAGTAACGGATTAAATGTTAACCAAGATAAAAAGTGTTAGCTTAAAGTGGTTAGCTAAAAGTAGAATTAGCCTAAAATCATTAGAGTTAGCTAAAACTAATGGATTAAATGGTTCACTAATGGTCAGTCTTAGCTAAGAACGTGGCCGTCGACGAGTGAACGCTGGCGCATCTGGCTGCCGCTGCTCGCTGGTAACTTTTTAACTTTTACACATATTTTATGGTTTTATGACCAAATCAGACCCCTGAAATTGTCCGTAATTGGAATTACTTACGTTCTGCCGGCTCTACCTCCTGACTGGCTGTATTTTGGTATGGAAAAGCCTGCACTCTGAGAACTGGATCTGGCTGGCTCAGATCCTGCTATAGACCCGGGAACTGGCCTTCTTCAACCACCAGACCTTCATCTGCACCACAGACTGCACCAAGCACATCTACCTGACTTCAGCCGGGTGGATAACAGCGTGTCCCGGCTGCTCGACAACCTGCCCGGCTTCAGAGAGAAGCGCAGACCCGGCTTCTGATTCCGAGCTAGCGTTAGCTCCATGCTAGCACGTGCGACAGTAACATGCTGTTGGTCTACTCTGCCTCAGCTCTCCGTCAACTCAACAATCACCACCGCCCGGATTGTATGGACACTCTCAAACATGCCAGCATTCTCCTTGCATCACGCTGTCCTCACCGAGACTCTGACCGCATGTTTTCAGATCACTTCTCATCACCAAACTCCATCCCTTCACTGTGGTCTCCTTGCACTTCCACATTACGTCATCACAACAAACAGCACGTGAACCCATCCAATCTCCATCCACTTCCACAGTCCTCCCAACCAATCAGTAAGCAACGCAACCTGACACTGGCTCTGCTCAACACTCGATCCCTGAACAATAAAAGCCTCATCTTAAATGAATTCATCAAGGACAATAATCTGGACTTTCTCTGGATCACTGAAACCTGGCACTAACCTATGGACTATTTCTCATTTAACCAGACCACACCCACAAGATATTCAGACATGGACAAACCTCGTCCTGAGGGGCGGGGTGGTGGTGTTGCTGTGATACACAGGAAGGACATTAAAATATCCACCATCTCCACCCCTGCAGCTAGCTCCTTTGAACATCTCTCCTATAAATTATCTGGTCCAACTCCCCTGGTCACTGCCATCATCTACCGCCCCCCCCCCAATCCTTCCTTTCTGGCCTTTCTGATTTTCTAACCCAGCTTTGTGCCATATCATCATCTTCTCCTCCTAGGAGATTTCGACATCCACATCAACAACACCAACTGTAAATTTCCTGTAGAATTTCTGGAGCTTCTACAATGCCTCAACTTCACACTGCACATCAACTTCCCCGCTCACAGCCGTGGTCACACACTTCTCAAACCCACCGACAGCTTCACCTCATCCTTCACGACAGACAAGTGCAACTCATTCCTGACATTTTTCCAAACAAAAATTGATTATATAATACTTACAGCAACCTGTCCACTTCCGCTGCCCCCTCAACACCTACAGCCGCCTCCCCCCCTCTGACCAGTCAGCCCTTATCACATTTCTCTCCATTATCTCCCACACAACTCTCCAAATTTACAACAGGAATTAGCAGCTCCACCTGCAGTCTGGATCCCATCTGCTCTCACCAAGGCCTGTCTCCCTTCTATCTCCTCCTGCATTACCAAAATAATTAATTCTTCTCTCAGCTCCGGATCAGTACCACAACCCCTCAAACTAGCTGCTGTTACCCCCATCCTTAAAAAACCCGGACTCAGCCCTGATATCATGAATAACTTCCGTCCCATTTCCAACCTCCCCTTTCTGTCAAAAATCCTTGAACGACACGTTCAAGGATTTTTTTTGTAGCTGCCCAAATCCAAACCCACCTCACCTCCAATGCCCTGTTTGAACCATTCCAATCTGGATTCTGCTCAAAACACAGCACTGAAACAGCCCTTCTCAAAGTCACCAACGACATCCTCCTCTCTGCAGACTCTGGCCTCCTCACCATCCTCATCATCCTCGATCTCACTGCAGTGTTCGATACCATCAACCACTCCATCCTCCTGTCCTGCCTGGAATCACTCAACATCAGCGGTACCGCCCTCTCCTGGCTTAGGTTCTTTCAAACAGACAACAGTTCATCAGCATCAGTAACTGCTCCTCTGCTGCCAGGCGTCCCCCAGGGTTCGGTTCTCGGCCCCCTCCTGTTCATGCTCTACATCCTCCCTCTTGGTAATATCATCCACAAACATGGTCTCCACTTCCACTGCTACGCCGATGACTTACAGATCTATATCTCAACCAAACCCATCACCCCAACAACCTGCTCCACCCTGACCTGCTTCAGTGGAATAAAAACATGGATGCAAAATAACTTTCTACAGTTAAACTACGATAAATCAGACATAATAATCATTGAACACTGACAGCTTCACCCTGATCATCGATAACTCCACTCTGTCCCCATGTCCTCACATCTGTGGGAATCATTCTCAGCAACCTCACCTTCCAACAACACATCAACCAGATCACCTGGACCGCCTTCTTCCACCTCTAGAACATCAAATGCCTCCACAACTCACCCTCCTTCCTGCTGCTGAACCCCTCATCCACACATTCATCACATCCAGAACTGACGACTGCAACAGCGTTCTTTGTGGTTCATCCTCAAAAGTCCTCAATAAACTTCCGTACATCCAGAAATCAGCTGCCCTCCTCCTGAACACATCACCCCTGCCCCCCAAAACCTCCACTGGCTCCCCATCCCACAATGCATTCAGTTTAAAGTCCTCCTGCTGACCCACAAAGCCCTCCACAACCCCCCATACCTCAGAGACCTGCTCCACACTCCCTCTACTGCCCCCCCATACCTCAGAGACCTGCTCCACACTCCCTCTGCTGCCCCCCTATACCCCAGAGACCTGCTCCACACTCCCTCTACTGCCCCCATACCTCAGAGACCTGCTCCACACTCCCTCTACTGCCCCCCATACCTCAGAGACCTGCTCCACACTCCCTCTACTGCCCCCCATACCTCAGAGACCTGTTTCACACTCCCTCTACTGCCCCCCATACCCCAGAGACCTGCTCCACACTCCCTCTACTGCCCCCCATACCTCAGAGACCTGCTCCATACTCCCTCTACTGCCCCCATACCTCAGAGACCTGCTCCACACTCCCTCTGCTGCCCCCTATACCCCAGAGACCTGCTCCACACTCCCTCTACTGCCACCATACCTCAGAGACCTGCTTCACACTCCCTCTACTGCCCCCCGTATACCCCAGAGACCTGCTCCACACTCCCTCTACTGCCCCCCCATACCTCAGAGACCTGCTCCACACTCCCTCTACTGCCCCCCATACCTCAGAGACCTGCTCCACACTCCCTCTACTGCCACCCCATACCTCAGAGACCTGCTCCACCGCTACACAACCTCCCATAGCCTTTGTTCATCTACCGCGAACCTTTGCTCCTCCACTCAGAACCAAACACTGAACCTGGGGGGATAGAGCATTCTCCATATCTGCCCCAACATTCTGGAACTCCTTGCCAAAACACATCCATGACTGCACAGACCTGACCACCTTCAGATCACTCCTCAGACCCACCTGTTCAGAACTGCTTTTAACACATAACATGAACTTATTTTTACGATTTGTTTAATTTTTATATTTTTAATGTTTGATGATTTTATGTAAAGCGTCTTGAAAGTGTTTTGAAAAGTGCTATACAAAAAATGTATTATTATTTTTATTATTATTATTATTATTAATAAAATAAAAAGTTAGCTTAAAGTGATTAGCTTCAAGTTAGCTAGCATATTAGAAAAAATGGTTTGCTAACAATCATTTTTAGCTGAAAGTAGTGCTTTACTCAAGAAAGAGATTACTAAATATGTTTGCTAAAAGTATGAGTTAGCTAAAAAATAATCATGAGCTATAAGTAATGATTAGCTAAAAGGAATGGTTCACTAGAAGTAATGACTAGCTCATAGTATGAGTGAGCTAAAAGTAATGATTAGCTAAAAGTAATGATTAGCTAAAAGTATGAGTTAGCTAAAAGTAATGATTAGCTAAAAATAATTTTTAGCTAAAATTATGAGTTAGCTAAAAGTAATGATTAGCTAAAAGTAATGATTGACTAAAAGTCATGATTAGCTAAAAGTAATGATTAGCTAAAAGGAATGGTTGACTAGAAGTAATATCAGCTCATAGTATGAGTGAGCTAAAAGTAACGATTAGCTAAAAGTAATGATTAGCTGAAAGTATGAGCTAGCTAAAAATATGAGCTAGCTAAAGGTAATGATTAGCTAAAATACGAGCTATTTAAAAGTAATGATTAGCTAAAAGTATGAACTATTTAAAAGTAATGATTAGCTAAAAATACGAGCTATTTAAAAGTAATGATTAGCTAAAGGCAATCATTAGCTAAAAGTAATGATTAGCTAAAAGTAATGATTAGCTAAAAGTAGATCAAGTTAGCTGAAGGTAGCAGTCAGCTAAAACTAGCATTAACTAAAATAAATTTATGTGAGCTAAAGGTAAAGGTTAGCTTTAAAGATGTTTAGAGTTTACTTCATGTCGACTCTCCAGGTTATATTTTTGTTATTTTTTTTGTCTTTGATGGAAGTTCTTTGTCTTTGTGAACGTTTTGTACCTGATGCTGTGGCTCTCATTTATGAGGCTCGTGTTTGGTTTGCTCACCTGGTCCAGACACTGCTGGTCTCTGGGGCTGTTGCTACAGTAACGCTCCAGAACATCCTTCCTCCTCCTGAGCAGCAGCCAGCGAGGAGACTCTGGGATGGAACTGTAGAGACAGAAGACACCAGGTCATCTTTCTAACATCCCAGAGAGGACCGGAGGACAGACAGGTGGACAGGTGAGCTGCCTACAGGTAGAGCGGCAAGCAGACGAGCTGCGGCACGGCCAGCGACAGGTGGAGCTGCTTCCAGGTGGGGCTGAGCCAGGCCAGCAGAGCTCCGCCCATCGTCCCCAGACTGAAACAGAACGGCAGGAAGGCCGACGGCCAAAGACGAGCCGAGGGGACAGTCCACTCCACCGCTGAGACAGGAAGTTAAAAAAACATTTAATAGCATCACGAAGGAGTCATAGTACCACTAATCAGGAGTCATAGTACCACTAATGAGGAGGTCTAGAAGGAGTCATAGTATCACTAATCAGGAGGTATAGGAGTCATAGTACCACTAATCAGAAGGTCTAGATGGAGTCATAGTACCACTAATCAGGAGGTATAGAAGGAGTCATAGTACCACTAATCAGGAGGTCTAGAAGGAGTCATAGCACCACTAATCAGGAGTCATAGTACCACTAATGAGGAGGTCTAGAAGGAGTCATAGTACCACTAATCAGGAGTCATAGTACCACTAATCAGGAGGTATAGAAGGAGTCATAGTTCCACTAATCAGAGCTTGGTACTGGGGTTCTATCAGAGCTCAGACAGAGTCCAGATGTTTGGTGAGAACCTGCCCAGGACTACCACAGTGGATGCATAGTCCTGACAGTGAAGAACGGAGGTGGCGGTGTGATGACAATGAAGACATTTCTAGAAGCAGCATGAAGGTCTGAGGATGAACCAGAACACTGACTAACTGAACCAGTGGCTCTAAATGTGGTAAATCTCAGCTGCTGAGCTCCAGAATTGACTTCCTTCCAACCCGACGGTTCGTCTCCAGGGATTAACTTCCTCCTCAGACTCAGCAGGTTGGAGCGCTGCTGGAAGCTGTCGGCCTTCATCAGGACTTTATCTGAGACTGGAGCTGTTTATCAGTCATGTGAGTCCAATTAATGCTCTGGAGGAGAAAAACAGCTCCAGACTGGCAGGGACATTTCAGTCCACAGAGGGAAGGAAGTCCAGAAGATCCAGAGTTCCTCCAATCAGCACCATGTTCTCAGTTTTTATGAAAACAATAATCCATACAAATGGATGTCTGCTTTTCTTTGTCATTGTATGGTGAATTCACTGTGTTCCAGGTGTGTTTTCATGTGTGTTTACAGGTGTGTCTACAGGTGTGTTTTCAGGTGTGTCTACAGGTGTGTTTCCAGGTGTGTTTCCAGGTGTGTTTCCAGGTGTGTCTACAGGTGTGTTTCCAGGTGTGTCTACAGGTGTTTCGACAGGTGTGTTTCCAGGTGTGTCTACAGGTGTGCTTACAGGTGTGTTTCCAGGTGTTTCCAGATGTTTTCAGGTGTGTTTCCAGGTGTGTTTCCAGGTGTGTGTACAGATGTGTTTTCAGGTGTGTTTACAGTTGTGTCTACAGGTGTGTTTACAGGTGTATCTACAGGTACAGGTGTGTTTCCAGGTGTGTCTACAGGTACAGGTGTGTCTACAGGTGTGTTTACAGGTGCGTCTACAGGTGCGTTTGGAGGTACAGGTGTGTTTACAGGTGTTTACAGGTGTTTACAGGTGTGTTTACAGGTACAGGTGTTTCTACAGATGTGTTTCCAGGTGTGTCTACAGGTGTGTTTCCAGGTACAGGTGTGTTTCCAGGTGTGTCTACAGGTGTGTTTCCAGGTGTTTTTCCAGGTGCGTGTGTGCGTTACCGAGGCAGAAGCCGCTGATGTTGATGATGCTGTTGCAGACTCCGGCCAGGCAGCGGACAGCGAGGAAGACGAGGGGCTGAGGAAGGACAGTGGGTACGAGGCTGCACATGACGTGCACGCACACAAACACCAGCAGCGTCGGACGCGAGCCGTACCTGCACGGAGAGCACGGTAACCATGGTAACCAGGTGATCGTCTGTTATTATGACCGTGAGGCTGAATGTTAGTGTTTGTGTTGTACCGGTCAGAGATGGTTCCGCCTACCAGAGATCCCAGCAGCAGACCGGACATGAAGAGAGTCTGACCGGAGGACAACCAGTCTGTCCACCAGCACACTGACTAGAGACACACAGAGACACATTAACACACACTGACCAGAGGACAACCAGTCTGTCTACCCGCACACTGACTGATACACACATTAAATACACACATTAAAACACACTGACACACACATTAAATACACACATTAACACACACGGACACACACAGAGAGACACATTAATATACACACATAGATACACACACACTGACTGGCACACACACATAGAGACACACACACATTTATATACACACATACAGACACAAACAGAGACAAACATTTATAAACACACATAGACACACACATAGACACACACATAGACACACACAGTCAGTACTAGTGCTAAGGTAGGCTAACAATTTCCCTCTGCTATTCGTGTTTGTGCTAAGCTAGGATAACAGCTTCCCTCTGCTCATAGTGTTTGTGCTATGCTAGGCTAATTGCGTTCCCCTGCTACTGTTGTTTGTGTTAAGCTTGGCTAACGGTTTCCCCCTCCTCCTAGTGTCTATGCTAAGCTAAGCTAACAGCTGTCCTCTGCTCCCAGTGTTTGTGCTAAGCTAGGCTAACAATTTACCTCCGCTCCTAGTGTTTATGCTAAGCTAGGCTAACAATTTCTCTGTAGTCCCAGTGTCTATGCTAAGCTAAGCTAACATTTTCCCTCTGTTCCCAGTGTCTATGCTAAGCTAGGCTAACAGTTTCCCCTCCTCCTAGTGTTTATGGTAAGCTAGACTAACAGTTTCCCTGTGTTCCCAGTGTGTATGGTAAGCAAGACTAATAGTTTCCCTCTGCTCCTTGTATTTGTGTTAAGCTAGGCTAACAGTTTCCCCCTCCTCCCAGTGTCTATGCTAAGCTATGCTAACAGTTTCCCTCTGTTCCCAGTGTCTTTGCTAAGCTAGCCTAACAGTTTCCCTCTCCTCCCAGTGTCTATGCTAAGCTAGGTTGACAGTTTCCCTCTCCTCATAGTGTTTATGTTCAGCTATGCCAACAGTTTTCCCCTCCTTCTAGTGTCTATGCTAAGCTAGGCTAACAGTATGGTATCCTGTGTATCTTACAGCTGACTGGATCTTTAATGTTTCACTCGAGACGCTGACAGAAAGGACTCATTGACAGCTTCTGGCTGAAACATTAACATTTTCGGCCACGTTTTAATTTGAAGCCACGTTTTATTTTGAAGCCACGTTTTATTTTGAAGCCACGCTTTATTTTGAAGCCACTTGTTTTACTGCTGCTGATTATTTTATTATTTCGGTGATGATAGACTCAGCATGACTGCAGCACTTTATTCTGATCAGAACTTCATCTAAAACTACTCTACAGCTGAGTATAATGTGTATTTATACTACATAAACATTGTGGTTGCCGTGGAAACGCAGTAATCTGGACTCACGTCTCGGCTCCCGCTTTCCGTCCTCCGAACTCTGTCCACGGATCCTGATTGGTTGTTCTCCGGGGCTGTGGTGCTGCTGTTGTCGTGGCAACACGTGTCGGTGGCCACGGCGACGGACAGAATGTCGAGGAAGAAGAGGAAGGACGAGAAGAGGAAGATGAGGGACAGACGCCAGTAGACGGACAGCTGCAGAGGAGACATCTTAGCGTCCAACACTGAGAGTCCAACTGGTGTCCTGGAGGAGCTGCTGTCAGACTGGAGGCTCTGACCCCGCCCCTTTATCTTAAAATGACTGCTCTGACTCCGCCCCTTTACCTCATGATGACTGACTCCGCCCCCTTTATCTTATAAAGACTCCGCCTCTTTATCCTTATAAGGACTGTCTCCCTGACTATATAAGGACAATCCTAACTCTGCCTCCCTGACCATATAAGGACAGTTTGACTCCGCCTATCTGACCATATAAGGACAGTTTGACTCCGCCTCCTGACCATATCAGGACATAAAGAACCAACCATGGAAGCAGTTTGTTTTTATTTTATTGGACAGTAAAAACAGGAAGTACCAGGTAAACAGTTTGAAACTTTCAGCATCAAAGCAGAATAAAATAAGTAAACAAACAAACAAACAAACAAAGTGGATCCCATCCCATCATAGTTCCCTTCTGGCTCGTCGCTCCTCCGTCGCCGTGGGAATCACGATCGTCATGGAGTATCCAGCCATCGCTCCGCTGAATCCGGCGGCCATTGACTGGAGACCAACCAGGAAACACCTCCAGCTGAAGCCCAGAGCCTTCCTCACATTCTACCATAGAAGAAGAACACACCTTCACAATAAAACAGGAAACACCTCCAGCTGAAGGTCAGAGCCTTCCTCACATTCTACCATAGAAGAACACACCTTCACAATAAAACAGGAAACACCTCCAGCTGAAGCCCAGAGCCTTCCTCACATTCTACCATAGAAGAACACACCTTTACAATAAAACACTAGTCCTTTCACAATAAAACCCAGAGCCTTCCTCACATTCTACCATAGAAGAAGAACAGACTTTCACAATAAAACACCTGATCCTTTCACAATAAAACCCAGAGCCTTCCTCACATTCTACCATGGACGAACACACCTTCACAATAAAACACTGATCTATTCACAGTAAAACCCAGAGCCTTCCTCACATTCTAGCATAGAAGAAGAACAGACCTTCACAATAAAACATTCATCCTTTCACAATAAAACCCAGAGCCTTCCTGACATTCTACCACAGAAGAACAGACTTTCACAATAAAACACTGATCCTTTCAGAATAAAACCCAGAGCCTTCCTCACATTCTACCATAGAAGAAGAACAGACCTTCACAATAAAACATTTATCCTTTCCCATAAAACCCAGAGCCTTCCTCACATTCTACCACAGAAGAACAGACTTTCACAATAAAACACTGATCCTTTCAGAATAAAACCAACACAAGCCCAGAGCCTTCCTAGCATTCTACCATAGAAGAAGAAGAGACTTTCACAATAAAACACTGATCCTTTCAGAATAAAACCAACAGAAGCCCAGAGCCTTCCTCACATTCTAGCATAGAAGAAGAACAGACCTTCACAATAAAACAGGAATCCTTTCACAATCAAACCGACACTCCACTGGTTAAAACTGCAGTCATACACCAATGAAGGCATGACTACTTTCAAAATAAAAGACAAACTACAAACTAGATAAATTCAGGTCAAGGCTGTCATATTTTCAGATTAAAATCATAAATATTTTCAGAATAAAGTTCTAATCCTACAGGAACACAGAAAAATATTTTCAGAATAAAATTGTTTTACTTCAAGAATGAAGTAAAGAATACTTTCAGACTAAAATTGCAATATTTCAAAATAAAGTTGCAACAGTTTAAAACCTGATATTATTTTCAAAATAAAACTTTAATATTTTACTAATAAATTAACAAAAAATTCAGTTTAAAGGTGAAACATTTCACAGTCATAAATATTTTCAGAATAAAGATGCAATATTTCAAAATAAAGCTCTAAGATTTCATGAAGTCACAGTATTTCCAAAATAAAGTTGTAATATTTCACAGTCATAAATACTTTCAGAATAAAGTTATGAATTTATTACATAGATATTTTCAGAATAATGTTAAAATATTTCACCAATAAAGTTATGAATAATTTCAGAACAAAGCTGTAAAATTTCAAAATAACGCTCTATGATTTCAAGTCAGTATTTTCAGAATAAAGTTGTGATAGTTCACACAAAAGTCATGAATACTTTCAGATAAAATTATGTTTATATAGTGATTACTATTTTTACACTATTATTATTATTTCACCAATGACGTCACAGTATTTTCAAAATAAAATTGTGATATTTCACAAATAAGGTCACAAAAATTTGATTTAAAGTTGTAATATTTCAAGAATAAAGTCATAAGGATAAGGCTAAACTTTATTGATCCCACAGTGGGGAAAGTTCACCATTACAGCAACTCCAAAGAAAAAGTATAAAAGTATAAAAATACTTTCAGAATAAAACTGTAATCCTGCAGGAACACAGCGAAAATCTTTTCAGAATATAATTGTAGCATTTTACATGGTAAGTCACAAAATTTCAGTTTAAAGCTGTAACATTTCACAAAGTCATAAATACTTTCAGAATAAAGTTCTGAATTTATTTTATAGATATTTTCAGAATAAAGTTCTAATTTTTCTTCAGTAAAGTTACAAATCATTTCAGGATAAAGATGCATTATTTCAAAATAAAGCTCTAAGATTTAATGAAGTCACAATATTTTCAAAATAAAGTTGTAATATTTCACAAGTATTACAAATACTTTCAGAATAAAGTCTTTTAAACTGATTAATATTTTCAGAATAACGTAATATTTCATCAATGTCTTCACAATATTTTCAAAATAAAGTTGTGATATTTAACGAATAAAGTCACAAAATTTTACTTTATAGTTGTAATATTTCAAGAATAAAGATGTAAATCTTTTCAGAATAAAAGTCATCAATACTTTCAGAATAAAATTATAATCCTGCAGGAACATAGTGAAAGTCTTGTCAGAATAAAGCTGTAATATTTCACAGATAAATTCCTGGATGTTTTCTGCAGTTTTTCTTCTTTTTCTTGTTTCTATTCAGAGGTTTTAATTTGATAGAATATTCTTCCTGTGGAGTCCATCAGAACTTTTTTGTTTGTTTGTTTTTTATCTCAGGAGTCGAAGGTTAAACTCTAGGTTAATTTTTAACTGCAGGAAGAAACAAAAAAGACTTTAACCTCAGAAACACATTTTAATGTTTAATTTAAACAGAATTTCTCTTTAATTCACTTTAAATCTTAGTTCTGATTCACGTTTTTTCACTTTTATTTCACTCTATTTGTTGCTTTTATGTTTTAATGTTAGAATTAATCCTTATTTTTGTGTTTTATTAAATTTAATATTTTGTTTTAAGTTTAAAATTTCTGTTTCATTTTAAACTAGATTTGATTAGTTTTTTGGAAAATAAATAATGAATAATTTTAATTAATTTCTTTTGTTGAGCTGCTGTTTATTCTATTGTTTCATTTAATCTATTATTTTATTGTTCATTTTTTCCACACATTTTTAATTTGAATTTTAGAAAAATATTTCTGACATATTTTTTTACATTTTTAATTGTGTATTTTTCTGTTTTTATTTTTATTTTATCCTGACATTTAGAGTTTTTCGCTATTTTTTATTTGCTCTATTTTAATATTGTTTTTTTTAGTTTTAATTATTCAACAAAGTTTAATTTGCTCTTTGGACATTTTACATTTTATTACACATTTTTTAATTATGCATTTCACTTCAATAGTAAATCTTTAATGTGTTTTATTTTAGTTTGTCTTATATTTCACTCAGCATTTATTTTACTTATTTTTTATTTTTATTTTCCTAAGTAATTTTTTAGTATTTAATTAACTTTTATTTGATTATATTTGTACGTGTTTTCAGTTATATTTTTATTTAAATTTATTACATTTTTAAATAGTTTTTGCCATTTATTTGGATCATTTTCATTATTTTTTTTTAGGTTATTTTTAATTTTTTCCAGTCATGTTTGGATGATTTCTGTTTTTCTTTTTCTGAATAATTATTTAAAATAATTTTAAACATCATTCGTTGGTGTTTTTCTGCTCCATTAACTGTTGTAGATGACTGAAGGTATTGATTATTGATCATATATACAAATATAAATATGTATCTATATGTTTACTGGTCGTACCTTCCTGTACTTCTTGTGCTTCTTCTTCTTCCTCTCCTTCTTCTCCTCCTTCCTCCTCTTCCTCTCCTCGTCCTCCTCGTCCTCCTCCTCTAGAGGTTCGTATTTATCTGGCAGGACACTGAAGTAAACTTCCCGGGAGCTTTTCTGCTGCTTCTTGTCATCGTCCATCTTCTTCTGGTCGTCTTCGGACCTTTGGAAGAGAGGAGGAGCTAGGAGGAGTTTAGAGGAGTTACAGAGGAGTCTGGAGGGGGGTTAAAGAGGACTTTGATTCTCTGAGACGCCTGAAGCAGCGACGGATCAGCAGAAGAATGTCGCTGCCGTTTGTTCTGTTTGTTCTGCAGAATCAACACAAACTGAGTCAACAGAAAAACCTGAAAATTTACAGACTTTGCTCTCTTTTATTTCCTACTTTTAACTCGAGACTTGTTTTCACTCGACACCAGAGCGACTCGACTAGTAGAGGAAATAAATATTTTACTGTTCAAAAGTTCTGCAGAAAACTATCAGAACTTTATGTCGAGACCTGAAGGACCTGATGTTCAACGAGTCACTTCTGATCTGCTACTGCTTAACTCGGACTCGGTACTTGCTTGTCCCGACTCGGGACTTGTTGGACATGAGTTTATACTTGTTGGACTTGTTACTTGTTGGTTCTGGACTAGTTGGTACGAGTTTTTTAAGACTAGAATTGGGACTTTTTGGTACTGACTTGGAACCTGACCAAAGACTTGTTGGTCGTTACCTGGGACTTGTTGTTCTGACTCAGAACCTGAATCTGGTCTTGATGGTTCGGACTTGTGAGCTGTTGGACATTACTTTTTACTTTTTTGGACTTTGTTCCTGACTTGTTAGTTCTTGGATCTGACTTGGTGCTTGTTCATCCTGACTTGGGACTTGTCTGGGCCTGACCCATGACTTGAATTTGGACTTGTTGATTCTGACATGGAACTAGTTAATTCTGCCTCAGGAGTTGTCTGGTCCTGACTCAGGACTTGTTGGACTTGTTAATTGTTGGTTCTGGACTAGTTGGTGTGAGTTTTTTAGAACTAGAATTTGGGCTTTTGGGTCCTGACTTGGAACTTGGCCAAAGACTTGGTCCTAACTTGGGGCTTGTCTGACTTGAGAACTGCTGTTTCTTACTCAGGACCAGATGTGAGACTTGTTGGTCCTGAGTTCAGACTTGGTTTGTGACTTGCTTTTCCTGATTCATGGCCTGATTCAAGACTTGGTTGCTCTAACCTGGCATTTGCTGTTCTTGACTTGGAAACTATTAATCTTGACTCAGGACCTGAAGCAGGTCTTGGTGGTCTTGACTTGAGAATTGGATTGGGACTTGTAGATCCTGATTCATGACCTCAATCGGGTTTCTGACTCAGAACCTGAATCAGGACTTGTTAGACCTGATTTTTTAAAAACTTTTTGGACTTTTTACTACTTGGTTCTGGACTAGTTGGTACTTGCTAGACCTGTTTTAGTACTTGAATTTGGACTTGTTGGTCCTGACTGGGGACTTGTTGGTTCTGATTTGGGCCTAGTTGGTCCCAACTCGATACTACTTGGTTGTGAATTGTTGGTTCTGACTTGTTTCTTTTTAGGACTGACTTTTTATTTGTTTCTACTGAATCCGGACTAGTTGGTACTAGTTGGTCCTGAATATGACTTGTTGGTTTGGACTTGGGACTTGTTGGACCTGACATTTTACTTTTTGGACTTTGTTCCTGACTTGTTAGTTCTTGGTTCTGACTTGGTACCGCTTGGTCCTGAATCAAGACTGGCTGGTTCTGATTCATGACTTGAATTTGGACTTGTTAAACCTGTCTTAGGACTTGAATTTGGAATTGTTGGTCCTGACTCAAGACTTGTTAATTCTGTCTTGGGACTAGTTGATCTTTACTTGTTGGTTCTGCCATAGAACTAATTGGCCCTGCCTCATGACTTGTTCAGGCCTGACTTGGTGCTTGAATTTGAACTTCTTGGTCCTGACTTGGGACTTGGTGATCATGATTTGGGCCTAGTTGTCTAAGTCAATACTACTTGGTCTTAAATTATTGGTTCTGACTTGGTGCTTCTTAGGACTGACTTTTATTTGCTTCTACTGAATCTGGATGAGTTGGTACTAGTTGTCCTGACCTGAGACTACTTGGCTCTGCTACACAACTTGTTTCGGTGTGATGTAGGACTTGTTGGGCCTTACTTTTTGGACTTTGTTTCTGACTTGTTAGCCCTTGGTTCTGACTTGGTACTTATTAGTCCTGACTTGGGACTTGTCTGGGCCTGACCCATGACTTGAATTTAGACTTGTTAGTCCTGACTCGGGACTACTTAATACGTACCTGTTTCTTTTTGGTTCTGTCATGGAACTAGTTGGTTCTGCCTTATGATTTGTTTGGGCCTGACTTGGAACTTGTTTTGCCCTGACCTGGGACTTGTCTTGGGACTTGTTTTGCCCTGACCTGGTGTCCACAAACATCCAGATCCTGTTTGTGTGCAGCAGCAGTCAGACAGGAAGTGGAGTCCCTAGTCAGGAAGTGGAGGCTCTAGTCAGACAGGAAGTGGAGGCTCTAGTCTTTCATTAAGAGCCACTCAGCTTCAGGCCCTGAAGGCTCCAGACTGGATCAAGATGAAATATTTTCAGTAGACCTTGAGTCCTTGAGGTCCAGACCTGTACATGTAGGACAGGATCATACATGTAGGACAGGATCACACATGTAGGACAGGATCACACATGTAGGAGAGGATCATGCATGTAGAACAGGGTCATACATGTAGAACAGGATCATACATGTAACAGGATCATACATGTAGGACAGGATCATACATGTAACAGGATCATACATGTAGAACAGGATCATACATGTACAGGATCATACATGTAGGACAGGATCATACATGTAACAGCATCATACATGTAGAACAGGATCATACATGTAGAACAGGATCATACGTGTAGGACAGGATCATACATGTAACAGGATCATACATGTAGGACAGGATCATACATGTAGAACAGGAACATACATGTTTGTACTTGTTTTTCTTGATTCATGACCTGACAAAAAACTTGCTGGTCCTAACCTGAGACATGTTGGTCCAGACTTGGGACTTGGTTTGGGACTTGTTTTTCCTGACTTGGGACTTGATTCGGGATTTGTTGTTCCTGACTTGGGCTTTGTTGTCATAACTTGGGACTTGGTTTAGGACTCATTGGTCGTAGCTTGGGACCTGGTTTGGGACTAGTTGGTCTTGACTTGGAACTCGTTGGTCCTAAATTTGGACTTTGTTTGGGACTTGTTGGTTCTAACTTGGGACTTGGTTTGGGACTTGTTGGTCTTGACTTGGGACTTGTTGGTCCTAACTTGGGACTGTGTTTGGGACTTGTTGATCTTGGTACTTGTTGGTTCTAATTTGGGACCTGGTTTTGGACTTGCTGGTCTTGACTTGGGACTTGTTGGTCTTAACTAGGGACTTGGCTTGGGAAAAGTTGGTCCTGACTTGGGACTTGATTTTCCTGACTTAGGACTTGGTTTGGGAAAAGTTGGTCCTGACTTGGGACTTGTTTTTCCTGACTTAGGAATTGGTTTGGGATTTGTTGATCCTGACTTGGGATTTGGTTTGGGACTTGTTTTTCCTAATTTGGGACTTGTTGGTCCTAACTTGGGACTTGGTTTGGAACTTGCTGTTCCTGACTTGGGACTTGTTGGTTGTAACTTGGAACTTGGTTTGGGACTTGTTGGTCTTAATTTGGGACTTGGTTTGGGACTTGTTGGTCCTAACTTGGGACTTGGTTTGGGACTTGTCGTTCCTGACTTGGGACTTGGTTTGGGACTTGTTGATCTTGACTTGGGACTTGGTGTGGGACTTGTCGGTCCTAACTTGGGACTTGTTGGTCTTGACTTGGGACTTGTTGGTCCTAACTTATGACTTGGTGTAAGACTTGTTGGTCTTGACTTGGGATTTGTTGGTCCTAACTTGGGACTTGGTTTGGGATTGTTGTTCCTGATTTGGGACTTGGTTTGGGACTTGTCGGTCCTGACTTGTGACTTGTATATATATATATATATATATATATATATATATATATATATATATATATATATATATATATATATATATATATATATATATATATATATATATATACGTGTGTGTGTGTGTGTATCTAAAATTGTAAGCCTCATGCTGCAAAGTCTCCTGATCTGCCAAAGATCTGCCAGAAGCATATGAGAGTATTTTTTTAAATGTTATATATGTGTGTGTATATATATATATATATATATATATGTATATATATATATATATATATATATATATATATATATATATATATATATATATATATATATATATATATATATATATATATATGTATATATATGTATATATATATATATATATATACATATACATATATATATATATATATATATATACATATATATATATATATATACACATATATATATATATATATATATATATGTATATATATATGTATATATACATATATATATATATATATATATATATATATATATATATATATATATATATACATATACATATACATATACATATATATATATATATATATATACACACACATATATAACATTTAAAAAAATACTCTCATATGCTTCTGGCAGATCTTTGGCAGATCAGGAGACTTTGCAGCATGAGGCTTACAATTTTAGATACACACACACACACACGTATATATATATATATATATATATATATATATATATATATATATATATATATATATATATATATATATATATATATATATATATATATATATATATATATATATATATATATATATATATATATATATATATATATATATATATATATATATATATATAAACCCTCTATCTCTACCTCTCTACCTCTTCTGTCCCTCTCAACCCGCCCGGCCACAGCAGCAGATGGTTCCCCCACATTAGAGCCGGGTTCTGCTCCCTGTTAAAAGGGTGGTTTCGTGCCACTGTCTCCTTAGGGCTGCTCTGGGGGTTCAGGCATATGGGTTCTGTAAAGCGTCTCGAGACAATTTGACTGTAATTGGCGCTATATAAACAAAATTGAATTGAATTGAATATGTGTGTGTGTGTGTGTGTGTGTGTGTGTGTGTGTGTGTGTGTGTGTGTGTGTGTTATTATATTATTTGCTGCTTCGTAACAACAGAAACACATTTTCTCCACCGGAAACTTATTTGTGACGAGTCTTGCAGGTGGAACCTTTGCGCGACAGACCTCAGCACAGCCCGGATCTTTAACGGCGAAGGACCGAGGTCAGAGCCAGAAGTCAAGTCCAAGGGTTTCCGTTTCTGACTTATCAGAATAAAAGCGCACATTAAAAACGTCTAAAAACAAGAAGTCTGACGGATAAACGGCCTGTGAGAATCTCTGGAGATTTAAATTTATTCTTTATTAAAATGTGAAGTTTTCCGCTGAATCTCATGAAGAATCTAAAATAAACCTTAAACCGTTAAAACAATTTTTTCACGACGTTCCCTCCTTTATTTTGAAGGGTCAGACTGGAAACAGCGCGGTGCGTCTCCGGTGTCTCCGGTTCAGGTCGTTCCATCACCGCCGGTCCTCATGTTCGGTCAGACGTTTGTTTACCGGCTGTTTGTTTATGTATTTCCGTCGGTAAACATCGGTCCGTGCGGTGAGTTTCACTACACCAGAGTTGTAATTTGCAGCTTCACAGGAAGTCAGGAGGAGACTCTGCAGGTCACTGACAGTGGCTTTACTGTTTCCTGTTCCTGCAGGTGAGATTAGGAAAATGTGACGTCTGACCTCCACTGTCAGTTTATGACGTCATCATCAGTGATTTTAATTCTGGAGCTCAGATTTTTATTAAATTATTTCTTCTAATATATTAGCATTGAAGCTAACTAGCAGTAAACTGTGCTGTTTGTTTCTAAGGCTAACTAGCTTAGCA
Organism: Amphiprion ocellaris; assembly: GCF_022539595.1. Taxonomy (NCBI): domain Eukaryota; kingdom Metazoa; phylum Chordata; class Actinopteri; family Pomacentridae; genus Amphiprion; species Amphiprion ocellaris. The sequence continues at coordinate 18,303,400 of NC_072789.1, read as the reverse complement.
TGATACTATATTAGCTCACTGTAGCACTAGCTAGCTAACTTACCAACTGACTTATGTTAAGATAACAACAATATGCTATATTAGCCTGCTTTAGCCCTACTTAGCTGACTAGCTGACTTTATGTTAAGCTTATGACAGTTTGCTATATTAGCTTGCTGTAGCACTATCTAACTAATGTATTTTATACTCCGTATTAAGCTGCTGTATTGCTAGTTAGCTTGAATTCTTTGCTAGTCAGAGCTCATCCTCCTGCTGTTTGGTCATTAGTTTTTTTGTTCGGATCTTAAATATTCGTGATGTTTTAGGAAGCTGAGAACTTTTATTTTGCTCCACTGAAGGTATTTTGACGTTCCAGACGTTCCCGACATGTGGAGGAGAGGAAGTGACACGAGACAACAATGATGTCACAGGTCAGATGGACATTTTCTCTTTTGAGAGGTGGAAACCAGAGATCCTGGTTCTGGTCCCGGTCCTGGTCCTGGTCCTGGTTCCGGTCCAGCAGCCTCTTCACAGACAGCAGCAGTCCAGGTCTGGTTCTCCAGTCCCGGTCCACCGACGTCCACCAGAACCTGGCCCTGGAGGACTGGATCGACGCCAATGTGGACCTCCAGCGCTGCGGCGTCCTGTTGCTGTGGAGGAACCGGCCGGCTGTGGTCATTGGGCGGCACCAGAACCCCTGGGCCGAGTGCGACCTGAGGGCTATGAGGAAGGCCGGTGTTGCTCTGGCGCGGCGTCGCAGCGGCGGCGGGACGGTTTTCCACGACCTTGGGAACCTGAACCTCACATTCTTCGCCTCCAAGAAGGCCTACGACCGCAGGAGGAACCTGAAGGTGGTGACCGAGGCCCTGAGGAACCTCAGACCAGAGCTGGACGTCCAGGCCACTGAAAGACTCGACATCGTTCTGGACGGACGCTACAAGATCTCAGGTAGGACCAGAACCGAACCGGACTGAACCGGACCAGACCAGACCAATCCAGTCGGGAACATAGTAGAACTCAGCAGAACACAATAGAACTCAGTAGAACTCATCAGAACTCAGTAGAACACAGTAGAACACATTAAAACTACAATAGAACACATCTGAACTCAATAGAACACATTAGAACTCAGTGGAACACAGTAGAACTACAGCAGAACTAGGTAGAACTACAGTAGAACACATTAGAACTACAATAGAACACATTAGAACTACAGTAGAATTCAGTAGAACTCAGTAGTACACATTACTACACAGTAGAATTCAGTAGGACACATTAAAACTACAATAGAACACAGTAGAACTACAGTGGAAGTCAGTAGAGAACATTAGAACTACACTAGAACTCATTAGAGCACAATAGAACTCAGTAGAGCTACAGTAGAACACATCAGAACTCATTAGAACTCAGTAGAGCTACAGTAGAACACATCAGAACTCAGTAGAACTCAGTAGAGCTACAGTAGAACTCATTAGAACGATAGTAGAACACAATAGAACTACAGTAGAACTCAGAACTACAGTAGAACACAATAGAACTACAGTAGAACTCAGAGCGACAGTAGAACTCAATAGAGAGCTGTGGTTTACATTGTTGTTGTTTATGTTGCCGTTTACATTGTTGTTTATGTTGTTGTTTACATTGTTGTTTGCAATGTTTACATTGTTGTTTGTGTTGTCGTTTACATTGTTGTTTAGTGTCCATTGTGTTTTTGTGTTTCTTCATATTGTTCACATTGTTGTTGTTTATATTGTTGTTTACATTGTTGTTGTTTACATTGTCTTTGTAGTTTACATTGTCGTTTACATTGTTGTTTGCATTGTTTTTTACATTGTTGTTGTCATTTACATTGCTGTTTACATTGTTTACATTGTTGCTGTTGTTTACATAGTTGCCGTTTACATTGTTGTTTATGTTGTTGTTTACATTGTTGTTTGCAATGTTTACATTGTTGTTGTTTGTGTTGTCGTTTACATTGTTGTTTAGTGTCCATTGTGTTTTTGTGTTTCTTCATATTGTTCACATTGTTGTTGTTTATATTGTTGTTTACATTGTTGTTGTTTACATTGTCTTTGTAGTTTACATTGTCGTTTACATTGTTGTTTGCATTGTTTTTTACATTGTTGTTGTCATTTACATTGCTGTTTACATTGTTTACATTGTTGCTGTTGTTTACATAGTTGTTGTTAACATAGTTGTTGTTTACATTGTTGTTGTTTACATTGTGTTTGTTTGCATTGTTTACATCATTGTTGTTTACATTGTTTACATAGTTCTTTACATTGTCATTGTCTCCAGGCACGGCCTCCAGGCTCAGCAGACAGTCCTCCTACCATCACTGCACTCTGCTCCACTCAGCCGATCGCTCCGCCCTCTCTGCTGTGCTCCGCCCCTCCTGTCCTGGTATCCATAGCAACGCCACGCCCAGCGTCCCCTCCCCTGTCGCTAACCTGACAGACCACGCCCCCTCTATGCAGTGGGAGGAGCTAGTGGAAGGAGTGGCGCAGCAGTACAGCAAAGGTACTCATTTTCTACTGAGTTCTATTCTAGTTCTATTGAGTTCTACTGAGTTCTAATGTGTTCCACTGTGTTCCATGGTGTTCTACTGTCCGGGGTTCTACTGGGTTCTCCTGGGTTCTACTGGGTTCTCCTGTAATTCTACTGGGTTCTCCTGTGTTCTAATGTGTTCTACTGGGTTCCACTGTAGTTCTACTGGGTTCTTCTGTGTTCTACTGTAGTTCCCTTAATAATAATAATAATGGATAAGATTTTTATATAGCGCTTTTCAAGGCACTCAAAGCGCTTCACAATCAATCCATTATTCATTCACTCATACATTCTCACTCGGCGGTGGTAAACTACATTTGTAGCCACAGCTGCCCTGGGGCAGACTGACGGAAGCGTGGCTGACAATCTGCGCCTACGGCCCCTCCGACCACCGCCAACATTCACATGCATTCATACTCCAGTGTGAGTAGCAGCACTGGAGGCCAGGTGGGTAAAGTGTCTTGCCCAAGGACACAACAGCACATGACTAGGACAGAGTGGGAATCGAAACGCCGACCTTTCGATCATTGGACGACCCGCTCTAGCACCTGAGCCACAGCCGCCCCATGGGTTTTAACGGGTTCTACTGGGGTCTACTGGCTTCTACTATGTTCTACTGAGTTCTACTGTAGTTCTACTGTAGTTTTCCCGGGTTCTAACGGATTATACTGGGTTCTAACGGGTTCTACTGGGTTCTACCGGGTTCCACTGTAGTTCTCCTGGGTTCTTCTGGGTTCTCCTGGGTTCTACTGGGTTTTCCTGTGATCTACTGTAGTTCTACTGTAGTTCTCCTGGGTTCTAACGGATTCTACTGGGTTCTAGCGGGTTCTACTGGGTTCTACTGGGTTCCACTGTAGTTCTACTGGGTTCTACTGGGTTCCACAGTAGTTCTCCTTGGTTCTCCTGGGTTCCACTGGGTTCTACTGTCTTCCACTGTTGTTCTCCTTGGTTCTACTGGGTTCCAATGGGTTCTCCTGTAGTTCTACTGGGTTCTCCTGTAGTTCTACTGGGTTCTCCTGTAGTTCTACTGGGTTATACTGTCTTCTACTGTAGTTCTCCTGGGTTCTACTGGGTTCCACTGGATTCTCCTGTAGTTCCACGGAGTTCTACTGGGTTCTCCTGTAGTTTCAATGGGTTCTACTGAGTTCTACCTGGTTCCACTGAGTTCTACTGAGTTCCACTGAGTTCTGCTGGGTTCTACTGGGTTCTCCTCTCCATACAGTTGTCCCTATTTAGGTTTTTCTTCCTGGTTTCTTTGCTCTAATCATGTTCTGCTTCATTTCCGTTGGTTCTCTCAGAGTTCTGCTCCGGTTCGCCGACGGTTCTCGTGAATCCGTCTGATGAGTCGGTGTTCCCGGGCATCGGCCGTCTGGAGGCAGAGCTTCGAGGGTGGAACTGGACGTTTGGAAAGACGCCGAAGTTCTCGGTGGAGATGTCTCTGCATCTGGAGGAAGTTCTAGGTTCTGTTCGGCTGCAGGTGAAGGATGGACGGATCTCCAGCTGCAGGATCCAGGTTCCACCGGGCTGGGTTCCTCAGCAGCTGGTCGGAGAACTGGAGAACATTCTGGTCGGAGAGAAGTTCTGTCCCAACGCAGCCGCCACCGCCGCCACCGCTCTGCTGAGTTCCGAGAACCGACCAATCAGAGAGCTGTGTGCCGCTCTGCTGCAGGTGATGGGCTGAGCGCCAATCAGAGAGCAGCTCTGAGAACCAATCAGGGAGATCGCTGAGAGCCAATCAGGGAGCAGCTCCGCCCCCTGCAGGAGGAACAGGAGAACTGTTTTCTGTAAACTGAACATCTGAATTTTTTGTTGTTTTATTGAGATTTTCTGAATTAAAGCCTTTAAATATTTTTATTTTTACTGTCATCACTTTTTACAGAATCTGAGAACAAATTTTAAAGTTTAAGAACCAAAAATCAGATTTTCTCTTTTTCAGCTTTTTTAAAACCATTTTTTTGTGGCTTTTTTGTTATTTTATGCAAACTTTAAATCATTTTTGCTTTTTTTAATCACTTTTTTGTAATTTTATGTCATTTTTGTGTCATTTTTGCTTCTTTTAATCGTTTTCTTTGTAATTTTATGAAAATTTTGTGTCATTTTTGTTTCTTTTAATTGTTTTATTGTAATTTTGTAATTTTTGCTTCTTCTAATCGTTTTCTAAAAAAATTTGTCATTTATGCTTCTTATAGTCGTTTTTAAAACAATTTTATGTCATTTTTTTGTAATTTTTGCCTCTTTTAGGCGTTTTTTTGTAATTTTATGTCATTTTGTGTAATTTTTTGCTTCTTTTAATCGTTTTTTCATAATTTTGTCATTTTTGCACTATTTCTGCTTCTTCTAATAGTTTTTTTGTTTGTAGGTCATTTTTGTGCCATTTTTGCTTCTTTTAATGAAAAAAGTACAAATGTAGGACATCATGTGATGATTTGACTTTTTTAAAAGTAAATTTGTTGCAATAATGATGCAAAAAAAGATTAACAGAAGCGAAAATGAAACAAAATTGACATAAAAATACAAAAAAAAACGATTAAAAGAAGCAAAATTTCACAAAAATGACATAAAATTAGAAAAAAACAATTAAAAGAAGCAAGAATTACAAAAAAAAAACAAAAACAGCAACGTCCAGCTGTGAGTTTTCTTGGTTTTTCCATTAAATGAAACATTTATGACTAAGTTTTAATTTTTATTCAGGTGCAACATTTCTGCAGCCAAACAAACAGTAATTAACTGTTTTTCAGTCTAAACATGAAGTTTGATCAAGAATATTTTCAGCTAAAGTTTTTTTTTTTTTTTTTTTTTTACCGGATCAGTGAACTAAAGCAGAGATATTTTTATTTTAATTAAAAAAAAAAAAAAAAAAAAAAAAGTTTTCTGCACTAAAAGGCCTCCACACCCTGAAGAAAGCACTTCTAAATGATCTCTTCTGATTCCTGACGTACCGGTCAAGCCGCAGCACGCATGCGCAGACTGCGCAGGGAATAGGAGGTCTCACTCTGACGTGGATCCAGAAACCAAACCTTTAATTCTGCTTTTTTAAAAACACGAACTTTATTTATAAAGTATTTATAAAGAATTATGAAGTGATGTTGAAACGTAACAGACAGAGGTGGAAATGTCTGTAGATTAAATAATAATAAAAATGACAAAAAGAAAGAAATAGAAAAATAAAAACACATGAAATTTATTTTAAACTTTAATTTTATTCAAATGGTTTTTAATCTCAAAGTTTTCCTAAAAATAAAGTCGGTTTCCATGGCAACGGCGGTCCGGTGGCGGGACGCCGGGTCGGAGTGAGACCTCCTCGCTGAGCGTCCGTTGGAGACGATCTCTGCGGGGATCGTCGTGTTCCAGCGGAGCCCGAAGAACCGGAGAACCGGAGCAGCGCAGCGGCACGATGGGCAAGAAACAGAAGAAATCCGGGGAGGACAGGTAGGCAGGCGTCCGCCCGCAGGCACACACCGGGGCCCCGCACCGGCACCGACTGGCGGGAAGCCGCTCCGCCCCGTTAAAAGCCCCGAACTGGCCTTTTTCCCGCTGTTAGCTTAACGACTAGCAGATGCTAACCACGAGTCAGAGTGCGCGTGCAGGTGAGGCTTTAAACCGGATGGAAACGGTTTCAGGTGACACACACCGGCAGGAGGGCCCACACCGGGGCCCACCGGGGCTAGCTGGAGCTAACCGGAGCTTCCCGGGGCTACAGCCTCCACCGGCTCCCCCGCTCAGAGCTCCAGCCGTTGTTAGCATGTTAGCTCCTCCGAGCCGGCTGCTGCTGTTAGCTAGCTGCGACTTACAGCACGAGACTAAAAATTCTGGTCAACCTGCGCGAGCTGGTGAGTTTACCTGGACGGCGAGGAGCTAAATGCTAACTGGAGCAGCTAGCTAGTTAGTTAGCTGTTAGTATGTTTATTCATGACTGTCAGAAAACAGGACAGGACTACAGGACAGGTAACAACTAGAGGACTACAGGACAGGTAGTAATTAGAGGACTACAGGACAGGTAGTAATTAGAGGACTACAGGACAGGTAGTAATTAGAGGACTACAGGACAGGTAGTAACTAGAGGACTACAGGACAGGTAGTAATTAGAGGACTACAGGACAGGTAGTAATTAGAGGACTACAGGACAGGTAGTAATTAGAGGACTACAGGACAGGTAGTAACTAGAGGACTACAGGACAGGTAGTAACTAGAGGACTACAGGACAGGTAGTAATTAGAGGACTACAGGACAGGTAGTAACTAGAGGAATACATGACAGGTAGTAATTAGAGGACTACAGGACAGGTAGTAACTAGAGGACAGGTAGTAACTAGAGGAATACATGACAGGTAGTAATTAGAGGACTACAGGACAGGTAACAATTACAGGACAGGTAACGACTAGAGGACTACAGGACAGGTAGTAACTGGAGGACTACAGGACAGGTAACGACTAGAGGACTACAGGACAGGTAACGACTAGAGGACTACAGGACAGGTAACGACTAGAGGACTGCAGGACAGGTAGTAACTAGAGGACTACAGGACAGGTAGTAACTAGAGGACTACAGGACAGGTAACAACTACAGGACAGGTAACGACTAGAGGACTACAGGACGGGTAGTAACCAGAGGACTACAGGACAGGTAATGACTAGAGGACTACAGGACAGGTGGTAACTAGAGGACTACAGGACAGGTAACAACTACAGGACAGGTAACGACTAGAGGACTACAGGACAGGTGGTAACTAGAGGACTACAGGACAGATAGTAACTAGAGGACAACAGGAGAGGTAGTAACTAGAGGACTACAGGACAGGTAGTAACGAGAGGACTACAGGACAGGTAACAACTACAGGACAGGTAATGACTAGAGGACTACAGGACAGGTAACAACTACAAGATAGGTAACGACTAGAGGACTACAGGACAGGTAGTAACTGGAGGACTAAAGGACAGGTAGTAACTCGAGGACTACAGGACAGGTAACGACTAGAGGACTACAGGACAGGTAACGACTAGAGGACTGCAGGACAGGTAGTAACTAGAGGACAACAGGAAAGGTAGTAACTAGAGGACTACAGGACAGGTACTAACGAGAGGACTACAGGACAGGTAACAACTACAGGACAGGTAACGACTAGAGGACTAGAGGACAGGTAGTAACGAGAGGACTACAGGACAGGTAACAACTACAGGACGGGTAACGACTAGAGGACTACAGGACAGGTAGTAACGAGAGGACTACAGGACAGGTAACAACTACAGGACAGGTAACGACTAGAGGACTACAGGACAGGTAGTAACTAGAGGACTACAGGACAGGTAGTAACTAGAGGACTACAGGACAGGTAACAACTACAGGACAGGTAACGACTAGAGGACTACAGGACAGGTAATGACTAGAGGACTACAGGACAGGTGGTAAATAGAGGACTACAGGACAGGTAACAATTACAGGACAGGTAACGACTAGAGGACTACAGGACAGGTATTAACGAGAGGACTACAGGACAGGTAACAACTACAGGACAGGTAACGACTAGAGGACTACAGGACAGGTAGTAACTAGAGGACTACAGGACAGGTAGTAACTAGAGGACTACAGGACAGGTAACAACTACAGGACAGGTAACGACTAGAGGACTACAGGACAGGTAATGACTAGAGGACTACAGGACAGGTGGTTAATAGAGGACTACAGGACAGGTAACAATTACAGGACAGGTAACGACTAGAGGACTACAGGACAGGTAGTAACTAGAGGACTACAGGACAGGTAACAACTACAGGACAGGTAACGACTAGAGGACTACAGGACAGGTAACAACTACAGGACAGGTAACGACTAGAGGACTACAGGACAGGTAGTAACTCGAGGACTACAGGACAGGTAGTAACTCGAGGACTACAGGACAGGTAACGACTAATCCAATCCAATCCAATCCAATCCAACTTTATTTGTAATGCACTTTACAAAACAACACAGTTGACCAAAGTGCAGTACACACATAAAACATATGAGACATTAAAAAAAGAGTAAAACAAAACAGAAATAAAATTACAACTTAAAATCAATTAAAAGCTAGGGTAAAAGATGTGTTTTAAGAGCTGATTTAAATACAGGCAGTGAATCGATCTGTCGAAGGTGCAAAGGTAGTGCATTCCATAAGTTAGGACCAGCGACAGCAAAAGACCGAGCACCTCTCCTTCTCTTATTTGACTTTGGGGTCACCAACCATGAGAGGTCAGCTGACCTAAGGGAACGAGCAGGTACATAGGGTTGCACCAGCTCAGTCAGATACTGAGGTGCAAGGCCACGAAGGCATTTAAAAACAAATAAAAGAATTTTAAAATCAATTCTAAAACGTACAGGGAGCCAATGCAAAGACTTCAGAATAGGAGTTATGTGCTCTCTCTTTTTAGTCCCAGTCAAGAGCCGAGCTGCTGCATTTTGCACCATTTGTAGACGATGCAGAAGTTTCTCATCAAGACCGGCATACAGAGCATTGCAGTAATCAAGGCGGTTTGTGACAAATGCATGGATTAATATTTCAAAGTGTTTCATAGACAGAATAGGTTTAACTTTAGCCAGCTGTCGGATTTGAAAGAAACTTGTTTTAACCACGGAACTGACCTGGGCTTCAAGTTTGAGAGTGCAGTCAAGTTTTACACCGAGATTGGTGATCACAGGCTTAAAATACTGGCTCAGTGCACCAAAATCATCAAGGGCAGGGGTTCCACCACTCGGCCCAAACACTGTCATTTAAAAACAAGAGATTTAAGGACAACCAGTTCCTGATTTCCTCAACACAGTCAAGTAGCTGTTTTGCATTGTTGCCATTTCCTTGCTTCAGTGGCATGTACATTTGCGTATCATCTGCATACAGATGAAATGCAATGCCATGTTTCCTAAAAATTATTCCAAGTGGAAGGAGATACAATGAAAAAAGCAGGGGGCCAAGAATGGACCCTTGGGGCACTCCACAATTTAGAGGGGATAGTCTGGACTGAGAGGAGCCTATCCTAACACAGAATTCCTGATCAGTGAGGTAGGACCTCAGCCACTCCAATGCAGTGCCACGGATACCAACAGAGCTTTCTAAGCGGGTCAGTAGTATCTGGTGGTCTACAGTGTCAAAGGCAGCAGTTAAGTCAAGCAAAACAAGGATGACACTGTGACCACCATCGGTAGCTTGAAAGATGTCATTAACAACTGTCAATAAGGCAGTTTCAGTACTGTGCCTAGAATTGAAGCCGGACTGGAACACTTCAAAGACAAAATTCTCCTCTAAATATGCTTTTAATTGCTGACTAGAGGACTACAGGACAGGTAACGACTAGAGGACTGCAGGACAGGTAGTAACTAGAGGACAACAGGAGAGGTAGTAACTAGAGGACTACAGGACAAGTAGTAACGAGAGGACTACAGGACAGGTAACAACTACAGGACAGGTAACGACTAGAGGACTACAGGACAGGTAGTAACTAGAGGACTACAGGACAGGTAACAACTACAGGACAGATAACGACTAGAGGACTACAGGACAGGTAACAACTACAGGACAGGTAACGACTAGAGGACAACAGGAGAGGTAGTAACTAGGGGACTACAGGACAGGTAACGACTACAGGACAGGTAATGACTAGAGGACTACAGGACAGGTAGTAACTAGAGGACTACAGGACAGGTAACGATTAGAGGACTACAGGACAGGTAGTAACTAGAGGACTACAGGACAGGTAGTAACTGGAGGTGTTGAGTCGCTGCAGCGTTTTCTGTGTTGTTTTTGTGTTTTCTTGTTTTTCTGCCATATTTTGATCTTTTTTTGTATTATTTGGTATTTTTGACATTTTTGAGCAATTTTTTGGTGTTTTCTTTACATTTCTGTGTCCACTACTACTACTTTTTTTGCATGTTTCGTGTAATTTTTGTGCAGTTTTTAAAATGTTTTTGTCATTTTTGCATGTCTCATCTTCCATGTCTTAGTTTTTGCACATTTTCATGTCACTGTTGCATCTGTATGCAGTTTTGTGGGGGTTTTTTTGTCATTTTTTTGAACATTTTCTTCAGACTTTTGCCCATTTTTGTGACATTTTTTGAGGTATTTTATGTATTTTCTTTACGTTTTTGCACCTGTTTGTCATTTTTGCATCAGTTTGGTAATGTTTTTGCATGTTGTGTGTAACTTTTGCTTCTTTTTGTCAGTTTTGCTTCTTCATTTAGTTTTTGTCTTTTTTGAGTTTTCCTCCTTTTGAGCCATTTTTGAGGCATTTTATGTATTTTCTCACATTTTTGCACCTTTTTGTCTCATTTTTTGCACGTTTTGCTATTTTTTGCACATTTTCTGTAATTGTGTGTTTTTGCACCATTTTCACATATTTTCATGTCATTGTTGCATCTTTATGTAGTTTTGTGTGTTTTTGGGTCTTTTTTGCACCTTTTCTTGAGGCTTTCACGTCCTTTTGTGACATTTTTGACCCATTTTTATATATTTTCTTCTTATTTTTGCATGTTTTGTGTAATTTAGGTCTGTTTTTTCACCATTTTCACACGTTTGTATCGGTTTTGTGTAATTTTTAAAATCATTTGATTTTTTTGCGTCATTTTCTCTTTCACAGTTTTTGCACCTTTTCATGTCATCTTTATGTCAGCTTTGTTTGTTTATTTAGTTGTGTGTTTGAGCCATTTTTTGCACATTTTCTTCAGACTTTTGCCTCCCTTTGAGCCATTTTATGTCTTTTCTTTACATTTTTGCATCTATTTGCGTAAGTTTTGCGTCTGTTTGGCAATTTTTTTTGCATCTATGTGTAATTTTTGGGTTTTTGCACATTTTTATATCATTTTTGCAGCTTTTTGTGTCAGTTTTGTTTTTTCATTTAGTTTTGTGTCTTTCTGCATCATTTCTTGCACCTTTTTTAGACTTTGCCTAATTTTGTGCCATTTTTGAGCCATTTTATGTATTTTCTTGACATTTTTGCACCTGTGTCATTTTTTTCATCTGTTTGGTTCATTTTTGCACATTTTCTGTAATTTGTGTGTAGTTTTGCACCATTTTCACACATTTTCATGTCATTTTTCCATTATTTAATTTTAATTTTTAGTTATTTGCCTGTTTTTGTGTCTTCGGTCTCGTGTCTTTCTGTGTCTTGGTTGTTCTTCATTTAATTACTGGATCTTTTTTCACCGTTAAAACATTTCTGTGTCTTTTGTCTTTTTTTGTCAGATTGTTTGTCTTCCTGTCGGTTTTCTGTTTCGTCTGTAGTGTTCTTGGATTGTTATCCTGCGTCCTCGTCGTGTTCCATCTGATAAATATCTGAGAACGTAGACGGACTGATGGAATAAGGAGGAGAATCCACAGACTGAATGAATGAAAACAGTTTTTCGCTGAATCGCTGGGAAGCGTTTGTCCAGCAGCTGAAAGGAAACGAAGCGTCAGCAGCTCGTATTGTTCCACACAGAGGAGCTGAGCGGCAGCTAGCACTTCACTTATTGATCTGTTATTGATCTATTGGTTCACTTATTGATCTGTTTCTGATCCAGCGGTGCACTTATTGATCTGTTTCTGATCTATTGGTTCACTTATTGATCTGTTATTGATCCATCAGTTCACATATTGATCTGTTTCTGATCCAGCGGTTCACTTATTGATCTGTTATTGATCCATCAGTTCACTTATTGATCTGTTTCTGATCCAGCAGTTCACTTATTGATCTGTTTCTGATCGATCAGCTCCAAAGACGACGGCGGCATCGACATCGACGCTCTGGCGGCGGAGATCGAAGGAGCCGGAGCATCTAAGGAGCCCAAAGGGAAGAAGAAGAAGAAAGGAGCCAAGAAGGACGACTTCGAGTACAAGCTACTATCATTATTATTCTTATTATCCTTATTGTTATTTATGTCTCTATGTATCTGATGGTGTTTGTTCTGCAGTGAAGACGAAATCCTGAAGGAGCTGGAGGAGCTCAGTCTGGAGACTCAGGGAGGAAAGGCCAAGGTGAGGATTTAGATCCATAAAACATCCAGAAAACAACCAGAAAACGGCCATAAAACATCCAGAAAATATCCAACACAAAACAACCAGAAAACAACCATTAAACATCCAGAAAACAACCATAAAACAATCATTAAACATCCATAAAACATCCATAAAACAACGGTAAAACATCCATAAAATATCTAGAAAACAACCCGAAAACAACCAGAAAACAGCCAGAAAATGTCCATAAAACAACCATAAAACATTCAGAAAGCAACCATTAAACATCCAGAAAACAACCATAAAACATTCATATAACATCCATAAAACATTCATAAAACATCCATAAACAACCACAAAACAATCATAAAACATCCATAAAACAGTCATAAAACATCCAGAAAACAACCATTAAACATCCAGAAAACATCGATAAAACAAACATCAAACAACCAGAAAACATCGATAAAACATCCAGAAAACATCCATAAAACAACCAGAAAACATCCATAGAACATCCAGAAAATAACCATTAAACATCCATACAACAATCATAAAACAATCACAAAACAACCATAAAACATCCATAAAACAACCATAAAACATCCAGAAAATAACCATTAAACATCCACAAAACAACCAGAAAACAACCAGAAAATAACCATTAAACATCCACAAAACAACCAGAAAACAACTATTAAACATCCATAAAACAACCATAAAGCAACCAGAAAACATCCAGAAAACATCCATAAAACAACCAGAAAACATCCATAAAACATCCATAAAACATTATTATATTAAGTAATTTTGGTTTTTTTTGTAAATGTACTTTATTAAACAGTAAAATGCAGTTTAATTGTAGAAATTAATTGTTATGATTTTTATTTTAATTTAGTGGATATTTATTTTGCCTGTTTTTATGTAAGAAATCAATTTCTTTAAAATATAAACGTTAAATACAATTTTTAATGTTATTTTAAATTAGATGTGTGAATTTTCAGTTTATTTTGTTATTTTTGATCTTTGATGTATTTTTAAAATATTGCAAAAATTTGTCAAAATAAGTGGATAACACTGGGGCCATAAAAATTATTTTTGTCCTTAATTTTACACCAGCTCAAGCGTATTTTTTTCTACTTTTTCATGTTTAATTAAGAATATTAAATGTTTTGAAACAGCTAAATGATCAGTGCGATGGGCAGAATAATAAATTACATAAATAATGATTTAAAAACTGTATTTTGACTTCTTTAAGTATACAAGTTTTTGCTATTTCTCTAATTCTGTCTATTTTAAAATCTACTTACAGAATTAACCTCAACAGGTTCAGTTCTTAAATTTGAAAGAAGTACTTGAACTTCTGATAGATTAGAATTGTAAATTCACAGTCAGATTTTTTGGATTTTTATGAAATGATAAGAGAAAAGCTTTGAGCGGTACGCGGTGAATATTAGGATCGGTTCATATCCTAACATCTGACGGGGACACGTCGGGTGAACTGACGAGACGAATACCGTTCACGCTTCATTGTCCGATCGCGGGGGAGGTATTCAGATCTCAAAATAAATATCTGAATACCACCGTCACGACCGAATATTTGGATATTTGGGTCCAGCCCTATTCATCCTCAACTACCATGAAAGACTTCAAGCTGCCATTGATGTTAAACAGGGCAAGACAGTATTAAGAACTGAAATATGTAAACGTTTGATCAGGGTCCTTTGGGTGGTTTCTGTTGTTTAATTTAAAAAGAGTAAACACAGCTGTTGGACAATAAATTCTGCCAGGGTAGGTAAACTAATGTGTTTAAAAAGAAAAGCAGAAAATAAAATACATGTTTGTTTGTGCAGAAAACAGACGCCACAGAAGAAGTGGAGAGCGTGGAGCCTCCCAGACCAGAGAAGAAGAAAACCAGGAAGGGGAAGAAGGGCGGAGCCAGTCCTGAGGATGAGGAGGACGAAGGTGAAGGACAAGTGGACGGAGATGACAAGAAGACGGTGAGACAAGACGTACTGATCAAAAAATGTCATCAGTTAAAATGTTCTCATTTGGTTGAAATGTCCTCATTTAGTGAATGTCCTCTCTTTGTAAACTGTCCTCTGTTTGTAAACTGTCCTCTGTTGTTAAATGTCCTCTCTTGGTAAATGTCCTGTCTTTGTAAACTGTCCTGTCTTGGTGAACGTCCACACTTTGTAAACTGTCGTCTCTTTGTAAACTGTCCTCTGTTGGTAAATGTCCTGTCTTGGTGAATGTCCTCACTTTGCAAACTGTCCTCTATTGTTAAATGTCCTCTCTTGGTAAATGTCCTGTCTTTGTAACCTGTCCTCTCTTGGTAAATGTCCTGTCTTGGTGAACGTCCACACTTTGTAAACTGTCATCTCTTTGTAAACTGTCCTCTGTTGGTGAATGTCCTGTCGTGGAGAATGTCCTCACTTTGTAAACTGTCCTCTGTTGGTGAATGTCCTGTTGTGGTGAATGTCCTCACTTTGTAAACTGTCCTCTGTTGTTAAACGTCCTCTCTTGGTAAATGTCCCGTCTTGGTGAACGTCCACACTTTGTAAACTGTCCTCTGTTGGTGAATGTCCTGTCATGGTGAATGTCCTCACTTTGTAAACTGTCCTCTGCAGGCTCCTGCTGCTCCTCCCTCCGACTCCGGTGATGACAGCGGCTCTCAATCTCGCCTCAAAGCCAAAGGAGGGAAGAAAGGAGGCAGGAAGGTGTCTGCGTCGGACGAAGACGAGGACAAAGACGAGGACAGGGGGGTGAGAGGAGGAGGACCGAAGGAGGACGAGTCCGAGGACGACGAGGAGTTCCCCTCCAGACGGGACAAGAAGAAGAAGAACAAGGCGAAGGCGGCGAGCGAGGACGAGGACGAGCAGCAGGACGAGGAGTCCGGAGGCTTCAAGATGAAGACAGCGGCGCAGAAAAAGGCGGAGAAGAAGGAGAGGGAGCGCAAGAAGAAGGAGGAGGAGAGGATGAAACAGAGGAAGCTGAAGGAGAAGGAGAGCAGCCAAGATGCCAAGAAAGAACCGGAGAAGACCGCAGAGGCCACGCCCCCTCCTACAGTCCTGCCCACCGCAGCAACAGAGGAACCAGAGGGGGCGGAGCCAGCGGCCGAGGGTAAGACTCTCAGATGATGTCATACGTCCTGGTGAAAGGATGGAAGTTTCCACAATCTGGTGAGGTTGTGAAAACTGCTGAGCTAAAACCCTAAAAACATGTAAAATGTTCAACATGTGACGCTAAACAAACCTAAAACAGTATAAAACGTGGCACAAAAAGACCACAAAAGGATGTAAAAGGTTCAGAATGACCCTAAACGACGTAAAAAACCAAAATGTGATGCTAAATGAACCATAAAAAGATGTAAAAACTAAAATATGACGCTAAACGAACCTAAAAAGACATTAAAAACAAAAATGTGACACAAAATGACCGTAAAAAGACGTAAAATGTTCAAAATGTGACACAAAACGATCACAAAAGGATGTAAAATGTTTAAAATGTGTCACATAACCCTAAAAAGGTGTAAAAAACTGAAATGTGACACAAAATGAACCTAAAAAGATGTAAAATGTTCAAAATGTGAGACAAAAAGACCATGAAAGGACATAAAATTTTCAACACGTGATACTAAACGAACCTAAAATTACAGAAAAAAACAGTGATACTAAATTACCCTAAGATGATGGAAAATGTCCTAAATGTGACACAAAACAACCACAAACATAAAAAAACAAAATGCTGTGATTGGTCGAACTGTCAAACAGGAACATCTTGCATTTAAAAGAACTGACAATAATAACATTAGTACTAAAAAAACAATATTGTTACTGTAATTAATTTAAATAAAAATGAAAGTATAGATTTAATATTTAATTATTAGTGATGATACTACTGATAGTAATAGAAATAAAGATAGTAAAGGCAGTAAATAAGAAAAAATAAAACTAATGTTAATACTAATATTCATAGTTGTAAGAACACGTAGTAATTTTAATATTATTTTTATGTAAATTAATAATTATATTCAAATGAAATATAGTAAAAGCACTACAATTAAACTAAAAATAATTGTCAGAATTTTAAAATAATAATGCTAGTGCTAATATATATTAGCATAAATAATATTTATTATTTATTTTATTATTACCATTGTTATTATTTTCTCTATAAATAATTGTACTACTGCTAATAATAATAATAATGGGTTGAATATTCATAGTAATGTTATTACCATTGATACAGTGATCACTGATGTAGTATTAGGAATAGTGCTAGAAGTAGCAGTACTACCATTACGAGTAATCTTAATACAGCTAAACCTATTATTATTATACTATACAGCAAGAATAATAGTAGTGTACAGTACAAATATATAAATATTACTAGCAGTAATAATGTTACTACAAATATAGTACTAGCAGTAATGAGCTTAAAAAGAAAACTTGTAATAATAATAACAGAATTTCTGCTGTTACTAATAATGTAATAATAATCAGACTAAAGATCTCCTCTCAGTAACCGTCTTTGTCTCTCCTCCTGCAGAGGAGGCCGAAGGCGACAAGAAGAAGAAGGACAAGAAGAAGAAGAAGGGCGAGAAGGAGGAGAAGGAGAAGAAGAAGGGACCCAGCAAGGCCACGGTGAAGGCCATGCAAGAGGCTCTGGCCAAGATGAAGGAGGTGAGGCATTCTGGGAGATGTAGTGTTAGAGCTGGGGTCTGGGTGGAGCCTGACGGTGGTGATGGTTGTCTTACAGGAGGAGGAGCGAGCCAAACGGGAGGAGGAGGAGCGTCAGAGGAGGCTGGAGGAGCTGGAGAAGCAGCGGCAGGAGCAGGTAAGACGACTACAACGCCTCCGTTAACTCAGAGTTTTAACCGCCGCCGGAGCTCTGACGCCTCGTTTCTCCTCGACAGGAACGTCTGGAGCAGGAGCGCAAGGAGAAGAAGAAGCAGAAGGAGAAGGAGAGGAAGGAGAGGCTGAAGAAGGAGGGCAAGCTGCTGACCAAAACCCAGAGAGAAGCTCGAGCTCGGGCTGAGGCCACACTGAAGATGCTGCAGGCTCAGGGTGGGTGTAGTGAGGGGGCCGGCCTGTGGGGGCGCTGCTGAGTATTTAACCCTCCTGCTGTCTTCATTTACGGGCACCAAAAAATATTGTTTCCTTGTCTGAAAAAAATCCAAAAATTGAGCAAAAAAATCCCCCAAATTTCTGAATATTTGCAAAACCTTCAGGAAGAAAATTTCAATAATTCCTTAAAAGTTTCCTTTAAAAGTTTTATTTAAAAAAAAAAAAAAAAAAAATTGGCAAGAAAATTCTTGTAAATATTTTCAAAAAATTAATAAAAGTCTTCCAAAAAAATCCTAAAAATATCTAAAGTGATTCCATATATTTATCACTAAAACTTCTAATATTGTCTTCTGTGGGGGCACTGCTGAGTATTTAAATATTATTTTGAGTTATATTTATATTTTAAGTTGTAATACACCAGTCTGCCTGTGGGGGCGCTGTCTGCTGTTTCCAGGTGTTGAAGTGCCATCCAAAGACTCGGTGCCAAAGAAGAAACCAGTTTATGGAGACAAGAGGAGGAAGAAGCCGAGTCCTCAGACTCCTGAAGGTAAATGCCGACGCTTCTGTCGGCTTTTTGTGTCTCAGATTTCTGTCATTTTGCGTCTTTTCGTACCTTTTTTTTCTCGAGTTATTTTGTGTCATTCTTTCATTTTTTTTTTCTGTTCCTGTTTTGCCTTTTAAAAAAGTCTCTAATCAAATTTTTTGTTTTTTGTCTTATTTTGTAAATTTTCTGTCATATTTTTTGTCATTTTGTAGTTTTTTTGGTCATTTTTGAGTCAGTTTCTGGAGCTGTTTTTGTCTTTTCTGTCATTTCTACACTTTTTTGACATTTTTGCGTCTTTTCCTGCCTTTCATACTTTCACACATCTTTTGTTGTGAGTTTATATTCAAAATCAGCTTTTTGAGCCATTTGCCATCATTTCTATGAATTTTCCTGCCTGTTTTGTACAATTTGTGTCATTTTTTTGTAAAGTTTTTGTGTTTGTCATTTTTATAGTTTTCCAAGTCAATCTAATGTTCAGTTTTTTTGCCATTTTTGTTTCAAAATAAGTCATTTTTGACTCCTTTTGTACTTTTTTTAACTCTCTCTTTTTTGTCTCTGTCATTTTGTGCCCGTTTTGTCTGTAAAGTTATTTTTCACACTTTTACTGTAATTTTGTTCGATTAGGTTGGGGTTTTTTGATGTTGTTTTGCATCTTTTTTGACGTCTTTTGAACCTTTTTGCAGCTTTTTTGTGTTTTTGTGTCTCAGATGAAACTATTTTCTGCATATTTGTGTCACTATTTAGTCTGTCATTTTTGTCATTTTAAGCTTTTTTCATGTCATTATTACATCTTTTTGTCTTGTGTCTTTTATTGTTTTAATTTTTAGCTTGCCACGTGTTTCTATAATTTTTTGCTTCTTTTTTTCCTTTAAGGTCTTTTTTTCATATTTGTCATTTTAAAAAAATATTTTTTGTCATATTTAGTTATTTTGTGACAGTTTTGTCTGCAATCGAGTAGTTTTTTGCATTTTTTGTTATTTGTTAGATTGTCAGGGTTTTTTCATGTTGTTTTGCGTCTTTTCTGTGTGTTTCACATTTTTAACATTTTTTGCATAATTTTTTGGCCGTTTTGCAGCTTTTTTTGTGTCTTTTTGTGTCTTTTTGTGTCTCAGATGAAACAATTTTCTGCGTATTTTTTCAATATTTTGTATTTTTTGTGTTTTGAGGTCGTTTTCTGTCATTTCAAGATTTTCATGCTCTTATTGCATCTTTTCTGTCATTTTTGCATCTTTTCATGTTTTTATTGTCTTTTTTTGTATGTTTTATCCAAAGTTTTTCATGCTTTTTGTCTAATTTTTTGCTTCTTTTTGTCCTTAAGTCTTTTTTTTGTCATATTTGTGTCATTCTTGGCTCTTTCGTGTGTCTTTGTGTCTCATTTCAAGTCGTTTCTCATCTTTTCTTGCCTCCTCTCTCCTTCCCAGAAACCTCAGAGGTGACCTCGCCGACCTCGGAGACGCCGGAGCCAGTTATCATGGAGACAGAGACACCGGTGGCAGAGTCAGGTGAGAGCCGCCAGGTGTGAGAAGGGGAGGAGTCAGGAGGACGTGAAGCAGGACTGAACGTGTGTTTTTGGTCTTTCTGTTCAGAGGTGAAGCCGGACGCCGCCGTGGACGACTGGGAGGCAATCGCTAGCGACGAGGAGAAAGGTGGGGGCGGAGCTTGTTTGGCACCTTTACCTGCCGAGGAGTCACACCTGTGTCTGGGTAGTAACGCTTTCTCTCCACGGCAGAGCTGAAGAAAGTCCACATCGAGGTGAAGGAGGAAACTGCTGCTCCTCAAACCACTGCCAGCGAGGAGGACGAGGAGGAGGATGACGAAGAAGATGACGATGACGACGAGGAAGACGAGGAGGAGGATGAGGAGAGCGAGGAAGACGAGGAGAAGGAGAAGGAGAAGGTGGTGACGACAACGGGTCACGGGAAGAGGAGGGCGGCGAGCGAAGACGAGAGCAGCGAGAGCGATGACGACGACGGCCGGACGAAGGAGGAGCGGCTCTACGACCGAGCCAAGAGGAGGATCGAGGTGAGAAACGAGGCGGAGTGAGACGTCGTGTGGTTTCATCCCGTCTCTGACCCTCTGTTGGTCTCCATAGAAACGACGAGCGGAGAACCTGAAGAACATCGACTTGGAAAGGCTGAGAGCTCCGGTGGTGTGTGTGCTCGGACACGTGGACACGGGGAAGACCAAGATCCTCGACAAGGTAACACTGAATGTTTGCTGTTTATTATTTAGTGTTTACAGTTTATTGTTTACTGGTTATTATTTACTGTTTACAGTTCATTGTTTATTATTTACTGTTTGCATTATATTGTTTATTATTTACAGTTTATTATTTATTGTTTGCATTTTGTTGTTTACACTTTGTTGTTTACTGTCTATTATCTAATTTTTACTGTTTACAATTTACATTTCCTGCTTATTATTTACTATTATTGTTTACTATTGACTGCTTGTTTACTGTTTACAGCTTGCAATTTACTGTTTGTTAATCACTGTTTAGTATTCACCGATTGTTTACTATTGTTTATTGTTTACTATTTACTAATGATTGCTTACTGTTTACTGGTTGTTGACTGACTTGTTTACAGACACCACTAGATGTAATTTTCCCGCACGGCAACGCACGCATCTGAAAATCACACGGATGGTGGGCGGTTACTAGCGGACCACTACGTGGTCACATGACAGCACTGAGCAACAGCAGGTCACTACATGGTCACATGACAGCACTGAGCAACAGCAGGTCACTACATGGTCACATGACAGCACTGAGCAACAGCAGGTCACTACATGGTCACATGGAAGCGCTGAGCAACAGCAGGTCACTGTGGTCACATGACCGAGCTTTCAGCTTGACGGTCCGGCAGATGAGTCGGATAAACACACCGGATCACAGCTGGAAACACACCGCATGTTGCATGCTGGTCTGGTTGTGGTGTGTTTCCAGCTGTGATACGGTGTGTTTACCTGCAGCTCATTTGCATAAAGTAGACTGGACTTCTACTTTATGCAAATTGGATGCAGCGTGTGGAGATTCTACGCATCGTGAAACTGTCCTCAAACATCTAAACCAGCCGTCAGTGACATAAAACCAGGACAGATTCAGCTGCTGCACAGATTATTTCTCACCTCAGATGCTTTCATACTTTTCGCTGGTGTTTTCTAAATAAAAGGGAAAGTTTGCAGCCGAGCCGCTGTGTTTATCCGACTCATCTGCCGGACCGTCAAGCTGAAAGTGCTGTCATGTGACCATGTAGTGACCCGCTGTTGCTCAGCGCTGTCATGTGACCACGTAGTGACCCGCTGTTGCTCAGCGCTGTCATGTGACCACGTAGTGACCCGCTGTTGCTCAGTGCTGTCATGTGACCACGTAGTGACCTGCTGTTGCTCAGCGCTGTCACGTGACCACGCAGTGACCCACTGTTGCTCAGCGCTGTCATGTGACCATGTAGTAACCTGCTGTTGCTCAGTGCTGTCACGTGACCACGCAGTGACCCGCTGTTGCTCAGCGCTGTCATGTGACCACGTAGTGACCTGCTGTTGCTCAGCGCTGTCATGTGACCACGTAGTGACCCGCTGTTGCTCAGCGCTGTCATGTGACCACGTAGTGACCCGCTGTTGCTCAGCGCTGTCATGTGACCATGTTGTGGTCCACTAGTGACCGCCCACCATCCGTGTGATTTTCAGATGCGTGCGTTGCCGTGCAGGAAAATCGCATCTAGTGGACACGCGGCTTTACCGTCTCCAGACTTGTTTACTGTTTGCTTGTTTGTTTGTGTTTAGCTGCGACACACCCACGTGCAGGACGGCGAGGCCGGAGGAATCACGCAGCAGATCGGAGCGACCAACGTTCCCAAGGAGACGATCGAGGAGCAAACCAAGATGGTCAAAAACGTATGACGCCTCACTCTGACCGATAAACGCCGCTAACGCTAAACCGTTTACTAACATCAGCTCTCTCTGTAGTTCGACAAGGACAACCTGAAGATCCCCGGCATGCTCATCATCGACACACCTGGACACGAGTCCTTCAGGTAACACCTGGACATGAGTCCTTCAGGTATCACCTGGACACGAGTCCTTCAGAAATCACCTGGAAAAAAAGGCATCAACACAGAATCACCTTCAGCTACAGAGAGAAATAGAATTAAACTGAACCCAAAACTCCTCAGTGGTTGAACATCTGTTGATCGATAGACGCTGCAGTTTCCAGATGTTCAGAGACTCAGAAATGAAGGTCATACCTAGTTCATTAAACAAAGTTCTGACTGAGGGTCTGTGTCTGCAGTAATCTGAGGAACAGAGGAAGTTCTCTCTGCGACATCGCCATCCTGGTGGTGGACATCATGCACGGCCTGGAGCCTCAAACACTCGAGTCCATCAACCTGCTGAAGGAGAAGAAATGTCCGTTCATCGTCGCCCTCAACAAGGTCTGTAGGCCTCTTCTTTTTCTTTTCCATCTTCTTCTCCTTCTTCTTCTTCTCCTTCTCCTTCTTCTTCTTTCTGTTCTGACGTTCTGCTGTCCTCTCAGATTGACCGTCTGTACGACTGGAAGAAGAGTCCGGAGACGGACGTCGTTGCGACGCTGAAGAAGCAGAAGAAGAACACGAAGGACGAGTTTGACGAGCGAGCCAAGGCCGTCATCGTGGAGTTTGCTCAGCAGGTATTGGTCATGACATCATCGGCCAATCACAGCGCAGCAACGGCAGCCAACGAAAACCAGACCAGAGCTGACAGTTTTGTATCTTTGTGGTCTTTTTGTCTCTGACCAAAACCGGAGCATAATACTTGCTCTTTAATTTCACTCCAGGAAGTAGTTTCAGCGTCTTTAAAAGTCAAATAAAATGTTCTCGTCTGTTGGGAACATTAGCGGTCCCAGCGTTTAGCCGTGAGGAACACCAAACCTTCTGTTTCGTTCCTCTCCAGGGTCTGAATGCCGCCTTGTTCTACGAGAACAAAGACCCCCGGACCTTTGTGTCATTGGTTCCTACCTCAGCCCACAGCGGCGATGGGATGGGGAACCTCATCGCCCTCCTGGTGGAGCTCACCCAGACCATGCTAGCTCGCCGGCTAGCGCACTGCGATGAGCTGCGGGCTCAGGTCATGGAGGTGAAAGCTCTGCCCGGGATGGGAACCACAATAGACGTCATCCTGATCAACGGTCGCCTGAGGGAGGGCGAGACCATCATTGTCCCAGGCGTGGAGGGACCGATCGTGACGCAGATCAGAGGGTTGCTGCTGCCGCCGCCACTAAAGGAGCTCCGAGTCAAGGTACGCCATCGTCAGGAAACTCAGTAGACTGGTTCTGACCTTCCCTCTAGCAGTTAGTCTGATGGGTCGTGGAAGGTGAAAGAGGTTGATGTTTTGTATTTAGTGCCGTTTGTTGTTTGTAGCTAATGCTAACCCTAATGCTAATGCTAGGTTAGCAGGACCTGCAAAAGTAAGACTCAATTTGTCAACAAAACACTCGGATATTAGTTCATGACATTGCGTTTTCAAGACAAAAACTTCAATACATATCAATGTTTTTAATGCTAATTCCAATGCTAACGCTAATTCAAATGCTAATGCTAGGGTAGCGGGTCCTGCAAAAGTAAGAATCATTTTGTCAACAAAACACCAAGAAGTTAGTCCATGACATTGTGTTTTCAAGACAAAAACTTAAGTACATATCAATGTTGTTAATGCTAATGCCGACACTAATGCTAATGCTAGGGTAGCAGGACCTGCAAAAGTAAGACTTATTTTGCCAACAAAACACTAAGATATTAGTCCATGACATTGTGTTTTCAAGAGAAAAACTTCAGTACATATTAATGTTGTTAATGCTAACACTAATGCCAACACTAATGCTAATGCTAGGGTAGCTTGACCTGCAAAAGTAAGACTCATTTTGTCAACAAAACACTAAGATATTCCATGTCCATGACATTGGTTTTTCGCCATGTGGTTGTTTTTGGTCAGTCTTTATTGTCTTTTTGTTGAGAACACATGCAGCGATGAGGCCCGTACTGGTTTACTGGTTAACTTACTGGCTTACTGATTTACTTACTGGTTTACTTGCTGGTTTGTCTGCTTATTGTCTGTAGAGCCAGTACGAGAAGCACAAGGAGGTGTCGACGTCTCAGGGCGTGAAGATCCTGGGTAAAGACCTGGAGAAGACGCTGGCCGGGCTCCCTCTGCTGGTGGCCCACAGGGAGGACGAGGTCCCCGTCCTCAGGGTAACGCACCAGTTAGACCAGTTTAAAGGTGGAGTCATGGGTTGTTCTGTTGTACTAGTACTGACGGACTGGTTTTCAGGATGAACTGGAGCGAGAACTCAAACAGAC
This sequence comes from Amphiprion ocellaris, assembly GCF_022539595.1. NCBI lineage: Eukaryota > Metazoa > Chordata > Actinopteri > Pomacentridae > Amphiprion > Amphiprion ocellaris. The sequence goes on along the minus strand of NC_072789.1, from coordinate 18,278,974 downwards.
GCTGAGCTCCATCAAGCTGGAGGAGAAAGGAGTTTACGTCCAGGCGTCGACGCTGGGATCTCTGGAGGCTCTGCTGGAGTTCCTGAGGACATCCAAAGTACCTGTGAGTACCTGTCTTTCTGTCTACCTGTTTGTTCACTTGTTTGTTTACCTGTTTATTTACCTGTTGACACGTTTGTCTCTGCAGTACGCTGGCATCAACATCGGTCCAGTCCATAAGAAGGACGTGATGAAGGCGTCGACCATGTTGGAACATGACCTTCAGTACGTCTCCAACTCGTTCCAACACCTGGAACATCATTCTATAAAATATCCTGATGACATTTTCAAACCATCTCTTCTGCACGCACAAAGAATAGTTATGGTTTTGCCATTTAAGCCCATAAAACATCTTAAAACATCTGACGTTTGTTTGAGAAAGGTCTAAAAATTGCGATGGCTGAGAGATTTTTATTGACGGATGTTTTCACGGCAGGTACGCGGTGATCCTGGCGTTCGACGTGAAGGTGGAGCGGGAGAGTCAGGAGATGGCCGACAGCCTTGGAGTCCGAATCTTCTCGGCTGAAATCATCTATCACCTTTTCGACGCTTTCACCAAGTACAGGGAGGACTACAAGAAGGCCAAGCAGGACGAGTTCAAGTAGGAAAACTCACTTTTAGACCTTTTATCTACCTGAAAAAATGCAAACGTGCTTCAAAAAACTTCACAATCCAAACTAATCTTTCATTATTTAAAAGATAATTTAACATTTTTTGAGCACGTTTAATTTTCACATACGTAACAATGTTAAAAGATGGTGTCCTTTCTAATGTTTTTATCTACAAAGTGTATACCGATGTACAGGCGTTTAATAGCGGTTTGACCTGATGGTGGCAGTGTTGTTATTGTTCTGATGCCGAAATTCAAACACAGTGATGCAGAAATTTCTCTGTTTTACACTCGGAAATCTACATCGTAATCCTAGGAATTTAAATAAGCTATAAAAACAGGGTGTAAAACAACCAAAAAGTCAATTTACTCGCAGATGACAGTCTAATTTATACTCCTAAATTATCATTGTTCAGATTCAAACACACGCGATACAGAAATTAGTCAATTTCACACTTTGAAATCAACATCATAAACCTAGAAATTGAAATAAGCGATAAAAACAAGATGTGAAACAACCAAAATGAGACAAGACAGGCAAAAAAGTCAGTTTATATGCAGATGAGACTCTGATATATGTTCCTAAATGATCATCTCTCAGATTCAAACACAGTGATACAGAAATTAGTCTGTTTGGCACTCTAGGAATTTAAATATGCTATAAAAATGGGACTTAAAACAGTCAAGAGACGGAAAACAACCAAAAACATAAATTTTTATGCAGATGATACTCTGATTTATATTCCCAAATTATCATCTTTTAGATTCAAACACACTGATACAGAAATGTGTCTGTTTAGCACACAGAAATCTACATCGGAATACTAGGAGTTTAGATAAACTATAAAAACAAGACATAAAACAGCCAAAAAAATCAGTTTGTATGCAGATGAGTCTCTGATTTATATTCCCAAATTGTCGTCTCTCAGGTTCAAACACAGTGATACAGAAATTAGCCTGTTTGGAACTCTAGGAATTTAAATATGCTATAAAAACGAGACTTAAAACAGCCAAAATGAGACAAAACAACCAAAAAGTCAGTTTATATACAGAAATTTGTCTGTTTGGCACGCAGAAATTTGTCTGTTTGGCACGCAGAAATCTACATCGGAATCCTAGAAATTTAAATAAGTGATAAAAATGAGACGTAAAACAGCCAAAAAAGTTAGTCTATTCGCAGATGAGACTGATTTTTATTCCCAAGTTATCATCTCTCACATTCAATCAGTCAAACTACAAATTTCAAGTTTTGTCAAATTTTATCTTGATTATTTTCTGTACAAAATGCACCGACTTTTTAATAAATGTGTATCTTCAACAAGAAGGACTCAGAATTGATCCTTGAGGAACTCCAAACCTCATGTCAGCCGGCAAAGACGCACTGTGCATCTTTGCCAGCTGAAATGAAGTTTGGAGTTCATTCTAAGATCTAACAGCCTTTATTTATTGTGTATTTATTGTGTGTTTGTTGTGTTTGTCAGGCATATAGCTGTGTTCCCGGCGAAGCTGCGAGTCCTTCCCCAGTTCATCTTTAACTCCAGAGATCCCATCGTGATGGGCGTCACCGTGGAGGCCGGTGTAATCAAACAGGGAACGCCGCTCTGCGTCCCCAGCAAAGGGGTGAGAGCCCAGAGAATCAATGTGCGTTGGGTTTGGTAAACTGTGCGAACGTGGCTTCTTCATTGTGTCTCTTTTTGCCGTGTCTCCAGTTCGTGGACATCGGTGTGGTCACCAGCATCGAGGTCAACCACAAGTCAGTGGAGTCGGCCAAGAAGGGTCAGGAGATCTGCGTGAAGATCGAACCGATCCCCGGAGAGTCGCCTAAGATGTACGGCCGCCACTTTGAAGCCACCGACATCATCGTCAGCAAGGTGAGAACGAAGGGGGAGGAGCTTAAAACTCATTTTAACCCACTGTGGGCTCATTTTAGCCCACTGTGGGTTTATTTTACCCCACTGTGGGCTCATTTTAACTAATTTTAACCCACTGTGGACTCATTTTAACTCATTCTTACCCACTGTGGATTATTTTATCCCACTGTGGACTCATTTTAACCCACTGTGGACTCATTTTAACCCACTGTGGACTCATTTTAACCAACTGTGGACTCATTTTTAACTCATTTTAACCCACTGTGGACTCATTTTAACCCACTGTGGGCTCATTTTAACCCACTGTGGACTCATTTTATCCCACTGTGGACTCATTTCTACCCACTGTGGATCATTTTCTCGCTCTGTTTGCTTCCAGATCACACGAGCTTCCATCGACGCCCTGAAGAACTGGTTCAGGGACGAGATGCAGAAGTCGGACTGGCAGCTGATCATGGAGCTGAAGAAGACCTTCGAGATCATCTGAGGAGACGCACACAGACACGCAAAAACACACACTTCCTCTGGGCGGCAGCAGAGGGACAAAAGATAAAGAAAAAACTGAGAAAAGACGTGAAAATGTTTTTCTGACAAACGGATGGTCGCATTTCACACTCAGTATTCCGACGTGCCTGTTCTCCAGCATTGACGTTGTTCCGATTGTTTTTTTCTTTTTCTTGTTCTTCGCTCTGATTCGTGGCTGCTGCTGCTTCCTGTCCCAGGCTCTGCCCACTTCCTCCCCAGACCGGGGCGAGGCCAGCAGGTGCATTGTGGGATTGAGCCCAGCGCCTCCAGGAGTTCTTCTTTCAGAGCGGCGGTGGCGACTTTGCAGATTTGGAAGATTTGACTTTGACTCGGAAGGCGGGCTGGAGAAGGACGGAGGAGATTTTAAACTGTTTTTGCTGCAAGTGCTGATGTAATAAATCCCATGATTCTGACAAAATGAGCAGATTGAGAGTTTTCAGTGAAGGTTTGAGTTGTACGGAAGTCCAATGCTGCCACAATGGGAAGAAAAAAAATTATTTTGCATTAAAATTTAGTACGGAAGTCCAATGCTGCCACAGTGAAAAAACAAACCACTAAAAGTTATTTTTTTTTGTGTTAAAATGAGTACGGAAGTCCAATGCTTCCAAAATGAAAAAAAGCACCAAAAAATTTTGTTACAATTGTACGGAAGTCCAGTGCTGCCACAAGGAAACATAAACACAAAAAATACATCTTCTTTTGTGTTAAAATTTCAGTATGGAAGTCCAATGCTGCCACAATTTTAACCCCCCCACCCACCCCCCCACCCATGTCGTTTTGGTTCATTTTGAGACAATTTAGTCAGCCTGAGAATAATTAGACAACAAAGATAGATATTTTTTGGTTATTGATTGATAAAAATGACATCAACATGTCCAACATGTTTCCAGATGTTACCAACCATGGAGATAATGGAGCTCCACATACTGCAGATATTTAACTACTTACAGTTTTTATTAGTTTCCGCTCTGTGTTCAGCGGAAAACTCCAATTTTACTTCACATTTTAGTTTTTAACTGAAACACGTAGGATTGATTTTAGTTCTAGAACCATCTGAACATAGAAAATGCTACGATACAGTGTTGTTTTTTAGTTTTAGACGTACGGTGAGTATCGCTGCTCCTGCAAATATTTACAACTTTTCCAGTCCTTTAGTAGTGATGGGTAGATTCAGGAACATTTCAGTCTAAAACACCATTTAACAACCGATTTCTGGGCCCCAGGACATCATAAAAGTCACGTTCTCATGAGGCCCAGGAGGTTTTTCAGGATTAATCCGCCTGTCTATGGGTTCACCTACAGCATGACTTCCTGTCTTTCTAGAAATCAGCAAAAATCTATCTGTGCAGTCTGTCCTTAAAAGTGCTTTTAAACTGAATATAAACAGTTCGGGTTCATGTCATCCTTTAAAAACATGAACAAAATGGACTCCATCACGAATCAAACAGCAGCCGGGATGAAGAGTCCGTGAAGGTCCATGTGGACGCTGGTGGGGATGTAGGCTAGGGCGATTTCCTCGAAGGTTTTGGCGTTGAGGACGAGCATGAATGGAGAAATGTTGGGATCTGGAGAAATGACGGACGACAGGATGACTCCTGGAGGAAGGAAAACACAAACCGTTAGAAGCACAGAAGGACCGAAGACGTTCCTTTGGTTGGTTCTGAGGTGGCGGACTCACCATCGTCTTCCTCCACAGCGCCTGGAGATGCGACGAAGACCGGCTCCGAAGGGAAGCAGTTGTCCTTCTTCCACTCGATGTGCGTCCTGGTGACGATGTCGAACTTGGCGATCTGTTGGACACAGAACTTTAAGTCATGGATTGTTGTCGGTTTGTGTGGTTCAGACTGAAACATCTCCAACTACTGGATGATGATCGAGAAGTTTTGTTGAGATGTTTGTGTTCTTTGCAGGATCTCTAACAGTGTCTGTCTTTGGAACATTCTTGGTTAATTCTTGCGTTTGTGTTGCACCAGTCCAAGAAGTTCAAAAAGAAAACCCTCGAAATGGAACAAGAGTCCTGTTCCATTCGTCCTACAGCAGTGTGTAGACAATAGCCTGGTTTGAACACTCCGGTTTTGTCAAAGTAGACTCTCCAGTCAAGAGCTAAGAGTCTAAACCTCCAACTATGAACTTCTTAAGATACGCTGTTGGAGGTGGAATTAATGTGATGCTAGCACTAGACCTGCCCTCCAATCGATGGTTACTAAAAGAATTAAACTGTTTAACGGACCTCAGAAGAGTCCCGTATAGTTATTTTCCTGTTGCCTTCCTTGGATGTGGTAACCAGTTCTAAGCATTTTCTCCTCTGTGGAATCTGATTCCTTGTTTACCATGAGAGGTCTAGAAAGATATGGAAACTTGATGGGACAGAAATCGACTGAAGGTTATCTGGGGTCCTGTGTTGCTTTTGATCCTGCTGAAGGTCAGAGCTTGTTTGTGTTTAGTTTCACCTTGTTGGGATGTGGAGACCACTCCAGCCTGGAGCCGTAGAAGTATCTGTACTTCTTTGCGTTGAAGTCGTAGTTGATTCCCGGCAGCTCCAGACCTGAGGAGGAGCCGTTTGTTAGATCAGGTGGATTAGACAGGATTTACCATAAATCACGGTGGAAAACAAACCTTCAAACAGAGTGTCTGGCTGGCAGTAGACCGATCCATTCTCCTGCATTACTGCCTGGGCCGAAGTGTCCTTTAGGGTCACCAGGTTGGATCCTCTTGGAGACTCCTGGACAACAGACACATGAGATTTGTTACCTAGTAGGGTTGAAAGTAAACGACATTGAGTGTATTTTTCAGTCGAGTCGTACCTTGTGGACGTTGAGTGGCAGGACGAATCTCTGGCAGATCGGCTGTGAAAAGCTCTTGTGGGTCTCGATGAAGTTGTCGGTCTCCTGCTTTATGTTGTGGAGGTAGAACATGTCGTACAGCTTGCCGTCCTTGTAGCCGATCAGGTCGAACACCACGTGGCCGTCGTCTTCGTAGGCGTTGATGTGGTGGAAAACCACCATGGCGTCGCTGTAGAAACGGGTGGAGATCACCTTTCCCGTCTTTCTGTTGATGACGTGGAACAAGTTCTGGGAAGGAAACAGCAGGTAGGTTGGTTAGTTTGGCCTTGTGGAGGTGGTGCTGTGGACAAGTTCTTTAAAAAAAAAATCAAACGGACTGTGGTGAACAAACTCACAAACTCAACCCCAAAGAGATAATCTTGATGTTCTGAGTCTGCTGATGAACTGAAGGCAGCTGATTGCTAACTTGTTAGCTGCAACAACTTAGCAGAGCGATAATAGGAGCTGTTAGCTTGTTTAGGTGTCCACAAGGAGTACAAGACAACAACTGTACATCTGGAATACATGAACCAGATCTCTGTGCATCTGGGCTAAAAGAGATTTCAAGTCTTGGACAGACTAGAGGACAGACTAGAGCAGGTGTTTCAAGTCCTGGACTGAGATGAAATGTGCTAAACCAGATCTCTGTGGCTTGGATAGACTGAAGTAGACCTAAAGGTACAGGGGGTCCGTGACTTACATTGGAGTTCCGTTCCTACGGCGCAACGTAAGTCAATTTCGCCGTCGGTCGGAACTCTGGTGAAAATGTAAACAAAGCCATCACGTACGTCACGATATCGATGAGTTCTTTGGAAAGGTCATGAATACCAATGACCAATGCTGTATAATTGAGCCGTGACATATTCGTCCGCTCCGCTCGTCAACTAGTTCCACGTAACCACTTCCGACGTAACCATGACAAAACGCCGTACATCGTGAACCGAGGACCCCCTGTACTGTGGATGGATTGAAAGAGATCTCTAAAAGTCTTACAGTGCCCTAGTTCATTTGTCTCTGGATGGGACTGTGGTAGCTCTGGTCCACTGTCACCTTGAGAAGATGTGTTTGCAGGGATCGTGGTAGATCATGGTTCCAAACTCAGAGATGACAACCAGAACAAACTTAAAATCTAAAGAACCAAGTATAGGACCCTATTTATTGTCCCTGTTGGTGTTCCTGTCTTTTAATATATTTGGACTTCATGTGAGAATAGATTTATTCAGTCTGGTTGCATGAGCTGCTGGATGTGAGAATAGAAGTTAAAGGTTGAGGCCTTACGATGTCGTCCTTGTCGAACTTAAGGCAGCCCCCCCAGTTGACGCCCCTGAAATAGGCCGTGGCCAGTTTGATGATGTCCAGTTTGAATGCCTGTTCCACGAACACGATGTAGTTCTCCGTCATGCCGAAGCTGTGGAAGTAGCTCGGGAACAGTGTGGAGCGGAAAGGAATGGAACAGACCTGCTGCACTTTTCTCAGCGCTGGCTTCTTGTGCTCTTTATCTGGAACAGAGGAATCGGTAAGAACCACTTTAACTTCCTGTCAGTGAAAACCTTAAATCCTGAGAACTCTGACACCAACATGAAGCACAAATCTTTGAGGATTCAGAGTCTTTTGAGGAGAAACCAGATGATCCCTGTTGTACCTGAAGCATCTGCCGGGACCTTGAAGATGACGTATTTGGGCCGGCCAAAGCCCATGATCGCGGTGCCCATGTTGTAGGTGTTGCCCTCATCGTCGTAGTGGGGGTGAGCTGTCGCTAAGTTCAGCGCGATGTGGTTCCTGTAGTTCATCTGGAATGTGGCGGAAGTGTTTTCTAGGAGGATCTGAGGAACTTTGTGAAGCTTTTAAGGAGCAGGTGGAGACAAACTCACCTTGCTGACAGTTTCCAGGGTGTCAGGGTTGATCTGGTTGATGTAGTTGACCTCGGAGGAGGCGTAGTAGTCCTGACCATAACGGATGATGTTGATCAGGTTGTTGTCGGTGAAGTCGGGGATGACGTTGGAGAGGTGGGTGAATGCCCTGGTGAGGAAGGACAAAAGGTTCTTCAGCATGCACCCTAAATTATTCCTGGTGCATCTTGGAAAGAATCTCAAGGTGTCCTAAAGAGATCTTTACAGATGCTGGATGGACCAAAGTCTTTGTCTCCTGAGAGAACGTACACTGATCTAATGGGTTCTAGATGGACTGAAACTGATCCTCTAGAGGCTAAAGCATATTTGTGTTTACCCAGAATGAAGTGAAACAGAACAAACTAAACCAGCTTCAATCAATTAAAATTGATCTCAAGGTGTTCTAGATGGACGAAAGAAGATCTCAAGTGTTGGATGGACTGAGTTTACCACAATAAACATGATATCTTGAATAGACTAAACCAGATCTCTGGACATTTAGTTGTCATTTTTTTGTCCTTTCTGACAGGTTTTCTTATTTTAGATGCATCTTTTTGGATTTTGGACATTTTTTGACAACGTTGACTTTATTTTCAAGTCATTTTAGACACAATTTTACTCATTTTGGCCAGATTTTGTTATTTCAGACAATCTTTTAGTCTTTTTGGATTCAATTTGGAGTCATTTTTAACAAGTAACAAGGTTTTTGTCATGTTTGTCTTCTAGGCATTTTGTAGTAAATTTTGTCAATTTAGGCAAATTTTTGAATAATTGTGGAAAAATCCTGGTCATTTTGGGTAATTAAAAAAATTTTTGGACAGGTTTTTGTCATTTTAGACAGTCTTCTAGTCATTTTGGATAAAATTCGGAGTAATTTTTAGCAAATTTTTTGTCATTTTGGACAATTTTCTTGAGTAATTTAGGGCGAAATTCTTTTTGTGAATTTTGGAAAAGTTGTAATTTTGGACACTTTTTGACAACGTCGACTTTATTTTCAAGTAATTTTAGGCACAGTTTTACTAATTTTTCTGATATTTTGTTATGTCAGACAATCTTTTAGTCATTTTGGTTAAATTTTGAGTCTTTTGGACAGGTCTACTGCACCTTGAGAAGATATTCTTGCAGGGATCAGGGTAGATCATGGTTCCAAACTCAGAGACAACGATCCTGTCGGCCTTGACGTTCTTCTTGTAGGTGTCGCTCTTCAGAAACTTACTTCTGTACGTCACCTCACCTGAAACGACAACGTCAGCAACCTCACAATGTTGTTCTTTGGTTTCCCTCCTCAAGCTGTGATGTTTATCCTCGTCATGGCTGCTGACCGTTCCCGAAGGTGAAGCTGTGGATGAGCGACAGACCGTCGAACCAGTGGTTGTACTGGGAGTCGCCCACCGAGAAGAGGCCGGGTCCGTTCCTCAGCAGAGTGCCCTGCAGCCAGGACGGGATGGAACCTGCAGAGGGAAGGTAACTACAGGTCACTGTGAGGGAAGGCAGCTTTAATTAGGCCCTCGTTAAGGAACAGAGGATTTATTTACCCCCAGCTTGTTATCAGCAGTAATAAATCTAAATGCAGATAAACGCTGTCCGAAGACTGAAGAGCGGTCACTGATTCAGGAATAAAAGCTCAACATGCTCCAGGACTGGTAAGAAATGTCATGATGCCACCACCGTGCTTCATATCATGATGATGCCAACACCATGCTTTACACCATGATGATGCCACCACTATGCTTCATATCATGATGATGCCACCACTATGCTTCATATCATGATGATGCCACCACCGTGCTTCATATCATGATGATGCCAACACCATGCTTTACACCATGATGATGCCACCACTGTGCTTCATATCATGATGATGCCACCACCATGCTTTATATCATGATGATGCCACCACCATGCTTTACACCATGATGATGCCACCTCCATGCTTCATATCATGATGCTGCCACCACCATGCTTTATATCATGATGATGCCACCACCGTGCTTTAATCATGATGCTGCCTCCGCTATGCTTTATTCATGATGATGCCACCACCATGCTTTAATCATGATGATGCCACCACCATGCTCCCTATCAGCACTAAAACAACTCATGTCTGTTGATTGAATTCGTCTCTAAATGTCAGAAAATGGTGAAAAGTGTCCCAGAGATCTTTTGTTTCCTGACCAGAAACCATAAAATTTTCACATCAATGAATTTGGAGATGTTTTTATGACTCCTAGCAGCTCGTACCCACAGAAGGAATGATCTCACCTTTAACTTGAGCTTTCACCGGCTCCGGAGTCTCACATCCATTCTTAGCGATGATGGACTGCATGTCGTCCTGACAGATTTCCCAGAGTGCACTGCTCCCGCTGGTTCCAGACTGAGCTCCACCGCCGCCGGCTGCCCACTTTATCCGTCCACGAACATGATCCGCTTACATAAGAAAAGCTGTGGACTTCAGACGGACTTTCACAATAAAACACCCTCAGGTATGAACGGCGTTCAGACTGTAAGAGCTTTAAAATAGAGATTGTCAACCAATAACTAGATCATTTTAACTCTCTGGAGTCACGTTTTAGACACATCTTTTGTCTTTTTATCTTATTTTTGTCAGATTGTTGTCCCTTTGTGTCATTTCTTGTCTTGATTTTGTCATTTTGTGCTAATTTGTACAAGATTTTTATCATTTTGTGTCTCTATTTTGTCGTTTTTGTAGATTTTTGTCTTTTGTATCTCATTTAGAAGCTGTATTCATCTTTGTTGGGACTCCTTTATGTCATTTGTGTCTTGTTTGTGTCATTTTCTTCAGGTTTTAGCCTCTTTGTGTCATTTCTTGTCTCGGTTTTTATCATTTTGTGCCTTTTTTGTCTTGTTTTTGTCAATTTGTGCTATTTTGTATCTGTTTTTTTTCATTTTGTGTCTCTATTTTTTCATTTTGTGTTACTTTATCATTTTAGTCAATTTATTGTCGTTTTGTGCTATTTTATGTGTTATTTTTGTTGATTTTTGTCATTTTGTGCTATTTTTGTGTTGTTTTTGTTGATTTTTGTCAGTTTGTGTCTTGTTTAGAAGCTGTAATCATCTCTCTTGTGGCTCTTTTTTCCCTTTTGTCTCCTGTTTTTGTCATTTTGTGTTATTTTGTGTGTTGTTTTTGTTGATTTTTGTCAGTTTGTGTCTCGATTAGAAGCTGTAATCGTCTCTTGTGGCTCTTTTTTCCCTTTTGCGAAACCATCTGCAGCTCAACGCCAGTAAGACGAAGGAGATGATCGTGGACTTCAGCAGGAGGAGGACACCCCGGACTGCACCGGTGAACATCCAGGGTTTAGACATTGACATGGTGGACACATACAAATACCTGGGTGTTCACCTCAACAATAAACTGGACTGGACACACAATACAGAGGTTCTGTACAAGAAGGACCAAAGTGGTCTCCACCTGCTGAGGAGACTGAGGTCCTTTGGAGTGTGCAGGACTCTGCTCAGGACATTTTATGACTCTGTGGTAGCGTCTGCTATTTTCTATGCAGTGGTCTGCTGGGGAGCAGGGAGCACTGAAAGGGACAGAAAGAGACTAAACAGAAGGTCAGGAGGGCTGGTTCTGTCCTGGACTGTTCCCTGGACTCCATAGAGGAGGTGGGTGAGAGGAGGATGTTGGCAAAGCTCACATCCATCATGGACAATCCCTCTCACCCACTGCATGACACTGTGGGGTCTTTAAGCAGCTCCTTCAGCAGCAGACTGAGACATCCACCCTGCAAGAAAGAGCGCTATCACAGGTCCTTCATCCCATCTGCTATAAGACTTTACAACATCAGCATCACTGGCTGATGTTAACATAAACTGGACTATATCATTACCACCCCAAACCATAAAATTTGCACTGACTTTCTTGCACTGCACATCTTTGCACTTTTAAGTTATTTTTTTATTTTTTGGCCTTTTTGTCAGCTTTATTAGATAGGCACAGTGAGAGAGAGACAGGAAACAGGGGAGAAGAGTCGGGGGAAGACATGCAGCAAAGGGCCGCGAGCGGGAATCGAACCCGGGCCAGCTGCATCGGGGACCAGCCCCTGTACATGGGTCGCCCGCTCAACGCGTTGAGCTATACGGGCGCCCCATCTTTGCACTTTTAAACTTTATTTTTATTTTTTCTGTTAAGCCACTTTATCCTCATCTCTCACCCTTGTATATATTGTAAATATTATTACTATTGTTCTATTATTATTTTTTTCTTATCACTATGTCTACTGTTACATAAGCTGCTGTAGCAATGTAAATTTTCCCTGGCGTGGGGAGAAATAAAGAACTTTATCTTATCTTGTCTCCTGTTTTTCTCATTTTGTGTCATTATGTGTGTTGTTTTTGTTGATTTTGTCAGTTTGTGTTATTTTATGTGTTGTTTTTGTTGATTTTATTTGTGTTGTGTCGTTGTGAGACGAGTTTGTCTCTTTGTGGTTCTTTTCATTTTTCTCATAGAGATAAAAAACGTTTTTAAACCTGACTGTGGTTCAGAGGATTCAGTGGAATGTTGAAGGACATTTTAAATCTTTTAATGTGTTAACAGCAGCAGAAACTCGCCGTGAACGTTCCTCAAACGTTCCTCACCGATAAGAAGCAGAACTTTATTATCTCTTATCTAAATGCAGACTGCTGTTAAACTGTAAAACTGACTGTCCCGCCTTTAGTCAGTCTGCTGCTGAAACTGTAGAAAACGATGCCTTTAAATGCATTTTTGATCCAACTACGGTCTAAAAAATTCTAAATATTCCATTTAGTGACATGAAAAGCAGCAAATGTTTGACTTTCTGAAGTAGAAAAACCTCATTTCAGTCATTTTAATGATTAAAATCTCACATTTTTCCGTTTTAAAGCGTCTAATCTGCAGGATTGATCGATATTTTTTGTATTTTTCTTGATAAAATAATAAAATAAGATACGAGGGTGTCGCTGTTTGAACTTCAGCCTCCATCTGTAATTAGTTAAATCAGTTTATGGCTTCGTTATCATAAAGAGTTTCCACGTCACAGTTCGACTTTCTGACCAATTTCAGGGCTTTATGGTTCAGAGTTCAGGTTTCCAGTCAGCATTTCTGTCATTTATGACCGAAGAACCATTTAAATACCAAACAACAGGTCCACAGTCTGATGGAAAAATAGCATTTATGTCCTTCTGTGTTATTTTATGTCCGATTTTTATTATTCAATGTTGTTTCATGGGTCATTTTTGTTGGTTTTTATCGTTTTGTCTCATTTTTGTCTTCTTTCTGTCATTTTATGTCTTGTTTTTACCATCTTGCATCAAATTTTTTGTCATTTTGTGTTATTTTACATCAGATTTTTATCATTTTGGGTTTTGTTTTTGTCGTTTTATGTTGTCTCATGTGTCATTTTTGTAATTTTGTGCTATTTTGTATGAGATTTTTAGATTTTTGTGTCTCTGTTTTGTCATTTTATGTTATTTTATGTAAGGTTGTTGTCCCTTTGTGTCATTTCTAGTCTTGGTGTTTATCATTTTGTGTCTTGCTTTTGTCTTTTTGTGTTGCTTCATGTGTCATTTTTATTGATTTTTGTCAGTTTATGTCTCATTTATGTCTCATTTTTGTCTACTTTCTGTCATTTTCTGTGTTGTTTGAGCAATCTTACATCTAATTTTTGTCATTTTGTGTTATTCTATGTCTGATTTTTATCTTTTTGTGTTATTTTATGTTGTTTTGATGGTTTTGTCAGTTCGTGTCTCATGTTTGTCCCATTTTTGTCTTTTGTCTGTCATTTTATATCTTGTTTGTAACGTCTTACATCTAATTTTTTTGATTTTGTGGTAATTTGTCTATTTCTTAAAAATCTGGACCTTAATTTTTGCTAAAATATTTCACATCACAGTAAAATTAATAACTTCTTTTAAAGTCAAACTATTTTTTTTCGTATAAAATATGGGTTTTTGGTCCGTGTATATTTTGGCAATTGGATTTTCTGTTCTGAAACGGGTATTGAAAAACAAAAAACGAGTGATTTGATTTTCGTTTTAAAATACAAAAAATAAAATTGAGATACAAGGCGTTTTTCCTTTTCATGATCAAAAAGGGATATATGAGATTTTAAAAATGCTTTGATTTTCATTTTCTATTTAGAATAACAAAAAAATAAAATCAGTAAGAGACAGAAACGAAAAAAGGTTCGTTTTTTTCATTTTCTGAGACCGGAAGTGGTCATCAGCAAGTGTGGAGCCAAACGACAACAAGATTCTCAGAGGGCGGAGCCAGAGAGCAGTGATTGGTCAGACCATAGATAATATAGAAGACAGCGCGCTAGCGGATCTAGTCTGCTACATATCTATGGTTAGCACGTCTACTAGCATCTCTGGCTGCTGTTCATCTTGTTTTTGGAGTAAAACATGGTAAGAAGATAAATACTTCTAACAAGTAGCGTTGTTTTGTTGTACATTAAGTCAGCGACTTGTGAAGAGTTGTGTTTTGTCGTGTTTGAGCAGTTGGTCCGGACGCGTTAGCTAGCTAAGCGGCTAAGTTAGCGAGCTAAGCGGCTAAGTTAGCTAGCTAAGCGGCTAAGTTCGCTAGCTAAGCGGCTAAGTTAGCTAGCGGGCTAATTAGCACAGGTGGCTAACTTACCGCTGAACACCTGTGTTAGTTGCTGCTGCAGATGTCCTCATTATTAGTGAACTTCTCAACCTGTATTTCTCTGCTGTGTATTTTAGCTTTTAAAAAAGTTATTTTACTTTAAGGTTAACTGAAACCCGTTCAGCTGCACTGAAGTTTAACATTCAGCTGCTTTGAATTAAACCACGCTTAACTTAACATTGAACAACATTACCTCTGAATCTCCATAATTTCATTAAATTCCTTCTCTCTTCCACTGCTCAAGTTCAATCCAGTATATAAAGTGACATTAATAGTGAATAAACTAACAACCAGCCATTGTATTTATTTATTACTGCATGTATTTGTTGTAAAACATGAGTTGAAACATCCTACTTTTGGATCTAGAACTGCACAAGCCGTTCATTTTCAGTCACCTGATGAGTTAAACTCCCCTTTTTATGTGAGGTTGAAGCAGAAAGTCTGAGTTAATAAAGAAAGTTGTTCATAATTTGCGATACCTGTCATCTCTGACTGAGGCTTTAGTTTTTGTTGAGCCGATTTACACGTAGAAACTTTGTTCAGGAAGATTTGTCAGTAGCTCAGAGGACAGGCTGCTTTTTACACAACCTTGTAAGAGAATGTCTGTCAATGCTTTCAGCAGAATTTAGAAACACAACACTTCCTAAACAGATATTTTGAGGCTGTGAGGTTGAACGTTTGAGAGTCTATCAGTGTGTTTGTTTGTGGTCTTTCTGTTTCTAGGTGGAAGCTGAATTAGTGAGGATGACTCCTGCTCCTGTCATCTCTAAGCTCCTCACACATCTTTACCTGCACATGAGGAAAATCACTCCTGTAGAATGCAGGTATGTTTGTCATTATTATAAAAAGATGTTGCCTGGTGACCTGTCAGAAACCCATTATACAGAGTCAGCCAAAATAATGTTTACACACATCAGGAAAAGAAAAACTTGCATAAATATTTCAATACCAAATGTATTCAGACATCATGAGATTAATAAAAGTTATCTTTGGCCTCTACAATTACAAGAGGTGCTCAAAGCGGAGGCCACTGGCTTCCAGACATTTCTGTTGTGTTGTTGATGTCACTTGTTGATGCTCCATTCATGAGAGTAGCGCCATCTGTTGGGGAAACATCGTACAACAGGACACAGTTATCGTGATTTGATCAAACTTAGAAAGAGGAATCTATATGTATAGAAGTACTTATACAAATGAAATATTTATAAAAGTTTTTCTTTTCCTGATGTGTGTTTACATTATTTTGGCTGACTCTGACTCTGTGAACTTAATGAGAACAAAACTGTCATTTAATTGTTGCTCTGAAAGCTTCTTTAGTGAAAACCAGCTGGTGTTGTGCTTTGAAACAAACTGCTGTTGAGGTCTGTGTTTTTAGGTTTAACCCCACAGTTTCTGAATGAACTGATAGTTGTTTTTTTTTTCCTGATCAATGTGGAAGTTATGATTGATGGTAACATTTACTGATCATATAATCAGCATGACAATATAACAGTAGAACATTCTGACCACCTGACTAATACTGTGTTGGTCCCTTTATGCTGCTAAAACTCCTCTGATCCAGTGGTTCATCAGAACCTCTGGGGATGTCCTGTGGATTCTGTGGGTTGCAGGGTGGGTCCTACCTAGACCAGGCTGATCCTGGACCATCCCACAGATGCTCCATCAGATGTGGATGTGGGGAGTGTGGAACCCAGGTGAACAGCTTAGCTCTGTCGTGTTCCTCAGACCACTCCTGAGCAGTTTTAATTTGTACTGCTGAGGGAGGCAGCTGGCATCAAGGACTGCTGTTGCCATGGAGACGAGGGGGTTGTTTGTCCTGCAGTGTTTAGGTGGTGGTACATGTCAAACATCCACATGAACGTCAAGGTTTCCCAGCAGAACGTTGCATTAGAACAAGATGATGGATGTTGTTCTCTTCAGCTGTCAGTGGTCAGAATGTTGTGGCTGATCAGTGGATCTGTCTGCCTTTACTCTGACATCCAGAGTTATACAAAAGTGTAGAATGTGTGCAGTGCAGAAGAGATTTACTTTACTGTATGCAGTTTTAGTGGTTCCATCAGAGAAAATCATATCCATATACAGATTTTTATTAATTCCAGAGCTGGTTCAGTAAAGATTATAATAATAACTACATCAGATAATTCTTTGTTGCAGTTGGAATTTTGCAGACTGAGAGATGGTTGAGAAGGTTTCAGTTCTTTTTTTAGCAAAATATGTTAGAATAGAAGATCTTTATTGTCATTGTACATGAAATTATCTGCAAACCAGCAAAGTGTATCAGTCTGAGGAATCTAAAAATAAATAAGTAAAGAAAAACGCTTCTAAAGCCAATAATAAACAGAATATTTTGAGGGAATATTCTAAAAAGGAAAGAAAAGCTCCATTCTCACTCCTCTCAGGATAAACTGTCATTAAAATTGACTTTAAATTAAGCTTCAACACAAGATAAAAACATTTACTTTCATTACTGATGTTGTCAAGTTTTAATAAAGTTGATGCTACTTTTATAAAATGATGAAAGTGAGTAAATTGTATTTGTGTGATCTGTGTTTGATTTCTGTCTTTTCTCCTGTCATCCAGATGTTCAGAGGGAGATGATGCCACATCTGGTCCAGCTGGTGGAAGGTCTTGAAGTTCTCTGACTGGCCTGGACTGAAGATGGTCGTCTCACTGGATTTAAGGTTCAGATGCTCAGTAACAAACTCCACCAATGTGCCAACAGGGAAGCTGTAGGTTTATTAAATGTTGCTATGAAGGTTTCTCTGTTTTTCTTTTTGAATGCAATGAGCTCCAACTGAAACTTGAATTAGAACTTAGAAGTAAATCCTTCCATCTGAAAGGATTTAGTTGCATTAATAACCTCATAACATTCTAATTTTTATTCCAGTCTTGGTTGGAAATAGAATCTCTGTATTGATTCAGGTAAAAACTGAACTTCACAGCATGTTGGAGCAAAACAACCAGATGAAAACTGTGATGGTGTTGGATTGTCAGACCGTAATGTTGCAGCTCAAAGCAGCTTTTCTATCTCAGTTTATTCTGACATTCAGCTATGAATCAACACAGCAGATGGTGATCCATGCTGTGGAAGTCTCACATCTCCTGATTTAATGGAGCTGCTTTGCACTTTTTACACTGTTTATTCACCAACTCTTTATTTAATAAAAGTCCCATCTAGTTTTTATGAGGAATGTGATGTTTTAATTTCTCTGAATAACTGCAGTCTAATGGAACAGCTGGATTTGTAACATCTGTCCTGATATTGATCATGAAGTATTGATCAGAATACTTATGGTCAGCAGTCATCCCTGAAGTTTTACATTAAAATCTTTACTTGTGTTGTGAACTTTGGTAAGAAGCAGAAACTTTAGCGTTGCCATGGATACATGAGTGTTAAATTCTGTCCATGTTTCATTTTGGGAAATTCAGTCCAGCAGATGAGTTTGTTTTTACTGGCAGCTACATTCAGTCTGAGATATTAAGAATAAATAAATAAATGTGCATAATGTGGAAATGAACAGATTCTATTTTTATTTATTCCTACAGCGGATGCAGGGAAAGTTCCAGAATGTGGAGGAATTTAGTCTCACAATCACAGACAATAAATATTATCTGAAAGTCGGATTATTGTTGTTTATCAGCACAATACAAAAAGATTCATGTTAGAAATATTCCAGTTAAGACTCTAGAATATCAGGATTTATGTAAATTTACCTCAATAATATGAATGTTCAGGTTAAGATTGCACAGTGATATTTATTATGTAAGTTTAGCTGATTAAAGTTTATGACTCTGCACTACAATATTATTTATTATTTACATTTACATCATTATTATAATATTTAGGGTCAGACCCGACAGTATTGAGATTAAGAAATCAAATATTCTATAAAATGTAAATACACTGAACTCATTTGGATATATTGAAGTGAGACTCTACAATATTATTTGACACAAATCTATCTAAATCAACATTTTAATCATTTTTACTCCAAACATTTACTGGACTGATTTAAACATTAAAATCACTCCTTTCTAATCCTCTGCTGTACGTTCAAACCTGAGGCCTTAAATAGAAACACACAAGTATCTGATTGAAGGAACTTCTGCAGAGTCCTGGTTCCAGAACATGATGATAGAATTATAGACAAACTTTAACAAAAGCTGCCTGAGAGTTTACAGCTTTTTATGTTAGATTTCTTCAGTAATTTAATGAGAGTTATCAGCAAAAATCAAGTGTTCATTTGATGAACTTCATTTCCTAAAACATCCAGAATTGGAGCTCATATCTTTGGCAGCTGTAAAGTTTCTGCTCCTTCAAAGTTCACAACACAATGAATGAATTCCTAAAACACTCTCAATGCTGGAGAGCGTTTGATGCTGAAGCAGTGAGCAGTTTTTCTGTTTCTTCTCTGGAGATGCACAATGAGGGACGTCTGCAGAGACTGAGAAAGAGTCTCACCACATCCTGACATGAGGAAAAAGACTTTATTGAAGACTACAATGAGAAAAAATATCAGACAGCAGACGGCTGCATTCAAGGTGAGCTCTGAACATTTGATCTGGAACAGGAATTCAATCACGGCAGCATGAGCTTCATTTCAGTCTGTAGCTGCTGAATTCATGGATGAATCATCTGGCACTAGAGAGGAAGACCATCAAACATCCACGTCAGCTGATGGAGGCCAGTCGCTGTGGTTCAAAGCCAACACCGACTACGTGGACTTCTACTGGACCACACGGAGGCCTTCAAACCGGACCAACAAGTTCAGTGACTCCCCGACTCGTGGGTCTGAGGACGCCGTCGAGCCTCGGTCCAGCCGGCCTCCTGTCTGTGGGTGTTTGAGTGCTGAGAGGTTTGTGGATGCATGTGAACGTTCTGTGTTGAAACTGCAGCTTTGGACTCAGTAACGCCGGGAAAAACCAAGAGCTCCTTTATTTGTGACTTCCACTAAAAAAACTGATGAAAATGAGTTTGTCAGGGTTCTGACTGATAACAGATTATTAAATAATGAAAATAATCATTTAAATATTCCTTTAAACAATTCTTTTAGGTCTACATTTCCTTTACACTGACTTCTTGGTAAATGTACAAGTATTTTGGGTGGAATATACCATTAAGCCCAATGTTCAAGGGTTCTTCTGGGAATATACCATTAAACCAACCTTTTAGGTAAATGTTCCAGGATGTTGGGTAGAATATACCATCAGATCAACCTTTTAGGTCTACATTGGAAGATTTTAAAGTAGAATATTACTCCAAACCTTTAGGTCTACATTTAAGGTGGAATACTCCTTTACACCAAGATTTTTTTGGTCTACATTGAAGGATTTTAGGTGGAATATTCCTTTGAACAAAGTTTTTAAGTTTATGTTCCAGGATGTTGGGTGGAATGTACCATCAGACCAACCTCCAAGGTCTACAGTAGTGAATTTTAGGTGGAATATACCATTAAACTCACCTTTTAGGTCCACATTGGAGGATTTTAGGTGGAATTTTCTTCCAAACCATCTTTTAGTCTACATTTAAGGATGTTTAGGATGGTATATTCTTCCAAACCAACTTCTCAGGTCTACATTTCAAGTGGAATATTCCTCCATACTAACTTTTTTGGTCTACATTGAAGGATTTTTTCTAAACCACCCTTTCAGGTCTATATTTGAGGTTTTAGGTGGAATATTCCTTTTAACCAGCCCCTCAGGTCTCTTTGAGGATTTTGGATGGAAAACTCGGTTAAAGCAACATTTTAGGTGCATGTCCAAGGATTTTTGGTGGAATGTTCCTTTAAGGTGGATGTGTGAGGACCTTTTAGGTGGAATACTTCCTGAAACCAACCTTTTAGGGTAACATTCAAAGATTTAAGGTGGAATATTCCTTGAAACCAACCTAAATTTAATATTTTGATCATTATCAAGTGAGAAACCTCAATCCAGACTCCTCATAATGACGTTTGAGATTTATGCTGCTGTTATTTGTTTAGTCCAGACTAAATGACAGAAATCCACAACTGTAATTTTATTTCAGGACTCAGTTATTAAATGTCAAAACAATCCATGTGACTGTAAAAACTCAACAGCTGTACAAGCTCTAAGATTAAACTCTCCACAAGGATCCAAAATAAGCTGGACTTCTACATGAGAGCTTTAATTATTCTTCATCTACTTCCTGAAAAGTTTGGTCAATAAAAAAGACAAAAACTCATATTTTCAGCTGAACTAAAGACAGACTTTGTGATTTTTCTGCTCACATGTTGTGTTGTTGTAAACTTCCTCTTTCAAATAAATATCCTCCTAACCCCCTGGAAACCAGCGTTTGTCCTGTTTTTGTGTTGCTCCTCAGCGACCCCAGACAGTCGGGTCCTAATGTTTTTTGAGCAACACACCAGACTATGACGTTTTTACAATGATGGTTCTACTATGGAACCAGTTTGACATGTTCAGGTGTTCTTTGTGTGAAAACTCAGAGATTTCAGGTATCAGAAGGTGGTTTTCAACTTTCTTTGTTAACTTTCTGCTTCAACTTTAAACTAAATTTCCTTGACTAAGCCAGCCCTCTGGACTTCCAGGAAGCTGTGTTCCTATTGGCTGTCCAGGTGGCTGCTTGGTGTTATCAGGAACACCTGAGCAGCTCAGTGTCTTCCTGCTTTATTTAGCTGCAGACAAACATTTCCTCTGCTTCTGTTCACCAGTGAACCGGGTTTGGCTCCATTGCTTTAGTTTGTTCTTTAGGCGTTGGCTTGCAGCTTCCAGCAGTAAAATCGTCTTTAATCTGTTTCTTGGTGTGTTTTAGGGCTTTGTACTGGATAGTTGTCTTGGTAAATGTGGTTCTTGAGCCACAGTTAGCACATGGTGCTAATGTGTGCAGTGATTAGTGGATTTGGTGCAGCTGAGTTGTGTCTTTATCTTGGCTGTAGTGAGTCTTCAGAGGTTTTTGGTCAGACACATTCTGTATTCTTGTTGGTGAACCAGCGTTGGTTGTCCAGAAGGTAAGAGTTCCTGTCCTGATTCTCTGTTCTCAGAGGTTCTCTGGTAGGCTGCAGGAGACTTTAGCGTTTGGGTTGTGCTAGTTTGGTTTTTGTAAGGTTTCATTTGGACGACTATCTTGAGGCTCCTCCATGTGGTTTAGTGAGGTTTACTGGAACAGTTCTACAAAGCAACCTGCAGCAGAAGAGACTTTGAGAGTTTTTAGGAAGTTCTGGAGACCAGACTTTAGAGCAGCAGAAACATTTGTCAGCAGTTTGAGCAGGAGAAGGTGAGCTTCAGAGTAGAAATGAGACGGAAACCTTCTTGACCCGTGTGGTGAGGTCCTGTACCAAGAGTTTGAGCAGGTTGTGAAGAGTCTGTAGTTCTTTAATCTGAAAGCACAAGAAGAGTCGACTCATTAAAGGAGAAAACAGGAGATATTGTTGGTTCTTCTGTCGCTCTGCAGTTTCCTTAGACTGAATATCAAGTTTATATTTTAAATGATTTACCATGTGAGCCCAAGAAGACTTCAATAAACTCCCTCCATCCCCTGAACACAACACATTTCATTTACATGTCAAATGTTTTTTTTTTTAAATATGTTTTTGAGTTTTAGTCATAGTTTTAATCATAGTTTTTTTTTCTCTTTGCTTGTTTAGTTTTGTCATGTGTGTGAAAGGTGCTAAACAAGTTGAATTGATAAACTGAATAACTGACTAACTCATGATTGTGATAACAGAAGTATTTTCATTGTGATTTAAGGGTTTGTTTCATTTTTAAAGTTGGGGTTAAGATCTTGACAGAAAAAAAAGATTAAAGAAATAAACTACATTAAAAAAGCAATTAAATCAAAGGAAAAAGCATTTAATACAATAAAAATTTTCAAAAGAAAATTAAACATTAAATACAATTAAATGATATTAAACAGACAAAATATTTAATTAGATAATTAGAAGAAACAAAACATAATTATGAAATTAAACAAAATTTTTAAACAAAAATATTAAACATTAAAGATGAAATACTTTAGATTATTAAACATTTTAAAAAATACAAAACATTTAATTAGATTATTAAACCTTTAAAAAGACAAAACATTTAATTAAAAAATCAAAAGTTTAATTACAAAACTTAATCTGAAAGACAATAAAACTATAAATAGGAATTAAACAGAAAATACAATGAAGCCTTTAAAAAGAAAATTAAACATTAAAAGGTGGTAAAACATTTAAAAAGAAAAACCTTAACAAAGATTTAAATGAAAAATTAAACATTGGGAAAGAAAAGGACATTTTTCAAACAAGCTGATAAAACATTTGAAAAAACAATTAAACATTAAAAAGACAAAACATTTGGAAATCAAATCAGACATTAGAAAAGAATAAAAGGTGAGAAAAGAGCAAAACTAAACATTTAAGAAGAATCAAACTAAAGACAAAACATTTGAAAAGACACCAGTTAGACTTTAGAAGATCAAATTCAACAGAAGAGACAATAAAACGACGAAAAAGAGCAAAACCAGATAAAAGTCTTAAAGCGTTTTCTAGTCTGAAATGAAAACATCAAGTTGTTTCTTCAAACATTTCCTCTTTCTATGTTCTTGGTTTGATTGTGGACAGATTTACTAAGAACTCATTTCAGAAAACTGCTTTCCAGATAAAGTCTACTAATAGTTGAAGGCATTGATCAAACTAATGTTACCTTCTGATCTCCACAAACTTTACTGTTCAGTGAAGAGAATCAAAGTTTGTTGAGGATTTCTAAAAAAAACCCACAGGTGAAGGTCTGAGAAGAACTCAGATGGATGGTCTAAATGTGAAATCAAGACTCATGGTCACAAGTTTTAAGGCTTCTGTTAACCAGAAAGCTCAAACTAACAGAGAAGTACTTAGTTCTCTTTATTTGTTTTTATTTTACTAACACCCATTTGCTTTTAATCCCCTCACATGTGTTGTTGTAAACTTACTCTTTGAAATAATTACTCGTCTAACCCTCTGGAAAACAGCGTTTGGACTGTTTTTGTGTTGCTCCTCACCTACTTCAGACAGCCGGGACAAAACAATGTTTTGTGGACTGAAGGCTTTTCTATGACGTTTTTAGAGCGACATACTAAACTATGATGTTTTTTTTTTCATATATTGGACGACATACTAAACTATGAAATTTTTTTCACATTTAGGACGTGTGTTGGACATGCTGTAAAAACATGCCATATGATGAAATCATGTAAAGGAGGCCGTGGAAAACACTGTGGTAAGGTTTTCGTTGAAAAAAAAATCATGAATTTTGACGCAAAAAAACGCCATAGTATACTATGTCGAAAAATGTCATTTTTCAACATGTTGTGAAAACATGCCATATGATGAAATAATGTAAAGCAGGCTGTGAAAAACACTCCAGAAAGGTTTTCTTTGAAAAAAAACCATCATGAATTTTGGCGCAAAA
Organism: Amphiprion ocellaris; assembly: GCF_022539595.1. Lineage (NCBI taxonomy): Eukaryota > Metazoa > Chordata > Actinopteri > Pomacentridae > Amphiprion > Amphiprion ocellaris. The sequence continues at coordinate 18,255,185 of NC_072789.1, read as the reverse complement.
AAAACGCCATAGTATATTATGTCGAAAAATGTCATTTTTCAACATGTTGTGAAAACATGCCATATGATGAAATAATGTAAAGCAGGCTGTGAAAAACACTCCAGAAAGGTTTTCTTTGAAAAAAAAACCATCATGAATTTTGGCGCAAAAAAACACCATAGTTTACTATGTGGGAAAAAAAATGTGATTTTTCAACATGTTGTAAAAACGTGCCATATGATGAAATAATGTAAAGGAGGCCGTGAAAAACACTCCAGAAAGGTTTTCTTTGAAAAAAGAAATCATCATGAATTTTGGCGGAAAAAAACCCGCCATACTATACCATGTCGAAAAATGTCATTTTTCAACATGTTGTGAAAACATGCCATATGATGAAATAATGTAAAGCAGGCCATGAAAAACACTATGGTAAGGTTTTCTTTGAAAAAAAAAAAACATGAATTTTGGCGCAAAAAAACGCCACAGTATACTATGTCGAAAAAAAATGTGATTTTTCAACATGTTGTAAAAATGTGCCATATGATGAAATAATGTAAAGCAGGCTGTGAAAAACACTCCAGAAAGGTTTTTGTTTGAAAAAAAACCATCATGAATTTTGGCGGGAAAAAAAACGCCATAGTATACTATGTCGAAAAATGTCATTTTTCAACATGTTGTGAAAACATGCCATATGATGAAATAATGTAAAGGAGGCCGTGAAAAACACTCCAGAAAGGTTTTCTTTGAAAAAAAAATCATGAATTTTGGCGGAAAAAAACCCGCCATAGTATACTATGTCGAAAAATGTCATTTTTCAACATGTTGTGAAAACATGCTATATGATGAAATAATGTAAAGGAGGCCGCGAAAAACACTATGGTAAGGTATTCTTTGAAAAAAAAAATCATCACGAATTTTGCCGCAAAAAAACGCCATAGTATACTATGTCCAAATAAAAAATGTGATTTTTCAACATGTTGTAAAAATGTGCCATATGATGAAATAATGTAAAGGAGGCCGTGAAAAACACTCCAGAAAGGTTTTCTTTGGAAAAAAAAACATCATGGGCTGCACAGTGGTGTAGTGGTTAGCACTTTCGCCTTGCAGCGAGAAGATCCCTGCTTCGCATCCCGGCTTTCCCGGGATCTTTCTGCATGGAGTTTGCATGTTCTCCCTGTGCATGCGTGGGTTTTCTCCGGGTACTCCGGCTTCCTCCCACAGTCCAAAAATATGCTGAGGTTAATTGATCATTCTCAATTGCCCGTAGGTGTGAATGTGAGAGTGATTGTTTGTCTCTGTATGTAGCCCTGTGACAGACTGGCGACCTGTCTAGGGTGTCCCCTGCCTTCACCTGAGTCAGCTGGGATAGACTCCAGCCCCCCCCATGACCCTAGTGAGGATTAAGCGGTGTAATGGATGGATGGATGAATAGAAAAACATCATGAATTTTGGCGCAAAAAAACGCCATAGTATACTATGTCGAAAAAAAAATGCGATTTTTCAACATGTTGTAAAAACGTGCCATATGATGAAATAATGTAAAGGAGGCTGTGAAAAACACTCCAGAAAGGTTTTCTTTGAAAAAAAAAATCATCATGAATTTTGGTGAAAAAAAAAAAACGCCTTACTATACTATGTGAATTTATACATCATATTGATGTTTAAATAATGGGAACTGCAGCCCACGTTCAGTCAAGTCAGCGGAATTACGGATAAACAACGTTTCCAGGTATCTCTTCCAAAATAAAAGCCATGATTTGTTTTACGGAAAAATTACATTTCAAAAATGTGATTTTGAAAATGTAAATCAAACTGTAATCAGCATTAGCTAGCTGCTCCACTTGCTCTGAATATATTTGTTCTCGTCTTTGTCAAGCCCAAAGGTAGCTTTGAAAATAAATCTTCTCCAAGACAAAGAGCTGTAGCTCCGTATCAGTGTGAGCTCTAATGTTTCTCTGTGTCTGACTTCCTCTTATAAAATCCTCCTGTTCACTGAGAGCTGCAGCTACCAGAGATATGAATACTATGTATGGGTCAGACTGACTGAGACCCGGAGAGCAGCGACTGGTCAGACTGAGAGCCAGAGAGCAGTGATTGGTCAGACTGAGAGCCAGAGAGGTGATTGGTCAGACTGAGAGCTGAGGATTCTCTGTCCCACCCACATTTACGGCTTCCGCTGTTTACCTGCTTCTGCTAACAACATTAGCATCCAAAAGTGAAGCTAAACTCTACAGGTAAGTCATTTTTGTAACTAGTTGTACTCTTCTCCACATCTGGACAACATCACATATAAAGCAGTGAAGTTACTGTAAGTTAACATCAGACTGTAACCTCTGATATAAACATGTTCTAACATCGTGATATAAAATTGTTCTGTAAATCTGAGATTACGTTTCCTCATTTAGTGTTAACGCTGATGCTAAATCAGGTTAGTCAGTGTCATAAACTAGTTAACTGTTAGCTGTAGCTAAGTTTCCTGCAGATCACAGATGATCAATCATAACGGATCGATAACTGCTGTTTTAATGATCAGCAGATATAAATAAATCTACATTGATATTCCTCCACAGAACTGTTACTGATGATTGTTAATCTCTCAGTTCTGAGTTAATATCTGTTCTTTGCTTCAGTTTTTTTTTCTCTACAACAGTGTATGGTCAGATAACTCTGGAGCTCATGCTAATGCTAATGATACATTAGAATAAAATAGAATAAACTTTATTGTCCATCCAAGGCAGTAAAATGGTCTTTAGCCTCAACCAGGAAAAGAAAACACAGAACCTTAACCTCACTTTTTTAATCACATGTAGGTTTTCTAAATGTTACATTAATGTGAACCAGCGTCTCCACTGACAGTTTTATTAACTAAATGTACAACATTACAGTACACAACACACTTCAACTGTTTACATGAAACTCAACACAAACATCATTAGCGTAATGCTACGTTAGCTTAATGCTACGTTCACTTTAATCAGGCTACGACTGAGCAGCTAGCTCGGTTAGCATCGCTAACATTAAAACTAATATTTACTGGATGCTAACTTTCTTCTCTGGTCAACACAGACAGAAATAAACTCCACCAACATCTGGAGTGCATGACACACATTATATCTGACACTACAGCTGCATATAAAGTGCAGTAAAAGCGGCACCGATACGAAAATAAACATTTACTTACCGAACTATCAGAGTCCTTTCAGTGTCTGCTGGTAGAATCAGCTGAAGGTAGAAAACTGGTTAAAACAAGCCAACGGGCAGGAAAACTGTCTGTGGAAAATGTTCTGCTGCTGTACCGATAAATAAACCAACAGTTATTATATCAGAATTAATCCAAACAAGGAGAGCAGAGTCTCTGCTGCCTCCTCCATACGACCTGTCAATCATTCCAGACCGGACTGTCAATCAAGTAGCCCCGCCCCCTGGCTTCGCAAAACTTTAACGCTCTATAAAAAATTAAATATTGATTTATTTTAAGATCGGCCACCTGATCTCTCATTTTGACCATGAAAACTAACAAAGAAAAATTATATCCAGTCTTTGCACCGTACTCTGTTTGGCTCCACACTTCCTGATGACCACTTCCGGTCTCAGAAAATGAGAAAAACTGACCTTTTTTTCGTTTCTGTCTCTTACTGATTTTACTGTTTTGTTATTCTAAATACAAAATGAAAATCAAAACATTTTTAATATTTCGTATATCCCTTTTTGATCATGAAAAGGAAAAACGCCTTGTCTTTCAATTTTAATTTTTGTATTTTAAAACGAAAATCAAATAACCACTAATTTTTTGTTTTTCAATACCCGTTTCAGAACGGAAAATCCAATTGCCAAAATATACACGGACCGTATTTATAAACAAATTTATGAAGTTTTATTCCAAAGCAGAAAAACTTTCTGCAATATTTTTGTTTTTAATTTCCCATCGACCCGCTTTCAGCAGGTTTTTTCTTGTATTTAAATTTGAATCTGTTTGAACAACATCTGAGGAGCCATTAAAGATAAAAACCTGAAACTTTCTCTGTTATTCTCGTCGTGTCTTTGATTTGTAATGTTGGACAAACAGATCAGATAATCTCTGATTATTGGTGAATGTAAAATTATGAAAAAAATGAAGTCATCATTTAAAGTTCTATTTTTCAGTTCATAGTAACAGAAAACCTGGTAAGTAAAAAAGTTTTTAAAAAGCTGTTTTCATTGAACTTCTATAACTGATTGAGCACAAAAACTAAGATACTGGATCCAAGTAGAACAGATTTTTAATTCAACCCAGTAGAAAATCTGTTTTTAATCTTTGTATCCCGTTTTGTTGATCTGTCTCGTGGTTTTGTGTCTTTTCTTGGGTAATTCTCACGACTTTTGGCCAACAGATGCCACACGGTTGGTGGTTTTGGATGAAAAATGAAGTTTATTACAAACAACGACAGAGAGCTGTTAGCAGTCAGTTAGCAGCTGTTAGTTCTGTACAAATAACACTGTTTGATTGGTTAGTTGAGTTCGCCCATCAGCAACAAGGCTTGGTCTCAAACAGCACCCTACACCCCCCGCACCACCCAACACCACCATGGTTCCTCCACTTCCTGTTGTAGGAACCCTTAAAACCAACCTAAACCACCAAGGTTCTTCAACTGTAGGAACCCTTATTGGTCTATTCTTCACCCTAAACGACCCAACACCACCATGGTTCCTCCACTTCCTGCTGTAGGAACACTTAAAATCACCGTAAACTACCCAACGCCACCAAGGTTCTTCAACTGTAGGCACCCTTAGTGGTCTATTCTTCACCCTAAACCACCCAACACCACAGAGGTTCTTCCAGTTCCTGCCATATGAAACCTTAATGGTCGAAGGAACCCTTAGGAATCCTTTGTGGTCTACTCTTCACCCTAAATTACCCAACACCACCGTGGTTCTTCCACTTCCTGCTGTAGGAACCTTTATCGGTCTAAGGAGCCCTAAGTGGTGGAATAGACCACACTAGCAGGGTTTAGGGTGTAGAATAGACCAATAAGGGTTCCTAAGGGTACCTCAGTGGTCCAAGGGTTCCTAAGGATTCCTTAGTGGTCTAAAGGCTCCTAAGGGTACCTCGATGGTCTAAGGGTTCTTAAGGGTACCTCAGAGGTCTAAGGGTTCCTAAGGGTGCCTCAGAGATCTAAAGGTTCCTAAGGGTACCTCAGAGGTCTAAGGGTTCCTAAGGGTAACTCAGTGGTCTAAGGGTTCCATCCTGAACCTTTAATGTGCACTATATTTTACATTTAAACTCTTCACAGTGAGCCACCTGTAAGGAAAACATTCCACAGTGCACTTGTTTCCTTCCTTTCACCCTTCATAGTGCACTACCTTCCACCCCACCATGCACCCTAAACCCTCCAGGTGCACTCCGAGTTCACAAGTGGCTCGTGTCTTTTAAATACCTTTTCTTGGACTTGTTGAATAAAAGGATCTTCCGTTCCTGAAACAGGGAACAAGGCGGCATCTGGTTTCAGTTTGGGTTCTTTAATGCTGCGTTCACGTAACCTTGGAATTTAAACATCTCCAATGAAGGTTGGGGACTTTTTACTAGTCGGACGTTGGTAATTCCAACAGATCAACGCGACGTGAATGCAACATCGTACCACAGTAAATGCAACACACACCTCCGGCATCGACCACGTCTCTGAAAATAACGTTTGAGTTGAAAGAGGCTTGTTGTTGGTTGATTTTGTGTTATCCGTCACCATATTTTTGGTTTATTTCATGGAAAATTGAGGCATTTATGGTCTTGGAAAGGAAGTCTTAGTAAGTTATGACTTTATTGATCCTAAACTGAGCTTCTTTTTAGTTCCTGAAGATGTTTGATTTCTATCAGAACCAAACTGCAGAAAATACGACAAAATATCCTGTAAAAGTTTAAAGGAAATGTAAAATAAATGTTTAGCGTCCAACCAAAATCCAGCGTCTTTGATCTCAATCCACATGTTTTAGGAGTTAAAATGTCAACATGAGTTCCAGATATCTGGTGTCCAACAATCAAACACTTCTGCTTCCAAACGCTGTTCCCAAAACCCATAAATAGTTCAGTAAATGTTCTACATCCGACTGATGAACGTCTGACGTGACGCTTGAAGATGCCGTCAGTGTGTGTTGGAGATGTTCAGTTTGATCAAGTCCGTCTTAATTCAGTTCTCACAGCACCAATAATGGAAAGAAGTCAATTTGGATATTGCTCTGTTTCTGGACGTGGTGTTCTCACATTCTCCAGGCAGCATATTTGGGTTCCTGACCCCAGGATGTTCTCAAACAGAACCCAAAGACCGGATCAGAACCAGAATCTGGTTTACTGTTGGTGTTTTTAGATACTAATTTTAAATGTATCCAAAAGTGTAAACATGCCTTAAACTGCCGTGTGGGAGTTTAGCTAGCAACGAGCACCATGACAATAACTCTTGTGGTGGTTAATGACCTCCAATCAGAACTCAGGTAGCAAAGAATATTCGTAGTCAACTGGGACAAAGATTCTTGAACCAACTGAGACATTTTAATGACTGGTAGTTCCAACTGGCTTCCTCAGCTGAGTGATAAACATCGACTGATCCACATTTGTATAATTCATTAATTAAACTGTTGAGTAGAAAAACTTTTTAAATTTGCATCTGTACTCTGAGTGTTTGATCAGCAGAATTTAAGGTTGTCCATTTTAGAATCATAATTGTGATACGAAATAAATTTGGGGTGATTTTTAGGCAAATATTTGGCTAAAAGGGTTAAAATATGTAAAGTTGGGATGTCCCAGTTAGGTAGGAAAGTTTGGAGTCATTTTGAACAGTATTTTCTTTAGCTGTAGTACCTGGCTGTTCCACCAGGTGGAGCCTCTTCCTGTTTAATCCTGTAGAAACCAGAGGAGGCATCAATTAGACGACAGGAAGTTCATATTGGCAAGCAGAGAGCATTGTGGGAGTTTAGTTAGTAAAGGAGCACAATGGCAGAGACTTCTGTTCTATATAATGATGTCCAATTAGAACATATTAGTCAGTCCTGGGTTTGACTTCCGTTCTTGAACATGTCGGCATGTGAGCGCTGCATTGAGACGATCAGAACAACCCAAACGTTCCTTCAACGTTCCACCTTAAAGCCCTGGTGATTCGACTGTTTCCCGCGGTGGTGCAGTCGCCTTAAGGACCGGGTGTTGTCTGAGAATGGCACCAGAGAAACAGACAGAGAGACAGAGGTAGAGAGAGAGACAGGCAGAGAGAGAGACAGGCGGAGAGTGTGTTGAAGGTTACAGCTCCGGTTGTCATAGAAACAGACGGTCACAGTACGGTTGTGTTGCTGCCGTCTGACGGTGGACAGACGGAGACGAAGGGTTGGACGTCTGGCCTATATACAGAAACGAGATATGCATAATCAGAATATCCAAACTAACCACAGCTGGGCCGCCGCTAGCATCTCCAACGCCGCCACTGCCGGTTGCTATGGTAACGGCGGCGATGGGGAGGGACGGAGGAGGGGGGAGAGGGGTGGGGGGCGGCGGCAGCTCTGGTTCGCTAAAAAGACAAACAAAAAACAAACAAAAAGAAAAGGGTGTCACCGCAAACACAACGAGTCGTCATGGCAACGCTACACCGGGACACCAGCTAACTGTCCGTGGAAAAAACACGCGCACACAGGATGGCGTCACTAACACGCTCTCTCTCTCACATAGATATTAATATGACAAACAGTTTTTTCTCTCTATTGAGGTGAAAAACAGACTCTTATTATTAATTATCTTCATCTTCATTGTAGCAGTGGAGTGTGTGTGTGTGTGTGTGTGTGTGTGTGTGTGTGTGTGTGTGTGTGTGTGTGTGTGTGTGTCCTCAGTCTGTTTATACACACTATGGAACAGGACACAGAGCTCCGTTCTGATTGGCCGATGGATCCTTTCACCTTTCCTTCTCCTCCAGGAGGCTTTTGTTTTATTAATTTTTTAAAAAACTGTCTCTTGTTGCTAGGCAACGGCAGCTTCCTGGAGTCCCTGCTCCGATGGGCGGCGGCGGTGATGATGTCGTGGTCATGTGGCCTCCCTCCCTGTTTGTGTTGTCGTCAGTGTAGCACTGGTTGCTGGGACCGTCCAGACGACGGCGTCTGATTGGACGAGTTGAGGACGGAGGCGGGGCCGGTCGGCGTGTTTTGGTTGAATGTTGAAGCACCAGGAAGGAGGGAGGAGTTTAACAGTACCTGTTGCTGAGAATGTGTGTGTCTGTGTGTGTTTGGGTGTGTCTATGTGTGTGTCTGTGTGTCATCCATCTTTTAATACTGGTCTGGTAACATTCCGTCATCAGGCGTTTGTCCACTGCAGGAAACAGGAACTGCCCCAGTTTGGCCCTTTTAGCCTGAAAAATACGATGTAACGCCGGTTCTGGTTGGAGGCTAGCAGTGGGCACCATGACAAAGACTGCTGTGGTGCTTAATGATCTGCGGTTTCAGCTGCAGTACCTGGTTGTTCCACCAGGTGGAGCCTCTTTCTGCTTAATACTGCAGAGACTGGAGGAGGCGTCACTCAGACTACAGAAGTTCAACTTGGCAACCAGAGAGCATTGTGGGAGTTCACCTACCAATTTTCTAGACATTTAAGACTAGTTTCAAGTAATTATGGACAAGTTGTCAGTCATTTTAGACAAATCTTAAGCAGTCTTGGACAAGTTTTAGGTCATTTTGGACAATATTTGTTCCAGCTGTAGTACCTGGTTGTTCTACCAGGTGGAGCCTCTTATTGTTTACTGGTGTAGTTACCTGAGAAGGTGGTCAGGTGGACTACAGTTCCTGTTGACAAGCAGTTTAGCTAGTGGTAGGTACCATGACAAAGACCCCTGTGGAGGTTAATGACCTCCAGCCAGAGCTTGTGTTTTAAAGATGAACTGGAGACTAGTAGGACAGCGAGCCTGGAGGCTAACTGCACGTCTATCGTTAAAGGTAGCCTGATCAGATGGAACAAAGTCTTCTATCCTTAATTTGTTCCAATAATTGAATGACTGTTGGTTAAGAAATCTGTTTATCTCCAACAGGGATGGTTCTTCTGGTCTGAACCCTTCCTGCAGTGGAAAAAGGCCTTTTATTAAAGTTAAGGATGTGGAGCCTGAAGTATGCCGACGTCCACCTGTCCTGTTCCCAACATATGGCTCAGGACCCCTCTAAGGGGTCCCACGAAAAGAAAAATGTTGTTCAGTTGATGGTATGCTAGTGTTAGCATGACATAGATTTGCCATGTCCAAAACCAAAAGATTTGTCTTCCTTTGATCTGGGAAACACTGACTGACATTTTCTGACATTTTAGAAATCAAACATAACACAGGGGGTCCTTGACTCACATCAGAGTTCCGTTCCGACGGCGCGACGTTACGTGATTTTCAACATAAGTCGGAACTCAGTGAAAACGTAAACAAAGCTGCAACTGGAAGATGTTGGTCGGTGTTTGGCCCTGTTCCCAGCGTTTTATTTTATCTAATTTCACTTCCATGGAGATGGCTTTCCTTTTTTTCCAAGCATCAGAAGAGTCTGACTTACACTGGGAGCCATAATGAAGGGCAAAAAGTTAGTGAATGTAGCACAGTCCAAGGTGTTGTACAACCAAAGAATGGAAACAAAGCCGTCTGATAGCACCGCATGACGACGTATTCATCCGCTCTAATCGTCAACTAGTTCCAGTAACCAGTTCTGACATAACGACGAAACGCTGTAGGTCAATGATGTCGTAAACTGAGGACCTGCTGTCATAATTAATCCAGAAAATAATCAACGAATTCATCATCAGTGAAAATAAGCGTTAGCTGCGGCGCCACCCATCGACCATTTCAAAAATCAGTTCATTATTTAAATCAACTTTTGATGCCAAAACCCACTTTTAACACTTTTAGCTTCTAAAATCGGAGTACTTCCTACCTTCCTTTGTGTCAGTAAACGAAATATATCTTTGGTTATAATTACATCATCCGAGACTGTGGAACGTGGCTTTTGGTGATTTATACATCGACCAATTCATCTCCACCTTTCTGTCCTTAAATTACTTAACGAGCCTTAAATTAATAACGAGCCAAAAAACTTGGGCTCCTGGAAACTTCGGATCTTCAGTCACGTTTTGAAACTTCCCCCTTTAGAGAACTCATAGTTTGGCCTTTAGGAACCATGACTCTGCTGATGCTTTGGTTGGGACCAGCGTGTCGGACAGGCGGACGTCGGCATCTTTATGCTAGTCTCTGACTTCCCCAGCGTTCCAGCAACCCAGTTGGTTGTGTAGCTGAAGTGTTGTCGGTCTGTTGGTTGTGTAGCTGAAGTGTTGTTGGTCTGTTGGTTGTGTAGCTGCAGTGTTGTCGGTCTGTTGGTTGTGTAGCTGCAGTGTTGTTGGTGTGTTGGTCGTGTAGCTGAAGTGTTGTCGGTCTGTTGGTCGTGTAGCTGAAGTGTTGTCGGTTTGTTGGTTGTGTAGCTGCAGTGTTGTCAGTCTGTTGGTTGTGTAGCTGCAGTGTTGTCGGTCATAAACCAGACTCTGACCTGCTGTCGGTGTGTTTCTACATGTGTGTTTGTGTCATTGTGCGTTCAACACGCTGCGCGGCACCCAGCCTTCGGCAGCCGGCGAGTCGCTGTTGGCCGGCCGGTAGACCAGACTCTGACCCTGCTGGTTGGATGCCAGGATCTGGACCTTTTCCCCCCGAAACACCGAGATCTCGTCTTCCCGAACTGCCACGAAGTCCTGCAGCACCAGAACCAGCTCCTGAGGGGCGGAAGGTAGACGACGTTAAGAATCAGGGCGGATCGAAGCACAAAGACGGTTAAACGATGGAATCCAAACCTGGTCGTCCTGCTCGCTGTCTGGAGGAGGTTGGGGGGCGTGGCCATTTGGAGTGGGCGGGGCCGAAGGAGGTCGCCCCGACGATAGTGGGCGGGTCACCGAGATCCCGCCTTCCTTCCTCTGGTACTCGATGGGAGACTGGAGCGCTGTGGAGACAAAAACAAAGTGTTCAACAGATTAAACCCAGACCGTATCTGTTGGAGAACATCTGGAGAAGTTCCTGATTTTAAAGGAAGGACTGAGAATATCTTCAGGGTGATTTAAGGAAGTCCAAAGAAGATGTTTCAGGTTGGTTCAAGAATGTTTCAGGAGGAAATTAAGAATGTTTAGGAAGATTCAATGATGTTTCAGGCAGATTTAAGGATGTTTCAAGGAGATTCATCCCAAAATCTTCCTTCACCACCAAGGTTCCTCCACTGGAGGAACCCTTACGAACCTTTAGTGGTCTATTTTCCATCCTAAACCACCCAACACCACTGAGGTTTCTCCACTTCCTGTTGTAGGAACTCTTAGTGGTTTAAGGAACGCTTAGGAACCCTTAGTGGTCTACTCTGAAGAAAAAACTGAAGATTGATTTCAGGAGATTTGCTAAAGTTTCTAGAAGACTTTAAGGGGTTTTGGGGTGCGTGAACAGTGATTGTGATTTAGATAGATCCAAGGATGTTCCGGGATAAATTAAAGAGTATTTATGGAGATTCAAGGTTGATTTCCATGAGATTTAGTTACAATTTTAGGGGGAATTCAGGAATGTTTTGAGGCTGATATGATGACAATCCACATAAAGGACGTCTCAGATAGATTCAAGGATGTTTCCTGGATAAAATCAAGATCATTTAGAGAGATTCAAAGATGTTTTTCGGGTACAGTGATTGTGATCAAGATAGATTCAAGGATGTTCCAGGATGAAATGAAGGGTATTTAGGGAGATTCCAGGACGTTTGAAGGTCGACTTAGTCATGATATTGAAGATCACGGATGTTAAGATGCTGTGAAGAGACTATAAGCTGTTTCAAGATGCTTAAAGGATGTTCCAGGATGAAATGAAGGATGTTTGGGGAGATTTAAGGGCGTCTGGTTGAAGAGGTCTTATGATGATTCAGGAAGCTACAGGGGTGGTTCAGGTTGGCAGTTAATTTATGGATATCACTGAGATTTGATGATCCAGTGAAATTTTAGGGTAAAATTACAGATATTTGAAAGTATTCAGGATGTTTTTGTGCCTTATAGAGAGTTGCAGTGGAGGAGGATTGAGGAGGATTCAGGGACAACAGAGGAGATCTGAGGATGTAAAGGACGTCTTAGAGGTTCAGGTAGGTCCTCACCTGACAGGAAGTTATTCTGGGCATCCAGCAGGGCGGCAATAGTCTCCACCCAGGTCATCTTGATGCTGCTGGAGGACGCCTGCAGAGTGAAGCGCTCCGCCGAGCCTCGAGACCACAACACGAACTTACAGGGGTCTCCGTCCACACTGTCCTGCATCGCCAGGTAACTCACCTGTCCGCACATAATCACCACATTAGTACCTTCAATCCTAAACCTCACCGTCTGGTTCTCACTCTGTCCACCGGTCCCACCTTGATGCTGTTCTTGAACTGGTATCCCGGGTTGTTGGAACCTTTACGCAGCAGCTCGCTGAAGATGACGATCTGCTCGAACAGGAAAACCCGTCGCTCTTTACTGCGAGACAAAACTCCTCCGTCCTGCTCCCAAACGCAGAAGGTCTCCTGCTGCAGCAGCTTCCCCTGAGAGGTCAGCTTACCCTGAGGACACAAGGAGCACAGGTGAGCACAGGTGAGGACAGGTAAGGGCAGACAGGTGAGGACAGGCAGGTGCTTCATGTTTCAGCTCGTCTGTTGATTATTTTCATTTTTGTCTTTATTCGTGCTTCCATTCAAATTTAATGTGAAAATCAACAAAACTTCCATCAAAAAATCAACAAAACTAAAACAATCTTTGCAAAGTGCCCATATTTTAAAGCTGCTTTAATACTTCTGACCACATGAGAGTGGCATAACTCCATCAACAACTAAAACACTGGAAGTACTTCACCTTAAACATAACTACTAGTGGGGTTCCTCAGGTTCTACGTGGGTCCTTTATGTTTTCAGCTCAGGTAAAACTCGAAGTTTTATTGATTTTGTGGCCATTTGGGGGCAGTAAAGTAAAAAGGTAACACAACATTTAAAGTTCTTTAATTATTAGTAAGCAATTAAAGCCACAAAGTGTGCTGCAAACAGTCAGGTGTACAGGCAGGTGTGTGGACAGGTATGTGGACAGGTGTATGGATAGGTGTTTGGACAGGTAAGCAGACAGGTGTTTGGACAAGTGTGTGGACAGGTGTTTGGACAGGTGTTTGGACAGGTGTGTAGACAGGTGTATGGACAGGTAAGCAGACAGGCGTGTAGACAGGTGTTTGGACAAGTGTGTGGACAGGTGTATAGACAGGTGTGTGGACAGGTGTTTGGACAGGTGTGTGGACAGGTGTGTGGACAGGTGTATGGACAGGTGTATGGACAGGTGTTTGGACAGGTGTATGGGCAGGTGTATAGACAGCTGTATAGACAGGTCTATGGACAGGTGTATGGACAGGTGTTTGGACAGGTGTATGGGCAGGTGTAAGGACAGGTGTATGGACAGGTATGTGGACAGGTGTTTGGATAGGTGTTTAGACAGGTAAGCAGACAGGTGTGTGAACAGGTGTGTGGACAGGTGTGTAGACAGGTGTGTAGACAGGTGTGTGGACAGGTGTGTAGACAGGTGTGTAGACAGGTGTTTGGACAGGTGTGTAGACAGGTGTGTGGACAGGTGTGTGGACAGGTGTACCTCGTATCCCTGCAGGCGTCCCAGGTTCATCATGTCATTGCAGCGTTTGGGAACCATTGACATCAGCTCCACAGCTTTCTGCACACGGAGCCACAGGTGTTAAACATTAAAGATCTTCCTGGCCAATCACTGATGCTTCCTGACCAACAGGTGAGGTCAGCAGTTCAGGTAGACTCAGATTATTAGACGGGGACAATAAACCTGGACTCACCTCGATCTCCTCGCAGTCCAGTCCTGCTTTGGACGTATACTTGAGGAAATCCTGATGGACAAATGCAGGCAAATCGGGAAAACAGGTAGATCAGCAAAACAGGAAAATCTGGTGTTTTAATCAGTCACATTTAACCTGAACATCTGAAAATATTGCAACAAAGACACGGAAGACACGTTCCTGGGAAGGTGGTTAATCCCAGTTCAAGTCCAGATTCAAGTCCTGAGTTGAGACTAGTTCTATTTCAACACCAACCAGTCCAGACTCCACTCCCAGGTAGAGTACCAAGTCAAGAACAACAAATCAAGTCTGGTATCAAGGTCAACCAGTCCAGACTCAGGTTTTAAATCAAGTCCTGAGTCAAAACCAGCAGGCCCAGAGTCAAGATCACAAAGTCCTGAGTCAAGACCAGCTAGTTCCAAGTCAAGTTCAGAGTAATGAACAAGAGGCCCTGAGTCAAGTCCCAAGACCATCATACCTCTAGGTCCAGAGTCAAAACCAGCAGGTCCAGAGTCAAGACCAACAAGTCCAAACCCTAATCCAAGTCAAGTCTCAGGTTATATCCTGAGTCAAAAGAAGAAAAAAAAGTCTCAAGTCAAGACCTACAAGTCCTGGAGCAAGACCAACTAGTTACAAGTCAAGTCTCGAGTTCAGATCAACAAGTCCCAAGGCAAGCAAACAAATTCACAGGGAAGTCCTGAATAAAGTCCTGAGTCAAGACCAACGAGTTCCAAGTCAAGTTGAGAGTAATGAACAAGAAGCCCTGAGTCAAGTCCCAAGACCATCATACCTCTATGTCCGAAGTCAAAACCAGCAGGTCCAGAGTCAAGACCAACAAGTCCTAACCCTAATCCAAGTCAAGTCTCAGGTTCTATCCTGAATCAAAATAAGAAAAAAAGTCCCAAGTGAAGAACTACAAGTCCTGGGGCAAGGCAGGCGAAGTCCTGAGTTAAGATCAACAAGTCCCAAGGCAAGCCAAACAAATTCACAGGGAAATCCTGAATAAAGTCCCGAGTCAAGACCAGGAAGTCCATAAAAATGTAACTGAAATAAATATCATCACATTCAAATACATAAATATATTTTCACAAGTTAAAATGCTGAAACCTCACAGAACCACTTGGAAACAGCGTTTTTTATGTTTGCGTATCAGAAACTGAAGACAGATTTGTTTTAAGACTGTGGACTGACCTTTAGCAGCAGCTGGTACTTGGTGATTCTCTGGATGGGTTTGATCAGATAATCACTGATGGACATCCGGCAGCTGATCTCATGCTGGATCTCCTGCAGACAGACAGACGGACACAAACCAAACTCCATTAATGTAACCAGGATAAAGATAATAATGAAACAAACTGTGAAATACATTTTTAATAAAACTCTAGAACATCAGCAGACTTGGACCTGGAAGAGTTAAAGAGATGAGAACCAGATAGAAGCAACGTTACCTCGAAGAAGTTCTCATACTCGATGACGATGAACTCCGACCTCGGCTTGTTCTGACAGTAAACCACGTACATGTGCAGACGCCGCTCCTGCAACCACAGCAACACCGAGTCAAGACTCGAGTCCAGTCCTAGGCCACGTCCCGAGTCAAGTCCTGAGACAAGTCCTGAGACAAGTCTTGAGCCAAATCCTGAGTCTTTTCTTAACCCTTTAGGCGCCACAGTTTTTTCAATAAAATATTCAGTTTTGATATCACTTTTTCAAAAAGTTGTAACTTGAAAATGATTAGAGATAAAGGCATTCTGTAAATGAGTAAAATCATCAGTATGATCCAAAGTTTGTGATGGGAGTAAGTTCACTCATCTAATTTGCATATCATGACGTCATCAGGCGGCGGACATATGGATTACATAACTTTCACAGATGTTTATCGATCAAGATGGCATTGCTTGGCTCAGAATTTGTCAGATTCCTTTCTCCACGATACCCAGCAGGCTCATCTAAATGTCTGATCCACTTGTGACACTGTTCCTCATCTCTCAAGCAAACCCAGCCATCATCATCGTCATTTACGGCGGGGCCGTGAACGCCACTGCGGCCTCCGCCGCTATTATCAGTGTATTTTCTCCCGCGTCTGCCGCTATTTCCGCGTTTTTTTGCATCCCCGCTACCCACCTCACTATTAGCGGTGTTTTGACCACCCCTGCTACACCCACCACGCCACCCTGGACACGTTGAAGCAAAGCATCGGCTCCAGTATGTGCTGCTTGTGGACTGTCATGGCGCACGGACTCGCTGCCGTTACGCACAGACGCAGCATCACTTTCTGTCTCACTGGACGACTGAACGTCTTCATCCGAGGGTGAATATTCCTCTTCAGAATCTGAGTCAGCCATTACTTGATGAAGTACTTTGTCAACAGTGAACAAACCTCTCAGAATGGTGAGTTTTCTCGCGCTGTCATGCGCTCTGCTGCGCTCCGACTGCGACCCTCGTCTCCTCGACCGGGAGGCGGTTTTCAAACTCTATAAACTCCAAAATTTTGAATGAAAACACGCCCACAAATGATGCTCAGATTGAAGTTCCAGATGTCCGCCATCTCCTGGTGTAAAGTAGTAACCATATGAGGCACCATATTTGCAGCTATAGCTTGTTATGTTCAGCAATGTTGCTTGTCGCAATATTGCGACTTTGGCGCTTAGAGGGTTAAGTCAAGTCTCACATCAAGCCCCATGTCAAGTAGTGAGCCAAGAGCCAAATGAAGTCCTGAGTCTAGTCCAAAGTCAAGTCCCACATCAAGACCCAAGTCAAGGCCCAAATAAAGTAATGAGTCAAGTCCTGAACCAAATCCTGTGCCCAGTCCTGAGGCAAGTCCAGTGTCAAGACCCTCAAAAAGTCCTGGGTCAAGACAGAGTCAAGCCCTGAGTCAAGTCCTGAAATAAGAAATGAAGTCCCACATCAAGACCCAAGTCAAGACCCAAATCAAGTCCTCAGCTAAATCCTGAGTCAAATCCAAAGGCAAGTCCTGGGACAAAACCCGAGTCAAGTCCCGAGCCAAGACCCAATTCATGTCCCGGCTCAAGTCCTGAGAAAGGTCCTGGGTCAAGATCTTAGTCAAGTTGCGAGTCAAAACCAATAACTCCTGAATCGAGTCCTGGATCAAGACCCGAGTCAAGTCCTAAGTCAAATCTAAAGTCAAGTCTCACAACAAGATTTGAGTCAAGACCCAAATCAAGTAATGGATCAAGACTGAGTCAAGTCCTGAGTCAAAACTAACAACTCCTGAGTCAAGTCCTTTGTCAAGACCCAAGTCAAGTCCTGTGTCAAGACCCAAGTCAAGTCCTGAGCCAAATTCTGACTCAATTCTTAAGTCAAATCCAGCATCAAGACCTGATTCAAATCCCAAGTCAAGACCCTAGTAATGTCTCGGGTCAAGTCCTGATAAAAGTCCTGGGTCAAGTCAAGTTGCAAGTCAAAACCAATAACTTCTGAATTGAGTCCCAGATCAAGACTCGAGTCAAGACCTTAAACAAGTCCTGAGTCAAAATCTTGGGTCATACCAGTAAGTCCAGAGTCAAGACAAACAAGTCCCAAATCACATCCTAAGTCAAGTACTGAGTCAAAACCAACAAGTCATCAGTCAAGGTCCAAGAGAAGTCCTGATTCAAGTCCCAAGGCAAGTCCTGAGTCAAGTTCTATTTCAAGAGGTACCAAGTAAAAATGAACTTTTCCTGTGTCAGTTCTCAGTTTAAGTTCCAGGTCAGTACTACCAAGTCCCAAATCCTAAGTCCTAAGTCAAGAGACAAGTGAAGTCCTAAACAAGTCATTGTGGCTGCAGAACCCCTGTTTGTTGAACTCACGTGTCTGATGAAGAGGTCGGCGAGGAGGTCGTGGTTCTGGACACAACGGTCGAGTTCCACCAGAAAGAAACTGGAACAGAAAAAACAAAACAGAGTGTTTGTGGAGGTTTGTTGTGTTGTTTTGTGTGTCTGTTGTGGTGTTGTGTGTCTGTTGTGGTGTTTTGTGTGTTTGTAGTGGTGTTTTGTGTGTCTGTTGTAGTGTTTTGTGTCTGTTGTAGTGTTTTGTGTGTCTGTTTGGGACACAGACTCGCGGTGCCAGTCGTAGATCTGCTGGATGTTGCCGAACACGATCTTGTCTTTTCCCCTCATGTCCTCTGGGATTCCTCTGACCTCCAGCCGCGACATGAAGCCCTGACGGACGTGAACAGAGACGGGTTTAGTTTCATTTACCTCGAGTTAAGACCCAGGTCAAGTCCTGGGTCAAAACCAGCAACTCCTAACACAAGTTCTGGGCCAAAACTTGAGTCAAGACCCAGGTCAAGTCCTAACCAAGTCAAAACTATCCCCTTGGGGCTACTCTGGGGGTTCATATGGGTTCTGGAAAGCGTCGTGAGAAAATTTGACCTGTAGTTGGCGCTATATAAATAAAGTTGAATTGAACTGAAAACCAACAAGTCCTGGATCAAATTCTGAGTCAAGACTTGAGATAAATCCTGGGTAAAGACCAGAATCAAGTCCTGAGTCAAGCCCATAGGGAAGTTCTAAGTCAGAACCAACCAGTCTTAAGTCAAATTTCAAAATCATGGTCCAAGTTAAAATCAACAAGTCTGAAGTCAAGTCCTGAGGTGAGTCCCCAGTAAAGTCGTGTCAAGACACGAGTAAAAATCCAAGTCAAGTCCCAAGTCACAACCCAAATCAAGTCCTAGGTTAAGACCTGAGTCAAAATCAACAACTTCTGAGTCGAGTCCTTGGTCAAGACTTGAGTCAAGTCCTGGGTCAAGACCTGAGTTGAAATCCATGTCAAAACCAGCAAGTCCTGAGTCAGAACAAACAACTCATGAGACAAATCTCAGTTTGATCTGACAGTAAATCCTGCAGTAAACTAAATCCAATTTCAAGTGTCAAGTCAAAACTAACAAGTCCTGAGTCATGTCTGGAGTCAAAACCTGGGTTAAACCAATCTGTCCTGAGTCAAGTCCCAAGTCACAACCCAAATCAAGTCTTGGGTCAAGAGCTCTGTCAAAACAACAAGTCTTGAATCAAGTCCTGAGTCAAAAAGATCAGGTCCCGAGTCAAGCCGAGTCCTACTCTGGAGAATCTGTCCTAGATTTAGTTTCATTAAACTCGATATTCAGCCAGTTTGGTGTTTATTATTTGATTTGATCTGATGTCAACCTGGATGAAGTAAACAACAAACACTGAGCTGATTGTAGACAAACTAGTTTTAATAAAAAGTTGAATAATAAAAGTTACTGACCTCCACGATGACTCCCAGGTCCTTCACGTAGTCCTTCTCTGATTGGACCATCTCGTTAACAACGAACCTGCGCAAACACCAAACCTCAGAGTTCAGATGGATCCACTGAAAGCTCAAACTCTAGACGTTTAGTTTCAGTGTTTCTTACATTCGTCCTCTGAGCGCCTTGTTCCTCTGCTCGGTGTCCGACTCGTTCGATCCCTGATCCGAATCCAGAGCCTGCAGAGAGAACAGGGTCAAAAAGAAAGTTTACAAGTAGAAGCGCTAAAAATATCAAATAAAATCTGTGCAAAATGACAGAACCAACAAGTCAAGACCTGGCTCAATTCTAAAGCCAAGTCCCACATCAAGACCTGAGTCGAGTAGCAAGTCAAGACCCAAATCAAGTCCTGGAGCCAAGTCCTGAGTCAAATCCAAAAGCAAGTCCAGGGACAAAACCTGAGTCAGGTCCCAAGTCAAGACCCTAGTAAAGTTCCGGGTAAAGTCCTGAGAAAAATCCTGGGTCAAGTCCCAAGTCAACTCGTGAGTCAAGACCAACAGATCCAGACTTAAGTCTACAAAGTCTGGATCTGACTTGTAAAGTTCAGTCTGGTGCAGAAATTCTCCACAGTTGGAGTCAAAAAGAGCTTCTCTCGCTTTCCTTCAGATGAGTTTCAGATTTATTTCCGTTACCTCGGGGTTGTTGGGGTCTTTGATGATCTGCATCGGTGGTGGTAAGGGGGTGGAGCCTTCCTCCTCTGGCTCCTCCTCCCCGCCGCTATGCCCCGCCTCCTCCTTCCTCGCCTTCTGCAGAACAAAACAAAGGCACTGACTCGATGCTCCTGAAGCGTTCGTCTTTGGTTGTTTGTTTGTTTGTTTGTTTACCGCCTGAGCATTGCTGGTGAGGGGCATGGCCAGCTCTGGCCGGTTGTCCCGCCTCCTGGTCCTGATTGGAGGTTTCTTCTGTCCGTCAGCTTTCCCTTGACTCAGCCGGCGGACCGGACTGGTCAGCCAGCGCTACGACGGAACACAGGTTAGTAGGAAAACACTACAATACTTGTAGTACTGAGGGTACAAGTACTACTACTGCAGTACAAAAACACAGGAAACACACTGGATTTAATGTCTCATTAAAACACATTTTCTGGACTTAATTTACTGAAATTTAACAAAAGAAAAAAACTGTAAAATTACAAAAACAACTTTAGGTTTTCTGGGTATTAATAATAGTATTAAATTGGAATTCATTAATTAAATCAAATTAAATTAAATTAGAAAGAACATTTCTGTGAAATTAGGATGAATTAGCAAATATTAAGTTTTGGACGTAAAAAAATAACAGGTTTTTAATATGATTTTAAATTAAAATTAGTTAAATTTATTTTAGACAATTAAATTCCCTGTTTGTTGTTGTGTTTATATGAATGTTTCTGTGTTAAAAATACTGAAAAAAATGGTAAAATAATTAGCCCCAAGTTAAAAGAAAAGAAATACTTCAAAACAACAGAAAAATATTTAACTAATAAATTTAGAAATATATTTTAGCAGTCTTTTCATGTACTTTTCATGTATATAAAAATACTGGAAAAAATCTGTAAAATAATTTAGAAAAACACTTTTTTTCAATGGCTGTAAAAAATGCAAAAAAATTTACATAAATACAAAAATTAATTAGATAATATTCTGGCCAAAAAGAACTGAAAAAATAATAGAAAATTATTATAAAATAATGAATAAATTAAAACATCGATAAATGTATTTTAACAGGTTTTGGACGGACCGATTTTTTGTTGGTGTTGTAAACTTAAAAAAACTAAATCAGAAAAACAACAACAAATATACAAGTGACAAAACAAAACATGGAAATTTAATAAATTAGTAAATTTAAAAATCTGCTTGAACAGTTTTTTATTAGCTTGAAAGATAGCAGAAAAAAATCATTAAATTTACAGATTTTTTTAAAGAAACAGCGAGATTATATAAAATACGAGGAAAAAAGTATAAATAAAAATAATAAAAATATTTTTTTAAAAATAAAATATATAAAAATAATAAATAATTAATAATAAAAATAATTATCATTAATGATAAATATAAAATAAAATACAAATAGTAAAACTTTCTCATGGAAATCCTGTAATTTCCAAACATTAAAAAAACTTAATCTTCCAGATAATTTTTTTTTCATTTAAATGATTTTATTTGTACCTTCAGAGTGTTTCCGGTTCCAGAGCCGCTTCTTTTGGGACCCGGAGAACCGACGGAACCCGGAGCTCCGCCCACCTGGAACGCCGAGGGGGAGGAGCCACCTGAGAGGAGAGACAGGTGAGACAGGTGAGCTGCAGGCTTCTGATTGGTTCATTAAATTTAATTGAATTAATTCAGAGACAGGAGTTGGTACTTTGTCCGGTGGGAGGAAGAGAAGAACCGTCGAATACGCTGGAGTCTGAGGAAAGAAAATACAAATGAATAATTAATAAATACTTAGTTTACCTCAAGATTTAAATTATTGTTTATCATCATTTATTAAACAAAACTACTAGACTAGTTTATATATATATATATATATATATATATATATATATATATATATATATATATTTTTTTTTTTTTTTTTTTTAAATTTCATTATTTCCATTTTATTTAGTGGCATTTTTTCAAATATTAGTTGATTATTTTTTTGATTTTATTTTATTTATTTATTTATTATTATTATTATTATTATTATTATTATTATTATTATTCATTATACAAACTACTGAACTAGTTTACATTTTTATTTATTTTATTATTTCCATTTTGTTTAGTGGCATTTTTTCAAATATTAGTTGATTATTTTTGTGATTTTATTTTATTATTATTATTATTATTATTATTATTATTATTATTATTATTATTATTATTATTATTATTATTATTAATTATTTATTTATGATGCAAACTACTAGACTAATTTACATTTTTATTTATTTTATTTACTGACATTTTTCGAATATTAGTTGATTATTTTTATGATTTTCTTTTATTTTTTTTTTATTATTTATTATTATTTTTCTACAAACTACTGGACTAGTTTCTAATAATTTTTTCATTTAAAAGATTGTTTTCTTTTCTTATTTTCATAGTTGAAAATATTCTGCTGTGCTCTCCTACATCAGCTTCTGCTCTGAGTGTCACATCAACAAGGACTGTTAAAGTGTTCCCAAACCCAAAGCCGTGGTTTAACAGCTAATTGTGGTTTAACAGAAGTTGTTTATTGTACGGGCTGCACAGTGGCGTAGTGGTTAGCACTTTCGCCTTGCAGCAAGAAGGTCCCTGGTTCGCATCTCGGCTTTCCCGGGATCTTTCTGCATGGAGTTTGCATGTTCTCCCTGTGCATGCGTGGATTTTCTCCGGGTACTCCGGCTTCCTCCCACAGTCCAAAAATATGCTGAGGTTAATTGATTATTCTAAATTGCCCATAGGTGTGAATGTGAGAGTGCTTGTTTGTCTTTGTATGTGGCCCTGTGACAGACTGGCGACCTGTCTAGGGTGTCCCCTGCCTTCACCTGAGTCAGCTGGGATAGACTCCAGCCCCCCCCGCGACCCTAGTGAGGATTAAGCGGTGTATAGATAATGGATGGATGGATGGATGTTTATTGTACAGCACTTTGTTTCAGCGGCTGCTGTTTAAAGCCCTTTATAAATAAAGGGAGAGTTGAGTGAGGTGTTCTGCTGACAGCTGGAGGCTGCTTTTAAGTCAGGAGGTCAACAGGCCTATAAAGAGGCACGGTGGTCCCTGCAGAAAGGCATCAAAACGGCCAAACACAAATAAAAACAGCGCATTGAGGAACACCTTGATAAAAACAACACCTGGAACATGTGGCAGGGGGTGAAGAGACTCAGCGGCTATAAGGACGGTCAGACAATGTCAGACTCCACAGACAGCATCCTACCAGACACTCTGAACCAGTTGTTCACTCGTTTTGACCAACCCAACAGACAGGCCTCCACCTTCACTGCTCCTCCAGAGGGACGACCCTCCATCCAGCTGCAGCAGCATCAGGTCAGATCCACTCTGAGCAGAGTCAACACCAGGAAAGCACCTGGTCCAGACGGTGTCACAGAAAGAGGGCGCAAGTCATGTGCTAAACAGCTGGCAGAGGTTTTCACCACCATCTTTAACCTCTCGCTGCTACAGTCTGCAGTCCCCACCTGCCTTCAGAACCAAATGCTTTGAAAGACTCATATCTTCCCATATTAAGGCTGCTATTCCTGCTGACCTCCATCCACATCAGTCTGCATACAGGACCAACAGGTCAACGGAAGACATCATCATCACATCTCTGGAGGAGGAACAGCTGTGAGGATGCTGTTTGTGGACTTCAGCTTCAACACAGTTCTCCCTCATAAACTGGTTATGAAGTTGAGCAAGCTTGGGCTCAGCAGCTCACTGTGCTCCTGGATATTGGACTTCCTCAGCAACAGACCTCAGAACGTCAGGATCAGAGACCACATCTCCTCCACTCTCATCCTGAACACCGGTGCTCCTCAGGGTCCTCAGCCTCCTCCTCTACTCTCTGATCTCCTGTTCAATCCAGCAACTCCATCGTCAAGTTTGCTGATGACATCACATCATAGGACTGATTAGAGACAACGATGAATCAGCCTGCAGAGAGGAGGTCCAGCATCTGCAGCGTTGATGTCACCACAACAACCTGAACCTCAACACTGGAAAGAACAAGGAGATGGTCTTGAACTTTAGAAGATCCAAGCGAACTGAGCACTCCACTCTCTACATGGATGGAGAGGAGGTAGAGAGGGTGGAGAGCTTCAGGGTCCTCAGGGTCCACATCTCTGAGGACTTCACATGGTCCACCCACATCTCACACCAGGTGGGGAGGTTCCAACAGAGACTGTACTTCCTCAGGAAGCTGCTTCAGGCTCATCTCCCCCAAAAGCTGCTCATAAACTTCTATCGCTCCACCACTGAGAGCCTCCTGACCTACTGCTGTACAGGTGGTTCACCTGCTGCCCTGCAGAGGACAGGAAGGACCTGCAACGGGTGGTGAGAGCAGCAGAGCGGGTGATTGGAACCACACTACCTCCCCTCAGAGATGTTTATACCAGCAGACTTCAGAAGAAAGCCAGGAGAATCACCAGAGACCCCCAGGACACTCTCTGTCCTCCCCTCAGGTAGACGCTACAGGACACTCTCTGTCCTCCCCTCAGGTAGACGTTACAGGACACTCTCTGTCCTCCCCTCAGGTAGACGCTACAGGACACTCTCTGTCCTCCCCTCAGGTAGACGCTACAGGACACTCTCTGTCCTCCCCTCAGGTAGACGTTACAGGACACTCTCTGTCCTCCCCTCAGGTAGACGTTACAGGACACTCTCTGTCCTCCCCTCAGGTAGACGCTACAGGACACTCTCTGTCCTCCCCTCAGGTAGACGTTACAGGACACTCTCTGTCCTCCCCTCAGGTAGACGTTACAGGACACTCTCTGTCCTCCCCTCAGGTAGACGTTACAGGACACTCTCTGTTCTCCCCTCAGGTAGACGTTACAGGACACTCTCTGTCCTCCCCTCAGGTAGACGTTACAGGACACTCTCTGTTCTCCCCTCAGGTAGACGCTACAGGACACTCTCTGTTCTCCCCTCAGGTAGACGCTACAGGACACTCTCTGTTCTCCCCTCAGGTAGACGTTACAGGACACTCTCTGTCCTCCCCCTCAGGTAGACGTTACAGGACACTCTCTGTCCTCCCCTCAGGTAGACGTTACAGGACACTCTCTGTCCTCCCCTCAGGTAGACGCTACAGGACACTCTCTGTCCTCCCCTCAGGTAGACGTTACAGGACACTCTCTGTCCTCCCCTCAGGTAGACGCTACAGGACACTCTCTGTTCTCCCCTCAGGTAGACGCTACAGGACACTCTCTGTTCTCCCCTCAGGTAGACGCTACAGGACACTCTCTGTTCTCCCCTCAGGTAGACGTTACAGGACACTCTCTGTCCTCCCCTCAGGTAGACGTTACAGGACACTCTCTGTCCTCCCCTCAGGTAGACGTTACAGGACACTCTCTGTTCTCCCCTCAGGTAGACGTTACAGGACACTCTCTGTCCTCCCCTCAGGTAGACGTTACAGGACACTCTCTGTTCTCCCCTCAGGTAGACGCTACAGGACACTCTCTGTTCTCCCCTCAGGTAGACGTTACAGGACACTCTCTGTTCTCCCCTCAGGTAGACGTTACAGGACACTCTCTGTCCTCCCCTCAGGTAGACGCTACAGGACACTTAGAGTCAGAACCAACAGACTCAGAAACAGCTTCTGTCCCCAGACTGTCAGATGTCTGCTCCCTCCCCCTGAATGACAACGTCACATATCACAAGTGCAATATTCATATCAGTTTAATCCATATTTCATGTGCAATAATCATATGTAGAGCAGGTCTCTAACCACGAACCGTTTCCGTATATTTGCTCTTATGTTGTAAATATTTTAGGGTTTTATATAGTCTATTTTCAATGCTTTTATTCAGAGAGTACCAAACCAATTTTCATTGTTTTCTGTAACAGTGACAATAAAGACCTATTCTATTCTATTCTATTCTATTCTATTCTATTCTATTCTATTCTATTCTATTCTATTCTATTCTATTCTATTCTTTTTACTCATTTTCTGTATTTATTTTTGTATTTAATTCTTATTTATTGGACATAATTATCAGATACATTTTTAAATCATCTCTAAACCAACATTTTTCATTTAATTTTATTATTAATCATCATTTATTTTTCAAAATAAAAGCATCGGGATCATTAAAAAGGACGGTTTTCATCGTCATGTTTGGAATCTGAGGACCAAATAATATGGAAACTACAGAAACAGGAAGTAAAACATAAACACAACAAAACAAACACACAATACAACTAAAACACAACGCAACAATGTACACCCAACAGCTCCACAACCCCCAGCTGGGTCTCTGTCCTGTTTGTCTCCGTCCTGTCTGTCTGGTCTTTGTCTGTCCTGTCATTGTTTGTCATCTGTCTTCTGTCTCTTCGTCATTTATTAACTGAACTCACCTCCTTCGTCTGCACAACATTCCCAGCATGCACCTCTGCTGCTGCAGCGACGCATCATCATCCTGAGACGACGAGCAGCAGACAGAGCAGCAGAGAGACGGCAGGAGGCTAGACTACAAGGGGCGGGGCTACAGGACAGGGGGAGGGACTATAACAGAGGGGCGGAGCTACACAGATCTAGTCTAAGAACAAAAGAGGAGGGAAACAACAGAAACACAAATGGAACTCAACACAAAACAACACAAGACATCTCCACACAACACAAACACAACGGAACACGGAGGCGGGGCTACACCCTAAAAAGGCGGGGCTATATCACAGTGGGCGGGGCTAGCGCGGTGGCCGTGGCTTGTTTGATTATCTGAAGGTCCT
The DNA here is from genome assembly GCF_022539595.1 of Amphiprion ocellaris. Lineage (NCBI taxonomy): Eukaryota > Metazoa > Chordata > Actinopteri > Pomacentridae > Amphiprion > Amphiprion ocellaris. The sequence goes on along the minus strand of NC_072789.1, from coordinate 18,228,731 downwards.
CAATAAATTCAGAATAAATTATAAAATATATCTCAATAAGAGAAAACAAAATACTGTAAACTAATTAAATAATAACAAAATAATATGAGAATAAAATGCAGATTTAAAAAACTAAAATAAGGAAATTATATTAAAAATATAAAAAAGTTTAAATCCAGACTAGTTAAAGTTAACAAATAAATCCTAGTTTAAAAATATTTAAAAATTTAAAAATGCCAAATAAAATAGAAATTAATATATGTGGTAAAAAATTATATTTATCAAAATATAATTAAATAGTTAGATATATGGAGATAAATAAAATACAGCTGCTTAATGGAGGACATGGAGGAATAAAATATAAATTATATTAATATATACATATACTTAAAAATAAAAAGGTTTGTCTCATATAAATAAAATCAAATAATTTTAACAAAGCAAAAATCAGTCTTGATAAATACATTTAACTGAAACAAAACTAGACAAAATAACTCAATAAAATAAAATAACTCATTAAAAAAACAATAAAATGAAAAAAAATTAAAAAGAAATGAAGAGATTAAAAAATGAAAATAAAGTAATTGCTAAAGAAAGTCAGTAAAATTGAAAAAAATAATAAAATAAATAATAAAATAAAAATAATAACAATAAATGAATCAAAGACAAAAGTTGTTTTAATTAAAATAATTTTTCAGCCTGAAAAGAACAGAAATGAATAAAAATAAACCAGAGAGGTTTTATTTTGAAACCTCCCATTGTTCTACCGACTAAACACAAAAAACCCCACAGAAAACACACTAAACACACTAAACACACAGACTAAACACACTAAACACACACAGTAACACACAAAACACAGTGTAGCTCAAACACACGTCTACCTGCTCTACTCTAGTAATAAACTAGAGAAGAAGTTTGCCATGGTTTACACCACTTACAACACAGCATTTTACCCAATAAAAGCATTTCAGCAGTTAGTTTTATTTCACACCATGAATAGTTCTTAACCCGGTTACCACGGTGATCTCTGTGTGATGAATCGTATAAGTTCACGTATTTCTAGACTTCAGCTACGAGTAGGTCCTGGCCCTCCGCCATGTTTTTCCACGTGGCTCCGTCCGCGTTGGTTAGAAAAATGTGGAGGTGCGGAGCAGAAATTTTCTGCATGGAAAGGCCGCTGGAGGGGGCGTGGCTGCGAAAATGACGTCATTTTTCCGCACGGAGTCGCACGCAGCAAACATTAAACAGGCTTTACAGACTGACTGAGTTTCCTTCAGATTCCTTCAAGTCAAACTTTAACCTGAAACCGTTTTAACCTCTGGACCGAGTGTGTTTCTGTGTGTGTTTCTGTGTGTGTGTTTTCTGTATTACAGTGTGTGTTTCTGTGTGTGCTTGTGTGTTTTCTTGTCCATTCAGGTTAAAGTTTATTTAAAGCTGCTTTCATTATTTTCTCTCTTGAAATTTAACCGAAAAAACAAAACAGTAAAAACCTCTGAAATCTGATTCTTACGTTTTTATAAAACCCTGTGAAAAATTCTTTGTCTTCTTCTTCTTATTATTATTATTATTATTATTATTATTAGTCACAGAATTTATTTACATTTTTCTACTTTATAACAATTTGTCAGTCACTATTTGCATTTTCCACATATTTTATTGTTTTAGTTTTTTAGTTTTTTTAGAAATTGCATCTATATTTTTAAGACTTTTTATCTCCTATTTTTCTGACATTTTAGTTTTATTTTTCAAACATTAACTGGTATTTTATTTTTTAAATATTTTCTATTTTTCAGACATTTTATTTCTACGTTTCAGGAAAATAATTCATAGATTTTAGACATTTAATTTCTATTTTCTACCTTAGTTGGAGGTGAACCTGATGTTTTCTCTTAAAGTGAAACAAAAACAATCTAATTTATTTTAATATTTTCAGCTGGTTGTCTGTTTAAAATGTGGATTTAAATATTTATCTGACAGACAGGAAGTGAAACTAAATGAGGATGTTGGAGTTTAAACAGGAAGTCTCTTTTTAAACGTCTGTCTGGATCCAAACGTCTCATTTTATCCACATTTATCACAACTTAGTTCCAGTTTTAAAACATTTATTAATGATTTTATGAAAATATATTTATTTATTTCCAGAGATTTTATTCCTGATTTTATTTTTATTTATATTTTCCACATATTTAACTTACTAAAAAATAAATTAAAAAAAAAGAATCCATGCATCTAATTACTAATTTTCTGAAAAAATAGTTATATATTACCAAATATTTAATTGTATTTTATTTTCATTGTTATTTTTAGGAGGTTTATTTATATTTTTCACATATTTAACTTTTTAAGCTCTATTTTTAAATAACTTCATTTTAAATTTTAGGAAAATATATTTATATTCTGTTGTATTATTAATTTACTATTATTAGAATTTTAAACCAAACTAAATATGTTTCACACATTTTATTCATTTTTTATTAATATTTATACAAAATTATATTTAGATTTTTTTAACACATTTTAGTAATTTTGAATTTTCTATTACTATTTCTAAAAATATAGTAATATTTTTACACATTTTATTGATTTCAAATCTTTTATTAATATTTTGATGAAAATTTATTTTCAATTTTTAAACATTTTATTAGGTTCTACTTTTTAAATTAATTTCTAAGAAAATTTATTTTAATTTTTAAACATTTTATTAGGTGTTAATTATAATTAATATTTTTTATGAAAATAAATTCAGATTTTTTGCACATTTTACTAGTTTTTGATTTTTAAAATTGATATTCCTTTGAAATTGAATTTTTTTTTACACATTTTATTTATTTTTACATTTTTAATTCATATTTATGAAAGTGTATTCACATTTTTCCAAACACATTTTTTTAGTTTTAAATTTTTGTAATTAATATTTCTATGAAAATATATTACAGATTTTAGTAGTTTAAAATTTTTTTAATTGAAATTTCCATGAGAATTTATTTTCAATTTTGTAACATTTTACAAATTTTTAATCAATATTTCTATGAAAATATATTTATATATTTTTACACGTTATATGATTTTTAATTTGCATTAACATTTCTATAAAAAAATAAATGCATTTATTTTTAATTTTATTCATCTTTAAATGAAAATTTATTAATATTTTTTCTACACTTTTTATTAGTTGTCAAGTCAAACTGGAAGAAGCATTTACATAGGTGCTCAGCTGGGGCGGAACCAATGTGCGGCTGCAGGTTGGTTACCGGCAGCATAAAATGGGACACACGCAGCACTGAGAGGGAAGGAGAATGAATGACCTCGCTCAAACAAAGTGGCTGTGAGCACAAGGATTTGCGGCAAACTGACTGTGCAGGACCTGCTTCATCTACGGAAATCCGGGTGGCGGCCGGTAAGAGCAGAACCGTGGGCCTAGGAGATTGTTTGGCCTGCCGATGTGAGCTGCTGTAAAAATGTGTTAGCAATAGCATTAGCATTAGCCACGGAGACCGGCGTCGGCCACGAGCAGCTGGTTGTTAATTTTCCTATGTCCGTATGCCATTTATTGCTGTGTGTTTGAAATTGCTCAGTTGGAAATAAGACTGCAGGCTAATTGGTGCTAATTAGAGGGTTTCCAGCTAAGGTTAAAAAACCAGTTAATTCATTCTGTTTGTAACGGTGGGTTTGTACGATGCACTTTATTTTATTTGGTTATTTATTGGATCTGGAACGGAATGCACTTTAAAAAGTCACTTTATGCACTTTAAATAATTTTAAGAATATGAATTAAGACGTATAAAAATAATTTTAAAAAAAAGTCTGATAGAAATGTTAAGAGCAAAATTTGTTAAAATGTGATTGAAATCAACTCTTTAAAATGCAGGTAAAATGAGTGGCATTTATTAGTGAGATAGAATTGTACGAGGGGAATGGCTGTTATTATCTGCCGAATGCAATATTGTGAACATTGTTCTTTTGTGTTTGTTTAAAGGTTTTTCACCTAAACCTATCAACCAACCCTATCGACTAAACCTTTCAACCAAACCTATCACCTAAGTTGCCATCGTTGTATTCTATGACCTTGGAACTATTGCAAAATAAAAGAGGAGGAAAAGAAAGCAACTGTCTGACTCATGAGTGGAGCCCAGCTCATAACCCGAGTAGATGAACATCCTTTTTCAAGTGGGGAAACTGCACACTTACCCTCAGAAAGTCATCAATGATAGTCACGTGTCAGTGAAAGTGGGGGAACACTTGACATTAGTTTTTAATTTTTAAATTAATAATTCTATGAAAATGTATTTTAATTTTTACACATTTTATTAGTTTTAATTTTTTATTAATATTTAATTGAAAATGCATTCATATTTCTTCCATATTTATTTTTATTTTCTAACATTTTACTGACATCTTGAAAGATTCTTCTCTAATTTATTAATTTCATTTCCTCCTTTAGTCACCGACAGTAATCTGAGTATAAGGAGGAAGTAATTGGATTACTGACCCCTGGTAGCGGTGGAGGAGGAGCTGGAGGAGGAGGTGGTGGTGGTGGAGGAGGAGTTGGAGGAGGAGGAGGTGGTGGTGGTGGTGGAGGAGGAGCTGGAAGCCGTGGTGGAGGCCGGAACCAGAGCCTCCATGTCGGCCGCACTGTGGGAGTGGGACAGGCAGAGGGCGCTCATCGGCAGGAGACCCTCCTGGAGACACAACAGGTTAGTTTACCCACTGGTTAGTTGCTCTGTGTGTTCAGGTTGTGTGTTCAGGTTGTGTAACCGTGTTACCTGCTGAGGCGTCGTATCCGTGGTTCTGACCAGACACCAGCCGGGTCGGTCCGCTGGTCGCTCCACCAGCTCCACCGTCTGACCACAGCGAACACTGAGTTCTCCTGGACCTCCAGATGAGAAATCCAACAGAACCACGACCAACTCACAGCCTCCAGACAGCTGCAACACAGAGGAGGCACAGCTGAGATATACGGCTGAGATATACGGCTGAGATATAGAGGTGAGATATACAGCTGAGATATATAACTGAGATATATAACTGACATATACAGGTAACATTCGGCTGAGATATACAGCTGAGATATAGAGGTGAGATATACAGCTGAGATATACAGCTGAGATGTACAGCTGAGATATACAGCTGAGATATATAACTGACATATACAGGTAACATTCGGCTGAGATATACAGCTGAGATATAGAGGTGAGATATACAGCTGAGATATACAGCTGAGATGTACAGCTGAGATATACAGCTGAGATATATAACTGACATATACAGGTAACATTCGGCTGAGATATACAGCTGAGATATAGAGGTGAGATATACAGCTGAGATATACAGCTGAGATATACAGCTGAGATATAGAGGTGAGCTATATAACTGACATATGCAGGTAACATACGGCTGAGATATACAGCTGAGATATACAGCTGAGATATAGAGGTGAGATATACAGCTGAGATATATAACTGACATATACAGATAACATTCGGCTGAGATATATACAGGTAACATACAGGTAATGTACAGGGGAATTTTCCATGTTATGTGTTTATATTAAAATAATATTAAAATGAAATTTTAAATTTTTTTAATAAACTTTTCTTCAAATTTCATTTCATTTTAATTTTTTTAAATATTCCACGATAAGTTTTTCTGGCATTTTATTTATATATTTTTTACATTTTCTAAAACAGCTTCCAGACATTTTATTATTGAAAAAAAGTGTTGAACAGTTATTAATTTTTTTACACACTTTCTTAATATTTTTCTGCCATTTTTAAAAGTAATTTTTCCATATTTTTATTAGTATTTTTCAAACATTCTATTAGTATTTTTCTAAACTTTTATGAACATTTTTCTCGGATTATATTTTTAGTATTATTTTTTTTATATTTCTCTGATGTTTTGAGAATTTTTAAATTATATTTACTATAAATTTTCAGTATTTTATTCATACTCTTCTGATATTTTACTAATATTTTGTTTCCATTTTATTAATATTTCTGAGACGTTTTGACATTTTTATCACATTTTACAAATATTTTTAGTGCATTTTATGAAAATATTTCTGATATTATATTTACATTTTTCAGATATTTTATTGATGCATACTAATTATACTATTATATAATATTTCTATGACATTTTCTAAATATTTTTAAGACATTTTAAACAGATAAATATTCATTACATTTTACTAGAATTTCTTCAGGAATTTTATTAATAACTTTTCTATTAAATTTTTCATATATTTTTTCTAACATTTTATTAATATTTCTTGCATATTTTTTGCCTATATTCACTGATATTTTGTTTAAATTTTTTAGACACAATGGTATTTTTATGACATTTTCGTTGTACATTTTTAGACATTTGAATAATATTGTTATGACATTTGACTATTATTTAGGCATTTTAACAACATTTTTCT